>NC_059287.1:14277633-14287633 GCF_017591435.1 Portunus trituberculatus | reverse complement strand
TGTTTCCTTCCTTCCGTTTTTTTTTCTGCTCCCTTCGTTAGTTCGTTTGTGCGTTTGTCTCGTCTCTCTCTCTCTGTCTCTCTCTCTCTCTCTCTCTCTCTCTCTCTCTCTCTCTCTCTCTGAGCCACCCTCTCTGCACCTTGAACATGACTCTCCCGCCGGTGTTGGAGGGTGTGCAGTCTCTCTCCTCTCGCCGCTCGGTCTGGACCTTGTCCAGGAGAGCGAGATGTTTGCTGGCCGCGCCGCCCCAGGCAAGGCAGGCGTATTCTGCGACTTGTAGAGCAACTCCAGTTTTGGCGTCTTTTTTTCTTTCTATTTTTCTTTTTCTTTTCTTCTTTATGTGGAAAATAATTAGTTTGTTCTTTTTCTCTTCTCATTCATCTTCTTCTTCTTCTTTTCGTCTTCTTCTTCTTCTTCTTCTTCTTCTTTGTCTTCTTCTTCTTCTTCTTCGTTGTCTTCTTCTTCTTCTTCTTCTTCTTCTTCTTCGTTGTCTTCTTCTTCTTCTTCTTCTTCTTCTTCTTCTTCTTCTTCTTCTTCTTCTTCTTCTTCTTCTTCTTCTTCTTCTTCTTCTCGTTTTCATCCTTCATCTTCTTCTTTTTCTTCTCCTTTTCCTTCTTCTTTCTTTCTTCTTCTTTCTTCTTCTCCTTTTCCTTCTCCTTTTCTTCCTTCTTCTTTTCTTCTTCTTCTTCTTGTTTTTCTACTTGTTCCCCTTCTTCTTTTTGTTATTCTTCTTCTTTTTCCTCCTCCTCCTCCTCCTCCTCCTCCTCCTTCTTTCCCTCTTTCTCTTCTCTCTTGTATCTGCATCTCACTTCCCACCTTCCTCTTCCTCTTCCTTTATCTCCTACCACACAAAGGGCCTACAAATCTGCTGCTGCTTCTAGTCGGTCATATCTCCGTAACTCTCTTTCGTTTTCTATTAATCCTCTCCGTTTTTTTTTTCTATCGTTATCTTGGTTATTTTATCTCTTATCGTCAGTTTTCTTTCTTTATTCTTTCATTTTTTCAAGGGTGACTTTTGCATTTTTCGCGTTATTTTCTGTTAAATATTTCGTGGAGTTTTTTTTTTTTTTTTCTTTGGTTTATTTATTTTCGGTGTCTCTGTTTTAGTTTTCATTTTCTTTTGTGTGTTTGTATTCATGTATTCACTTATTTCTCTCTCTCTCTCTCTCTCTCTCTCTCTCTCTCTCTCTCTCTCTCTCTCTCGTCTCTGTCTCTGTCTCCCGTGTGTGTGTGTGTGTGTGTGTGTGTGTGTTCCCACGGGTGCGGTTATTCTGGTTGGCTAATGTTGTTACAGTAGTAGTATAGTCCATCCATTCTCACTAAAGCACAAGCACACCCTCCTAGCCCTCTTGAGAACAGCACGTGAAGGGATCAACGCTCTGGGCCTCCTCTTGCCCTGCCTTGCCTTGCTGTCACGGTGTTTGGGCCCATTACTTCTCTGGGCACTGCGTAAGAGGACAATGAAAGAGGGAAACTGCAAAGGCTCCAGAACTGTGACCACTGGCAATTTTCTCTCAGCCAGCATAAAGCACATGAACATAGAATCCATTAGGCCTTTCAGTACTGAGACGCATTTTTGTCTTGAGTTTGTGGGAGTAATTAGACCATTTTGTTAACATTGAGAAGGGTCTCTGGAGGTCAGAAGGTTAATGGCCACAGTCTTCACTATTTTAATCCCTCACATGTGTATCCGAAGCTGAAGAAAATCGTCGAATAGTAAAGAGAATGGTTATGGAAATGCGCAATGGTACTGAAGAGGTTAAACAGACTATATAGAAGATTTTTAAAACATAACACACACAGTATGCAAAAAATATAACACATCAAAACATTTAAAACACATAAAATACACGAAATAGAATACAGACATACGTGAATTATAATACATGAAACACATACTTACCAAAACTACCAGAAAAAACAGCTATTTCTGTCAGTATAAGTGATTGGCAGCATCTCTTTTCCTTGCGTTTGCTGCCCTGACACTTAACCCCTTCAGTACTGGGACACATTTTTTACCTTGAGTTTTATGTATGATTAGACCATTTTATTGACATTATTAAGGGTCTATGAAGGTCAGAAGATTAATGGCCAGATTCTTCACTATTTCAATCCTCACACAAGTTTCTGAAGGTGTATAAAATCATCAAATAGTAAGTAGAATGAATATGGAAACGCGTCGTGGTACTGAAGTGGTTAAAGGCCGCCGTGGTACAGTTTAACCATGCGTGCTTTGGGGTCCGAGGGGTCTCCAAGCGCAAGGGTACGAATCCTGTCCACCGTCCGAGTGTAGGTTGGGCTTCCTCACTCGGGACAAGGGTTTCCTAGCGGGTGGGCTTTGAGATAGGAGGTATACCAAAAAGTATCCCCTTCAGCACATATATTCCCATGAAAAGCCCACATGGTATAAAAAAAAAGAAAAAAAAGAAAAAAGATAAAGCTATAGAGATGAAGAACAAATCCTGCTATAAAGCCGAGTAAGTCTTTTTTATCACCTTTCCTGGCTTACTGTGTTGGTCCCTGTATGACTAAAAGCTACCTAATTCCATATATCATCCCCATCCATGAATATACCCAAGTTTTATCTCTTCCTTGAAAATAAGAGAATAGAATAATTTGCAAGAACTGGCCCATCATTTACTCTGTTGCCATGAAGTCTTTTGATTATTAGGTTTTGTTAACACTTCTTCTTCTGGTTTGCTTCTGTTGTAGTGGTTGAAACAGCAGTAGTATTAAGAGTAGTAGTAGTAGTAGTAGTAGTAGTAGTAGTAGTAGTAGTAGTAGTAGTAGTAGTAGTAGAAGTAGTAATGGTGGTGGTGGTGGTGGTGGTGGTAGTGTCAGTTATCACCACCACCATCACCACACCTGTTATCGTACACGTGTTGATCTTATCGCAACAGGCTGGGCAGGTGTGCTTGTGTGTGTGTGTGTGTGTGTGTGTGTGTGTGTGTGTGTGTGTGGGGGGTGATATCAGCAGTTGTGTGGATGTGGGCTGGAAAACACTTGTGCTGTCCTCACCTTTGTTCTGCAGAAGGAGGAGGTGATGGATGAGAGAGAGAGAGAGAGAGAGAGAGAGAGAGAGAGAGAGAGAGAGAGTCATTATAGGATTGAGTGAGTTTGCTCATGATAGGAGAGATAAGACAGGTTTGCTAATAATAGCGGTCATAAAATGTGGCAATAAGAAGCAGAGATAAAGGAAAATAATGATAAAAAGGGAAGAAGGAAGAGAGGAAAGTTACAACAGATGATAGCAATAGTAGTAGTAGTAGTAGTAGTGGTAGTAGTGGTAGTAGTAGTAGTAGTAGTAGTAGTAGTAGTAGTAGTGGTGGTGGTAGTAGTAGTAGTAGTGGTAGTAGTAGTAGGTAGAAGAAGTAGTAGTAGTAGTAGTAGTAGTAGTGGTACTGGTAGTAGTAGTAGTAGTGGTAGTGGTAGTAGTAGTAGTAGTAGTAGTAGTAGTAGTAGTAGTAGTAGTAGTAGTAGTAGTAGTAGTAGTAGTAGGTCATTTCTTAAGTACATGTTAGATTACAATTATCCATACAACCTTTCACCTCCTCCTCCTCCTCCTGACCACCACCACCACCACCACCTCCCCCTCCTCCTCCTCCTCCTCCTCTTCCTCCTCGAAGTGTCAAGTAACCTCCTACAGGCCTAACGGAGGAAGGGAGGGGAGGAAAGGAGAGGAGAGAAAACTAATTCCCTCTCTCTCTCTCTCTCTCCCTGTCTCGTGTTTAGCTTTGGTTGTTTTGTTTGTTTTGCTTTGTGTTTTTGTTTTTGTTTCTGTTGTTGTTTTCTTCTTCTTCTTGTATTACTACTACTACTACTACTACTACTACTACTACTCTAATCTTCAATGTTCTTTCTCCATTTCATTATCTTTTTTCTTCCTCTTCCTTCTTCTTGTCTTCTCTTTTAGTTTCTTCCTCTTCCTCGTCCTCCTCCTCCTTTACTTTTTCTTCTTCTTCTTTTCTATTCTTTCCTGTTACTTTATTTTTTCTTTATTTCAGCTTTCCTTTTCATCTACATATTCTTTACTTCTCCTCCTCCTCCTCCTCTTCTTCCTCTTCCTTTTCTTCCTCGTCCTCTCTCCATACATGATCTAGTTGTCCTCGTCCTCGTCTTCTTCAGCTCAGGGACACACACACACACACACACACACACACACACACACACACACACACACACACACACACACACACACACACATGAAAGGACAAACACAATTGACATAAAACAACTTTAATTCATAAAAACTATACTTACATACATACATACATACAATGAGGTGGTTTTTATTACACATACTTAGGTACATACATATATATAAACACACACACACACACACACACAGTGACACCCGTACTATTTACAGAGAGAGAGAGAGAGAGAGAGAGAGAGAGAGAGAGAGAGAGAGAGAGAGAGAGAGAGAGATGGTGTCTTCAATATTTATAACCAATATGGCCACTTTTATCACGTAACATAGAGGTCAGTGTCGTGTAATAATAATAATAATAATAATAATAATAATAATAATAATAATAATAATAAGAATAATAATAATAATAATAATAATAATAATAATAATAATAATAATAATAATAATAATAAGAGTAAATGCATTAATTGATAAACTGATATACAAAATTAAAGAATACACAACAAAACCCATAAAAAAAAAATCTTCACTTTAGTTGAAAAGAAATGAAAATAAAAATATACATAAATAAAATAAAATAAAATATAAAACACTGGAAAAAGACAAATAATAAAAGAATAACAAGAAAACTAAATAGAATGGTAATAATAACACCGTAATCACTATTAAATAAAGGGTTTAAGTAACGCCATTTGTACATTGAAGTTATTATAAGGTCCGCATTCAGGAACGCTTTGCTCTCACCGCTACTATTTTTCAAGGCCACAGAGATGGTTAGCGAGGTTTCCAAGAGTGTTTCTCCAGTTAATAATGTACAAATTATGTCACTGTGCCTCTAGAACCGTAAAAACACCTTAAGAACGCTGCCATCTATTTTCCAGGAGTTTCCAAGAGTGTTTCTCCAGTTAATAATGTAGAAAATCATGTCACTCTGCCTCTAAAACCGCAAAAACACCTTAAAAAAGCCTTACTCTCTCACCAAGACTATTTTTAAGGGCCACAAAAATTATTGGGAATGCCTTCAAGAGTTTTCTCCAGTTAATAACGCAGAAATCTTGTCACTCTGCCTCTAGAACTGTAAAAACTCCTTAAAAACAGTTTGTTCTTCCACCAGGGGTATTTTCGAAGGCCACAGAGATGATTAGCGGGGTTTTCAAGAGTGTTTCTCCAGTTAATAATGCAGAAATCTTGTCACTCTGCCTCTAGAACTGTAAAAAAAAAATCTTAAAAACGACTATTTTCCAAGGCCGTGGAGATAATTTGCTGGGTATTTAATGGTGTTTCTGAAGTTAATAATGCAGAAATTTTGTCACTCTGCCTGATCCATAAAAAAAACATCTAATAAAACTCATGTAAATTTCGATAAAGCCTTTTGAAATAGTGGAGGTGAAGCGCAGAAGTGTTTGGGAATACGAGCTTAAGCGTTTGCACATCAAGTAATTGCCGGAAGTGAAACAGTGAGCCACGACACACTTACACCATTACTACAAGTGCTCTGAGATGAACAGCTGACTTGTACGGTACATTGTAACTTGCCACTCTAACTTGCATGTGTGTGTGTGTGTGTGTGTGTGTGTGTGTGTGTGTGTGTGTGTGTGTGTATCTCCCATACAGACACCTGGTATTGTTTTGTCTTTCCCACTCCCAACACACACACACACACACACACACACACACACACACACACACCTGTATTTTCTGTGCACACCTGTTGCCTTATTGTTATTCCCCTCACTCCTCTTGTTTGTACGTGTCTAAAAAGGAAAATGATAAATAAATAAACAAAAAGAAAAAGAAAAAGATAAAAGAAAAACGTTGATATGTGAATGTGGGATGAAAGCACACACACACACACACACACACACACACACACACACACACACACACACACACACACACACACACACACACACACACACAGAAGAAGCAAAAGATTTAAGTCATAATAAACCCAATAAAATTTTCAAAAGGAACGAAAGACTCTGAACTCTTAAGTGGGCTAATTTTGAAAAGCCGAGCGAACAATTTTGGAAAAGCTTGTACAAACACTTGGGGCTTATCACTCCTTATCGCTCACTCCCTCTTAATTATTGGATCACACGCCCTTTATTATTAACGACCGTTGATTTATTTAGTTTTTTCTCTCTCTCTCTCTCTCTCTCTCTCTCTCTCTCTCTCTCTCTCTCGCGATGCAGAAACTCGCTCATAATTCATTTAAATGCCTTACTATAAAAAAAAATAGATAAATATATGAATACAAGTAAAATTTCTGAACCAATTCACCATTCATTAAAATCCCTTGAGAAAATAATGATAAATAAATAGGAAAAGTATACATTTCCTCCTATAACACGTTTGAAGTCTGTGTATCATGTATCCCTATGTATTTAACACGATACATTAACACACACCATTTATGTATCGTGTACACTAACAACCCTTTCCTAAGTACGTATCACTAAAAAGAATAAAAAAAAAAAAAAAAAATTCATTAAAGCAGATATGAAGTCTGTGTATCATGTATCCCTATATATTTAACACGATACATTAACACACACCATTTATGTATCGTGTACACTAACAACCTTTTCCTAAGTACGTATCACTAAAAAGAATAAAAAAAAAACAAATTCATTAAAGCAAATATGAAGTCTGTGTATCATGTATCCCTATATATTTAACACGATACATTAACAATACCATTTAAATACGTATCACTAAAAAGAATAAAAAAAATCTTCACTAATTCACCAAAGAGCATTAATCTCACGAATTAAAAGCAAAAATATTACCTAGTATTTTCCTAGGCCCCTGTATAGCACTGTTTTGCTTCTCGGTGTGTATAAGAGCGGAAATGAAGGCACAGGTGTGGGATGTTGAGCCTTACGTGCGTGTGAATGGCGGTGCAGTTAAGGAGACCAATTCATCAGTTTAGCTCAATAATAATTACTCCTTCTTGTGCTTGGTTACCTAATTAGAGTGTGTAATGGGATACTTCATTGTGTGTGTGTGTGTGTGTGTGTGTGTGTGCTAGTCAGTCCATCTTCACCTTTATAATTCTTGGCATATTTTCTTCTCATTTTTTTTCGTCTCTCTCTCTCTCTCTCTCTCTCTCTCTCTCTCTCTCTCTCTCTCTCTCTCTCTCTCTCTCTCTCTCTCACTCTATAATTCTTCGCATATTTTCTTCTCATAATTTTCTTTTGTCTCTCTCTCTCTCTCTCTCTCTCGTGTGTGTGTGTGTGTGTGTTACTCAGGCTATCTTCACCTTTATAATTCTTTGTTTATTTTTATCTTTTCTATTATTATTTTCTGTGTTTTCGTCTTTTTCTCTCGTTTTTTTGGTCTAATTTCCATCTTTCCTGTCTATTCATTTTCTATCTCTCATTTTTTATCCATTATTTTATTATTGCATTCTTTTACATTTATATTCGTCTATCTTTCTTTCTTTCTTCTTTCTAAACCCTTTCTTCTATTTATTACATTTATCTATCTATCTTTCAGTCTTTTCTCTCTTATTACCAATTCTCTTTAACATATCTCTTACTCTCTACCTGTCTGTCTGTCTGTCCGTCTATCTATCTATCTGTCTGTCTGTCCTTTCTCTCATTCTTTTCTCTCTCTCATTACAAATTCTCTTTACTCTAACATCTCTTGCTCTCTACCTGTCTGTCTGTCTATCTATCTGTCTGTCTGTCCGTCTGTCTGTCTGTCTAGCAATCCACTCCACGCACCTGTCAGTCTGTCCGTGTGTGCGTCAGTCATCAGTCTTAATTACCAGCCTGTCTTGGATACAAACTCGCCTCCACCTCCTCAAATATCCACTTAAAAACATGCCACTGTACTTCATCTTAACATTCCCTCATTAACTTCCATTTTTTTCCACCTTTCTACCAACAGTTTGTGGTTTGTGGTAAGAGAGAGAGAGAGAGAGAGAGAGAGGGAGAGGGAGAGGGAGAGGGAGGGTAAGGGAAAGATTATGGTAGGAAAGAGAAGGGAGGGAAGAACGGGGTGGAGGAAAGAAAGAGGGAGGAATATGAGGAGGGGAGGGAAAGACGGAAAAAATGTGTGAGGTATGGTTTGTCTCTCTCTCTCTCTCTCTCTCTCTCTCTCTCTCTCTCTCTCACACACACACAAACACGAAGGCTGGTAATCATGGTAATAATAATAATAATAATAATAATAATAATAATAATAATAATAGTAATAATAATACAAAACATATATTAAGAATTGATATCCTTTAGTCTTCCTTTGTATTCCCTTAACTCTTTGGGCAGTACTTTATTTTCCTAATGTATTTTAGTTTTTAATTCTATCTTACTTGCTTTACGACATTTTCATTCTTAATTTTAATCCCTATAATTTAAAAACAGACAAAGACACATTTTTGGAGGTGGTTCTCTTCTTTTCCTTATCGTTCGCTAATAAAGGACGTGTCTCTCTCTTTCCATTTTCTGTTCAATTCGTATCATTCTGTTCTAGTCTTCAATTTTTCCTCCAGTTTGCCACATTTTTTTTTTTTTTGTTTTTTACGTTCTCCATTTTCTATTCCATTCGTATTATTCTTTTCTATTCTTCATTTTTTCCTTCAGTTTGCCACGTTTTTATTTATTTATTTTTTCATTACGTACACACAAATACTAAAACTTCTCTTTCATCAACTTTTCTCAAAATTTTCTTTTTTTTTCAACAATTTTAATACTTTCACGTATTCCCTACTTTAATTTTTCAACTTTGAGCTCCGAGACTCTTCCTTATTCACTTTCCTTTCACTTCTAAGATAAGAACCAACACACACACACACACACACACACACACACACACACACACACACATCACTGACACAAACCTCTCTTACTTACTAAACTTAACTTAGAGCACCAGTGTAGAACGATAAGAGGCTTCACGAGGCTTCAACAACTATATATACAAAGTGAAGCCATTCATTTCGAAGCCTGTGTGTTTCCTTTGGTTTCACTACGTCAGAAGCGAATTTTTTAGCTTTCTTCTGACCTGAGGCACTTGTGATCACTTAATAGCGTTCCTTCAGCACCTTCTACAGTGTCCCTGAGTCCCTAACACGCCCTGGATCCTTGACACGGAGGTATTAGGACGAAGGCATTATGGCAGTTTCAAATTAAGGTCATTTTCTGTTTCTTTTCTTGCGTATTCCAGTTCTTTCTCTCTTCTTGGGGAGTTTACCTTACACTCGCTTTGTTTCTTAAGCCCTTCAGTACCATGCCGCGTTCTCATATTCATTTTGTTTACTATTTCGTGATTTTATACAGCTTCAAAAACTTATGTGGGTATTAGAATCGTAAAGACTCTGGCTATTATTTTTGACCTCCATAGACACTTCATAATGCATATAAAATCGTCTAACAATACCCAAAACTCATGGTAATGATGCGTCTCAGTACTTCAGGGATTAAGGTTTTTCAGCTCTTTTCTCTCTCCTCTTATCATGTCACTGCTACGGTTCTAATATTCTGAATTGGCTGTTTTTTGCATGCACACGAAGATACAGAAAGGAGAGCAGGGAATAGACACCTTATTTTCTTTTCATTTTTTTTCCAGGCCAGCGATGAGTGGAGGAGAGAGAGAGAGAGAGAGGCGCCCCGCGAAGCTACTAGGCAAGGTAATGTGTCGAGTGTTTGTTGCTTCTTGCTCTTACTCTTACGGGCTTTGAACTGTTGAGAAGTGACGGTGTTTTCTTGTGTTTTTTTTCTTCTCTTGTGGTGATCATTCATTCATTCTCTCAGAAAACTAACATCAGATTCACACGTACACTCAGGCCAGTAGTCAGAAACGCCTTGCTCTCTCATTACGACTACTTTTCAAGGCCAC
>NC_059287.1:14270133-14272633 GCF_017591435.1 Portunus trituberculatus | reverse complement strand
AGCCTCTTAATGTGTAGCCCCTGTTCACCTAGCAGTAAATAGGTACGGGATGTAACTCGAGGGGTTGTGGCCTCGCTTTCCCGGTGTGTGGAGTGTGTTGTGGTCTCAGTTCTACCCGAAGATCGGTCTATGAGCTCTGAGCTCACTCCGTAATGGGGAAGACTGGCTGGGTGACCAGCAGGCGACCGAGGTGAATTACATACACATATGTTCAGAGTATTATACAGTGTGTGTGTGTGTGTGTGTGTGTGTGTGTGTGTGTGTGTGTGTGTGTGTGTGTGTGTGTGTGTGTGTGTGTGTGTGTGTGTGTGTGTGTGTGTGCATCCTTTTGTAAGCATGATGATAATATGATGAAATGTTAATTAGAAGAAGACAGAAAAGGAAGAAGAAGAGGGGGAGGAGGAGGAGGAGGAGGAGGAGGAGGAGGAGATTGTTATCACTAAGAAAAGGAAGTGAAAAATATAACGAAATTAATTATTCTATCTCCTTCTCCTCCTCTCTCAACCATATAGGGGAGAGAGAGAGAGAGAGAGAGAGAGAGAGAGAGAGAGAGAGAGAGAGAGAGAGAGAGAGAGAGAGTTGAATTTGACCTATTAATATCCTAGGATATCTCTCTCTCTCTCTCTCTCTCTCTCTCTCTCTCTCTCTCTCTCTCTCTCTCTGTTAGATACAATTACACGCCCCACTGCACTAATTCTCTCTCTCTCTCTCTCTCTCTCTCTCTCTCTCTCTCTCTCTCTCTCTCTCTCTCTCTCTCTCTCTATCCGTGAGTATCAATCATCACGTTAATCTCAACTGTAATAGTAGAAGTAGTAGTAGTAGCAGCAGCAGCAATAGTAGTAGTAGTAATAGTAGTAGTAGTAGTAGTATGAGGAGTACTACTACTACTACTACTACTACTACTACTACTACTACTACTACTACTACTACTACACACACACACACACACACACACACACACACACACACACACACACAGGCCTCCCATCCCAGCCTTCCCTTCCCTTCTCTTCCTTCCTATAGAAACCTTATCATTTTTCCCATATCCTGCTCCCCGACCCCTACTTACTCCCACCCATCACTGTTAAAAGCTCTCTCTCTCTCTCTCTCTCTCTCTCTCTCTCTCTCTCTCTCTCTCTCTCTCTCTCTCTCTCTCTCTCTCTCTCTCTCTCTCTCTCTCTCTCATAGATGTATGTACCCAAACCTTATTTTTTGTACATACTTATTTCTGTCTATATTCTCTCTCTCTCTCTCTCTCTCTCTCTCTCTCTCTCTCTCTCTCTCTCTCTCTCACACACACACACACACACACACACACACACACACACACACACACACACACACACACCGCGTAGTGTAGTGGTTAGCACGCTCGATTCACAATCGAGAGGGCCGGGTTCAAGTCCCGGTGCGACGAGGCAAATGGGCAAACCTCTTAATGTGTGGCCCCTGTTCACCTAGCAGTAAATAGGTACGGGATGTAACTCGAGGGGTTGTGACCTCGCTTTCCCGGTGTGTGGATTGTGTTGTGGTCTCAGTCCTACCCGAAGATCGGTCTAGGAGCTCTGAGCTCACTCCGTAATGGGGAAGACTGGCTAGGTGACCAGGAGGCGACTGAGGTGAATTACACACACACACACACACACACACACACACACACACACACACACACACAGAGGTATATGAACGAGTGTGGAGTGTCGGGGGCGCTAAGTTGCTATCGTTCAAGGCGCGGTTTGATCTCCAGAGCGTTCGGAACATTATGAAACGCGAACCTGGTACTTGAACAGCGAGCGAATGTCAGAAAGTCCAGCGGGAGAGAGCAGATTCCAGTCATTAGCGAGTTATCGAGGAGATCTTGCTTGTTTGGCTGGTAAAGGATGGCAGAGAGAGAGAGAGAGAGAGAGAGAGAGAGAGAGAGAGAGAGAGAGAGAGAGAGAACACACGTTCATAGACAGAAACAAGATAGAGAGAAACCCAAACACACAAATAATGAATACAAAAATAGAGAGAGAGAGAGAGAGAGAGAGAGAGAGAGAGAGAGAGAGAGAGAGAGAGAGTGGGAGGGGGGGTTAAAGACACGTTCTGACTGAAAACTATAAATAGGTAGTGAGAGAGTCAGTTTTATACACACATAGACAGACAAACAGACAGACAAACCGACAGACAGACAGACAGACAGATGGAAAGACAGACAGACAGATAAATAGACAGATAAATCAAATACACGAAAAATACAAAATTAAACAAATATAGAAAGAAATACAACTCAGAAGAGAGAGAGAGAGAGAGAGAGAGAGAGAGAGAGAGAGAGAGAGAGAGAGAGAGAGAGAGAGAGAGAGATTTCCCTGATAAGAAAAAATAGTATGATTATATTTATAGTGATAGCGGTGGTGGTTGTGGTGGTGGTGGTGGTGGTGGTGGTGGCGGACAGGTGTGATGGTGAATAAAGATACCTGGATTAGATGGTGAGTGGCCGTGAGTGGTGAAGTAATAAGGC
>NC_059287.1:14255133-14257633 GCF_017591435.1 Portunus trituberculatus | reverse complement strand
ACTTGCGGCTCCCTCAGCAGCACCGAGGAGGCGGCGGTCAGGAACCTCAGCGGTGCGCCCTTCAGGGACTCCCAAGGCCTCCTCTGTCCTGGAGTGACTGCTGTGCCGCCTTGCCTCATTCCTCCTGGTGAAGTCCTCCGCTCTGGTCTTGCCTTTAGACTCCCTGCCTGCCTTGCCCTTGCCGGTGGAGGGTGCGGAGTGACTGTGAGGGGCTCCACCACCACCTTCAGACTCCACGGCGGTCTCGGTGGTTGCCTCATGGCGCGCGCTGATCCCCGCCGCCGCTGTCACCGACATCACCGCCGCCAGCAGGCACAAACACCACGACACTTTCACCATTATAAGGAAGCAAGCCCGGGAATTTTATTAATTGTAACGAGGCGGTGGAAATTGTGCCAATGTTAGCTTAGGCTTGCTTAGACTGAGTTTGGCAAGTTGGAGATGGCAATGGTGCTTGTTCTTCATGGTGTGTGTGTGTGTGTGTGTGTGTGTGTGTGTGTGTGAGAGAGAGAGAGAGAGAGAGAGAGAGAGAGAGAGAGAGAGAGAGAGAGAGAGAGAATTTGTTGCGGTTCCTAACACGGTTGTCGGCGTCTTTGCTCCCTTTCCTCCCACACACACACACACACACACACACACACACACACACACACACACACACACACAGGTACTAACTGAAGACATACGTACTAGTCACGAAGAGTACCAATAGTAGTAGTAGTAATAGTAATAGTAGTGGCAGAAGTGGTATCCGAGAATACACACACACACACACACACACACACACACACACACACACACACACAACTGTCACGTTCTCTGTCATATCTAAGGCTTCCCTCCCTTTCTCATCCTTCCCTAATACTCCTTTTCTCTCCCTTCCCATACTACTCCAGCTCCTCCTCCTCCTCCTCCTCCTCTATCCTTCCCTTTCAATCTTCTATTCCTCTCTTCTCCCATTTCATTAACTGTTTCCTATTCTTTCCTTCTTTCTTCCTCCATCAAATCATATATTTCTATTTCTGTCTTCTCCATTTCTCCTTTCGTTATTTTTCTCTCTTGTGCATTTCCTTTCATTCCTCTATCTACCCATCCTTCCTTCTCTCTCTCTCTCTCTCTCGACCGGTATAGATAGATATTGTCATAACTTCAAGACACAAACCTCTCTCTCTCTCTCTCTCTTGCGTGTTCAGTTGTATATCCTCTTGGACCCTACTTATTTTCCTCCTCCTCCTCCTCCTTAACTTGGTACTGATCGTGGTAGTAGTGGTGGTGGTGGTGGAGGTAAGAGGGAGGGGGAGGTGGGGGTTGTGGGCACGTGTACCTACATCCCGTATATGGAGGTTGGGGGGAGGGGGTTGAGGAGAGAGGAGGGGAGGGAGGAAGAAGGATGGAGGAAAGGAGGAGGAGGAGGAGGAGGCGAGGAGAACGTCCAACAGCAACAAGGTCGGGGTAGAGGAGGAGGAGGAGGAGGAGGAGGAGGAGGAGGAGGAGGAGGAGGAGGAGGAGGAGGAGGAGGAGGAGGAGGACGACGACGACTTGGAGGAGATAGAGAAGAAGAAGGAGAAGGAGGAGGAGGTGGAGGAGGAGGCCGGTATTTTGCATTATTTATTTTTCCTCTCTCTCTCTCTCTCTCTCTCTCTCTCTCTCTCTCTCTCTCTCTTTCTGCCCACCTGTATATGAAAAGTCCCAGTACTTATTGCGAACACCTGCCACGGGAACACCTGAGTCAAAACAGTAGTAGTAGTAGTAGTAGTAGTAGTAGTAGTAGTAGTAGTGGTGGTGGTATAGTAGTAGTAATAGTAGAAGAGTTATACGGAATGTTTAATATATATAGAATAAATTTTCGACCACTTATAATGATGATGATGATGATGGTGGTGATGATGGTGATGACAGGAGGGTGGTGAGACAGCACAGTGGGTGGCATGAGGGAGTAATTTAACATGTTAACTCAGCTGGGGTCAGAGTGTTAAAGGGAGAAAAACAGGTTTGTTGACAAAGAATGCGAGCAGTGAGAGTGAGGCGGCCGGGACAGGTGGGGATTGGGGTGCGGGGAGGAGGAGGGTGGCAGCGATGATGAGGAGGAGGGATGGCAGTGGTGGCGAGGAGGAGGAGAAGGAGGAGGCGTGGGCAACTACTCACCATACGGAGGCCGCGGTGCTGAAGTAGTAGAGCAGCAGGAAGACAAGGGCGCAGGTGGTGTGTAGGGCGCCCTCGGTGACCGCCACCAGGCCTAGGTCCTGGTCCGTGTGGCACGTGACGCGGTCCGGGCCTGCCACTAGCCTCACCAGGTAGCCCACGGACACCAGGTTGTAGCAGAGGGCCAGGTGTACGGCGGCGCGCTCCGGGTACCTGAAGGCGGCGGCGTCCAGCAAGAAGGACAGCACGGTGAAGAGCGTCACGGCGAAGCACGCCACGGCCCAGATGGCCATCCAGACCCCGGCGAAGTACTTGTCATTGGTGCTGAAGGAGATGTTCACCTGGCACAGCGGCGCGCACG
>NC_059287.1:14175133-14247633 GCF_017591435.1 Portunus trituberculatus | reverse complement strand
TGGGGGGGAAAAGGCGTGACGGAGAAAGATAAGGAAAGAATGCATGAAAACCCCGCTATTTGAACTTGTCATAGCCAGGATGATTGCGGGGAAGTCTTAAGGTGGTGCTGAATCACTAGTAGGTTCACACAGGGAAGGAATCGAGAAAGAATGCGTGTCTGGCTGATTGATGGTTGGGAAAACGGAGATGAAGATGAGAAAAAGGCAAGTGTGTGTGTGTGTGTGTGTGTGTGTGTGTGTGTGTGTGTGTGTGTGTGTGTGTGTGTGTGTGTGTGTGTGTGTGGAGAAAAGGAAAAGGAAGAGATATACGCGTTCATTAATTCCTTTGTCGTTATTTTCCTGCTATTTGTCATGCCTTTTGAATTCATTAGTAACCCTTTATGTGATATTTTTTTCCTCGTACTTCATCCAATCGTTTCTCTTATCACTTAAATAATTTCCTTGCTATTACTAATGTTATTCCCTCAGTGCTTAACATTCTAAGACTTTCTCCTTCCTTTTTATCATGTAACACTTTTTTTACTAGTTATTTGTCAAGTCTTTGCTAATTGGTAGGGTGGGAAGTCTTTTTCTTGCTCTCCAGGCGCCTCCAAGCATTACTGGCTGATAATTGCTGAATATACTCTTTTAAATTATCCTTTTCCCCCTTTTTTGTTGCTGCTTACACTGATTTCATTCCTTCCAAGCTTATATTCTGAAACACTTCCGCGCCTCACAGCACCTTCACTATTTTCATAGGGCTCTAGTTGAAGTGACACTGGTTTTTAAGGATGTTTCTGTGATTGTAGTGACATAAGTTTTCTGCATTTTCAGTAGGACAAACACACTTTTCGAAGCCTCTAGTTGAAGTGACACTGGTTTTTAAGGATGTTTCTGTAATTCTAGTGACATGTTAACAAGTTTTCTGCATTATCAACAGGACAAACACTCTTTTCAAAGGCTCTATTTGAAGTGACACTGGTTTTTAAGACCGTTTCTGTGATTCTATTGACATGTTAACAAGTTTTCTGCATTATCAACAGGACAAACACTCTTTAGAACTCGGCTAATCGTCTCTTTAGTCTTTGAGAGTGGTCGCGGTGAGAGGAAAGCGTTTCTAAATACTGTTAATTGTTGCGTGTGTTAGTATGTTCGTGTATTAATGTGAGAATGTAAGTTAATTAGTTATAAAAGGGAGTTAAATAAAAGGGATAATTGTACTTCTCTTATTGATTAGTGTAGAGCTTTACTTGTTATGAATTTTGATTTGAAAAGAATATGGTCACAAGATAAAAAAAAAAAAAAAAACAAGGAAGGATATAGAAAAGAGGAGAAGTAAGAGAACATTCCACATACGAGTACATTTCCTGCATTACAGATTTAATAACTGCTAATGATGTTACTCAAGGTCCTAATATTGATAGATTAATTAAACTCCATATCCTTTTCCTTTTCCTGCCCAAAGAATTTCCCTCTTCAATACCATGACGCGTTTCCACATTTATTCCGCTTACTATTTGGTGATTTTATACAGAAGCAGAAACTCATGTGTGGATTATAATAGTGAAGACTCTGGCTATTAATCTTCTGACCTCCATAAACTCTTCCTAATGTAAATAAAATCGTCTGATCACACCCAAAACTCAAGGTAAAAAATACGTTCCAGTACTGAAGGGGCTCATAACTGCTAGCGATATTACTGAAGTTCCTTATACTGAGAGATTTAACTCCACATTCTATTCTTGCCCTCCTGCCATTGAGTGGGAGAATTTACTGGCCCAACGTAGGACAATCATTATAGTCAATACTAAATACAGATAAATAATACAGGTAAATAACACTTTACATTTGTAACCAAAACCAATCAATGATGTTACTCTGTCACTGAAACAAATCGTCATTCAATACGCTACCTCCTGTCATTCACCTTGGCCGAAGAGAAGAGACAGAGACAGATTAGACAGCAAACAGACAGAGGGAGAAAGCAATAGAGCAAACAGTGTAAAGGACAAGAGTGATTCATTTCCTACTTCAAAAAATCCCCTACTTTCCACACCTCTCGATCTTCCCTTGCTTACTTTCTTTTTTTTTGTGGCTGTATTCCCTTCCAGTCAAAAACCATAATAAGTTTAGGTTTACAAGTAATCAATAAGTATAAAGTACAGTATCTCTTTTCTTTGATTGCCCTTTAGTAGAGTAGTAGAGTTGAATTAGTAAAAGCGTGTCCAACCACCGCGCGTTCACCCATTTCATAGCGTGTGTTGGGTTTGGGATGCATTCTTATCCCCTGCTCCCTTTACTTGCGTTGTCAGTGTGCTTTGGTCAGTTATTAACCCCTTTAGTACTGGGACACATTTTTGCTTTGAGATTTGTGTACGATTAGACCATTTGATTAACATTAGGAAGGGTGCATGGAGGTCAGAAGATTAATGGCCACAATCTTCCCTATTTTAACCCCTTCAGTACTGGGACACATATTTACTTTGAGATTTGTGTGCGATTAGACCATTTTATTAACATTAGGAAGGGTGCATGGAGGTCAGAAGACTAATGGCCACAGTCTCCACTACTTTAATGGGTTTCTGAAGCTGTGTAAAATCACCAAATAGTCACCAGAATGAATATGAAAACGCGTCATGGTACTGAAGGGGTTAAGCATTTATAGTCATAGGAGTAGAGAAGAATACTTTGTTTCCCTTGCTTATAAAAGTACAGCAGTGGCTCAGGCAGCTACAGGAGATTTGTTGTAGTATTTTTCGTTTTGCCTTCAGAATACAGCAGTCGTTCCTCTCCACTGTGAAAACCCTCAGCCTCTATATCAGGACACGTTTTCATATTTATTGTGTGATGGTGATTTTATACAGCTTCAAAAACTTATGTGGGGATCAAAATAGTATAGATTGTGGCCATAAATCTTCTGACCTCCATAGACTTTTCGTAATGTCAATAAAATGGTTCAGTCATACCCAAAAGTCATGGCAAAAATAAGTCCTAGTACTGGAGAGGTTAATTTTGACACCTGGAGGATCACTGATATAGCTAACGCTTTTCTTCCTTCTACAGAACCAGCACTCAAGTGGGTCTTTTTATTTATTTATTTATTTATTTATGTTTTTTTTTTTCTTTTGCCCTTGGTTGGCCGTCTGTCACCTTAAAAAGAAATTAAAAAAACTAGAGTAGAGTTATCATTTTACTTTGAAGAATGCAGTAGTCAGTCATTTCCACCTTGATAAAAAAAAAAAGAAAAAAAAAGTAGAGTGATTTCTGGTACTATATTTTTTCTTTACCTGAAAATTACAACAGGTTAACATTCACCTTGAGAAAAAATATATTGTTGTTAAGTGATTTTCTTTATCATTATATTCGTTATCACCCCCGGCGCTGTGTGTAAGTTGGGAAGGGAATGTTGGAAGCCTTAACTCTCACCAATAGATGTCACCGAGCATTTAGTGGAGCTTGTTTAGAATTTGCACTTAAATTTCTGATGAGGAGAATGCCCCAGGGTTACTATAAGGAAGTGACACGTACGCACGATCAATTGCCTGTAGATTTGGTGGTTCATTGCAAGTTTTCTTTATTTTTTTACGTACGAAGATGACAATTAGAAGACAGGTGTGAAGTGTTCTACCTGTATAATATAACTAATTAACCAGGTATAAAAAAACTAATCATAGTAAATCGTTCCTATAGGGTTTTAAGATGATATTTAGAAGATAGGTGTGACATTTTCTAGCTGTATTGACCACAAAGCGACTAATTAACCAGGTATCTAAGAAATAATGAATAAATAACAGTAATCCCCAGAGTAAAACGTTCCTATAGGATGTAAAGATGAAGATTAGAAGACAGGTGCAAGATAATCTACCTGTACTGACCACAAAGCGACTAATTAACCAGGTATCTAAGAAATAATGAATAAATAGCTAAATCAATTAACCAGGTGTCTGAAAAAAACAATAGTAATCATAGCAAATCGTTCTTATAAGATGTAAAGATGATAATTAGAAGACAGGTGTGAAATTTTCTACCTGTATTCACCACAAAGCGACTAATTAACCAGGTATCTAAGAAATAATGAATAAATGGCAAATCTAATTAACCAGATATGAAAAAAAAAACATTGGCCAGCAATCATATAGTCGCTTTCAATAAAGACACGTTGTACTTCACCTTGGTACACTTAAATTGCCTCTGCCGTGTCTACTTGGCGTCCCTGATGAGGCAAGATACACTCCGTCATATCACTTTTGTCACTCTCCTTCAAGCGTGACTCACTGACTCACGCTTATTCACCTTACGCGTCTTCTTCAAGTAGTGTATCTTTCTGTGTGTGTGTGTGTGTGTGTGTGTGTGTGTGTGTGTGTGTGTGTGTGTGTGTGTGTGTGTGTGTGTGTGTGTGTGTGTGTGTGTGTGTGTGTGTGTGTGTGTGTGTGTGTGTTTGTACTTCAGGACTTGGGTTCTTCAAGGGATTATTCTTACTGAAGTTTTTTTAGTAAAGAAAACGAACGAGAAGTGTTTGTGTAGAGTTTTTTTTTTTTCTTTTCTTTTAGAGTTATTGTTTATTTAATTTCCTTTTTTTTCGGTTTTTTCCTTGTCTGTAGGTCAGAGCTTATTTCCAGCGATGATCTGGTGAGGACGTACGTAAATGGTACTTTTTTTTGTCAAGTGGTGTGTGTGTGTGTGTGTGTGTGTGTGTGTGTGTGTGTGTGTGTGTGTGTGTGTGTGTGTGTGTGTGTGTGTGCATTCCTTAGAGAGACTTAGGTTAAGAGGGAACCTGACACAAATATTTAAGTGGTATAGGGATTATAATAAATCGAACATGATCGAAGTTCTTAAGATCATTAGCGGGGACAGAACCAGAAATAATGAGTTTAAGCTTGAAAAATTCATGTTTAGGAGGGAAATGGGAAGAAACTGGTTTCCAAAAAGAGTGGTTGATGAGTGGCACGGACTCAGTGGTCACGTAGTCAGTGTTGAGTCAATAGGGAACTTTAAAAGAAGATTAGATAAATTTATGGATGGGGATGATAGATGGAATGAGGTGGCTTTTCCCATACAAGGACTGCCACATGTAGGCCTCACAACACAGGCTCTTGCAGGTTCTCTCTTTTCTTATGTTCTTATGTTCCTGTATGTGTGTGTGTGTGTGTGTGTGTGTGTGTGTGTGTGTGTGTGTGTGTGTGTGTGTGTGTGTGTGTGTGTGTGTGTGTGTGTGTTCAAGTTTAAGTTCAACAAATTTATTCCAAAACAATACATACATATATATAGAATAATAAAGTACATTCGTGAAAAGGTCTGTAGAGATAAATCTCATTATGCAGACCTGTGGACATTGTACAGGATTCATTTCACTCAGTCCAAAATAATGACAATACATTCTTGAAAACAGAAAAAAAGAAAAAGAATAGCATCACTAACCGAAAAATTCGTAAACCCAGCAATATGAAAAAAGTAAGAAAGTGCCATTTAATCAGGAAACAATGTTGTACGCATCATAAATCAATAATACAAATAATTCTGTTGTGTACATACATGAAAAAGTTTTTGCAAAATTACTGCAGCGATTGAAGAAGATGAAGATGCTTTTTTACTCTAAATTTGAAGCTATTGACTGACAATGTGTTATATTCACATTTTATTGAAAGAGGAAGTGTGTTCCAAACTTCAGGACCAAGATACATGATAGAATTTCGAAAGAGGGTAGTTATAAAAGGAGGACAAACAATATTTATCTGGTTATTACGAGTGGCACGAGAATGTTCTTAAATAGAAAAAATGTCAACATTAATTTTTAATGATTTAAAAATATCGAGTAAAAGGAAGAATTTATGAATGTAGCTTAACTTAAGTAGTTTTAAATTGGAAAATATTTCCTCCGTCGAGTCATGCTTTTGCTTGTAGAATATCATTCTTAAAATAAATTTCTGGTTTTTGAGTAATACATCTAGGATAGATGGCCATGAACAACCCCAAATAGAAATACAGTACATTAATCTAGAATAACACAGTGTTTAGTAAAGAGTTAACATTGACTTTACAGTTAATTTATCTTTAACACGATACAATATTCCGGTGAGTTTTGATCAAGTTACAGACACATTAGCAATATGTTCCCTCCAATTTAGATGATCATCAACTGTAACTCATAAAAATTTAGTAGTTTTAACACGATTAATAATGTGATGACTTAGTTTTACTGGCGCTGAATCATTAATCAAAGCCCTGTTCTGAAATGGCACAACATGTGTCTTTTCAATATTTAATTTCAATTTGTTGGCTTTAATCCAATTATTGACATTATTTAACTCTTGGGATAATTTTGAGTGAAGAACATGGAGGTCAGAATCAGTGATTGTAAAACAAGTGTCATCAGCGTACATAGTAAACTGAGCATTATAACTAGAATTTATCATATCATTAACATAGGTTAAGAATATAATTGGACCTAGTATTGAGCCCTCTTTAATAAATTTGTACTAAAAAAAATATTATTACAAAAACTGTTTGTTTGCGGTTAGATAAATAACTTTTCAAAAGATTAAAATATGGTGTGTGTGTGTGTGTGTGTGTGTGTGTGTGTGTGTGTGTGTGTGTGTGTGTGTGTGTGTGTGTGTGTGTGTGTGTGTGTGTGTGTGTGTGTGTGTGTGTGTGACATCCTCAGTTCCCACACAGTATATAAGACAGGATCTCTCGTGTCTCAGCACCAGTGACTCCTCACACTCCCCGCCATGTCACACAACAAGCGACGCACCGCCAAGGACGGGAGTGCCTCACGCACACCCGCTCTGCTGACACCAGGGTCGGCTGAGGACAGTGATTTGAATCCTGAGTATTTCCAGCAGTACTCAGATACCCAGATGCTTCCAGGAGAGTTGCAAGAAGGCGGTCTGCTCCTCCACCAGCAGTACTCTTACCCTATGCTTCAAGGGCAGGGTGCGAGTGACTTGGCGGCGCCCCACCATGCGTACTCTCAGACTCCATTCCCGGGGCAGGCAGCGGGTGGTGCCCCGCCAGCCTCCCAAGACCTGTTCCAACCCATGTCCTATAGCGGGGAGTTGTCTGGTACTGTCCCAGCTCCCCATCAGCAGTACGCGCCGCAAGGAGAACCTTCAGTGTCCCAGCAGCTGTTCCCTCACATGTCCTATGATGACTCGGCCAGCGGCGGGTCAGTGTTCGATCAGCTGTTCCCGCCTCAAGGAGACCCAGCAGTCCCGGTCCCCGTGCCTGGCCTGGCGTACTTAGCCCATGAAGACGAGTCCGCTGCCCTCACCCACCAGTACCCTTACAACGTGCCAGCCGCAGAAGATGCCTACACCTACCACGGCGATGATCCCTCAGGCCAGCAGGTCCTGCCTCAAATGGGCCTCTGCAGCGGAACTCCTGCCCTAGCCGTGCCAGACTTCGGGGTGCCCTCCCTCACTCAGGCTGCCCCGGCTCAGCACAGTTTGCTGGGGGCAGCAGAGCGGAACATCCACGGCTCCGTGTCAGACGTGTTAGACATTACTGAAATGGACTCCGACGTCTTGAAAACAGCCCTGGAAATGCTGTCCTACAATGATGCCAGCTCCTCTTACCGCCCGACAAGTGGCGCCTCTGCCTTACAGCCACCCCTGCAGGACCCCGCCCTTGTTGTACCACTAGCAGCACCAGTACCAGAAGCAGCAGCACTACCACTAGCAGCGGCTCCAGCAGCAGCAGCAGCACCAGTGGGGAGAGGCAGCACCCTCCCTCTCCCCATGCAGTCTCGTGACCGCGTGCAGAAAAAGATCAAGCTTCACGAGAAGAAAGGGCCACTGCCTGACCCGGAGGACGAGAAGAAGAGGTTGCGGGCCGTGAAGCAGAAGGAACTCCGCGACAGGGGAAAAAAGAAAGAGCAGGAGCAGTACGCCTTGTTGGAGTCCCTCATCCAGCAGGTGGAGGACCTCGAGATGGAGAAGAGTCAACGCCAGCGCTCAGTGCAGGACCTGGAGGCACAGCTGCGGAACCGCGCCAACCTGGGGCCAGCCGGCCATCGCCCAGGTCTGTATTGAGCTGGAGGACACCACGCCTCCCTCACTTGTACCTGAACCTGTGCCTGTACCCGCGACACTGACACTTGACACACCACTGCCCGCCACCTGACACGCCACCACGACTCACTGACGTCAGCAAGACCTGAACCTATGTCAAAGAGTGACAGAGAAACAATTAACACTTGCTATTAACATGATGACGCTAGTGGATGCTGCAGCACTGATAAAGTACTAATGTCACCATCCTCATCACTTCTAGACCCCGAGACTCAACCTGCGCCGCCACAACACCCCGAGGAAGAGCAGATGCAGCAGGACGAACAGGATCAAGGGGACGGACAACCAGAGCAGCACGGGGAGGCAGACTCGCACTACCGCCAACACCACCAGCAGAAAACACCGCCACAACAACAACAACGGCAACTGCAACAACAACAACAACAACAACAACAACAACAACAACAACAACAACAACAGCAGCAACAGCAGCAGCAACAACAACAACAACAACAACAGGCAGAGGAAAAAGCGGAAGTGCCAAGTGCTATAGAGGAGAGTGCCAAGAACCAGATCCAAGATGAAGTGGAGAAGAAACCAAATGAGCCGGAAGACAACGATAAGGAAGCCAGCAAGTAATTCCTATTTTGGCTTTGAGCAATTCAACTTTTTCCTTGTCAGATTTATGTCCGTATTCTGAAACGCTTCGCCCTCTCACCGCGACTATTTTCGAAAGGCCACATAAATAATTAGCCAAGAATTCAAGTGTCTTCTCTTAATAACATAGAAAACGTGCTTATCTGTCACTGCAACCAGAAAGACACTATTTAAAAACATTGTAACTTGAAGTAGAGCCTTTGGAATGTATACAGTGGAGGTGCGGCGAGGTGTTTCAGAATAGGGTCCTTAATCTCGTCAGTACCAAGACGCATTTAAATATTCATTCTAGTTACTATTCAGAAACATATTTTGGGATTAGAATAGTAAAAACTACCCATTAATCTTTTGACCTCCATAGACCCTTACTAATGTCAATAAAATCATCTAATCATACTCAAATAATTAAGATAAAAATGCGTCTCGGTACTGAGGGGGTTAAAATTGTATCTAACTATATCATGTTCATTGCACTGTGAGGCGATGGTGGTTGTGTTGCGTGTCATGGGTCGTGAGTGCTTTGCTATGCCGCGGACTGAAGAATCTGCCTGCATGTTCTACCTTTACTGAACTTCGCCGCTAAAACTGTTCCTAATTACTGTACCTGTGAAATGTAGAGATAAGAACTTGTGATTTATGTAGTAGCAATAAGAATGTGGTAAAAATAAGGAACTAGAGAGAGAGAGAGAGAGAGAGAGAGAGAGAGAGAGAGAGAGAGAGAGAGAGAGAGAGAGTTTATTTGTGTATCTGTCACATGTACCTGCGCTTTTTAGTATGTTTTTCATCCTAAGTAGTAGAATAATTCCTATCAAAGACACCAAAGCCACTATATTCCTAATGTCGCTATTTTTACACTGTTTAATAAAGCTTCCATAATAAAAACAAGGAGCACAAGTATATAACATATAACATAACATAACATAAATAATAGGATAACAAAGGGCCACCAGGGCCCATCTAGGTTATCCTGCATCAGTCGCACAGCGACCTCGTCATCAGTACTTAAAGATACACTTACAAGTACACAATACATTATATACTAATTCTAAATATTTGGCCCATTAACAGGGCTAAGTCCTGCAGTGAATTCTTCTACAATCTGAGATCCACATACATGGGGATCATGTCTTGTTTAACTATGGTAAATTTCTTATAAAAACTATCATGCAGCGCTATACATAATTATAAATCTAATAAATTTAAGTTCTTATCTAATCTGTTTTTAAACATTGTCAAACTAGTGCTATTTACAACCCTCTCTGGCAATGCATTCCAGAAGTCTACCACCCTATGACTAAAGAAATATTTTCTTATATCTAACCTGCAGCCTTGCTTTCTAATTTTCCTGCCATGATTTCTAGTCCTACTTCCCTCCTCTAAGGTAAAGAAAGATCTCACATCTATGTAGTTTGTATCTGAGAACATTTTAAATAACTCTATCATATCCCTCTTATACATCTCCTCTCAAATGAAAACATGTTTAATTCCTTTAATCTATCTCTATACTCCAGGCGCTTTAATGCTGGTATCATCCTAGTTGCTCTTCTCTGAACTGCTTCTAACATGTTGATATCCTGCCTATAGTGGGGTGACCAGGCCTGTATGCAATACTCTAAATGGGGCCTAACATAGGAATTATATAAGCTACGCACCACTTCCTTACTTTTATAACTAACATTTCTATTTATAAAACCCAGGATCCTATTTGCCCTATTTCTTGCTTCTAAACATTGCTTTGAAAATTTCATAGTCCTGTCTATCACTATATACCATCTTTGGGGGCAAACTTCACTCATCCTGCGGCTACTGTCTGAAAAAATCCCTGACGGTGTGTTGTATCGTATCACCAGAACCCTTGAGTATCTTGACGCGTTTCCATATTCATTCTGCTTACTATTTGGTGATTTTATACAGATTCGGAAACTCATGTGGGGGGATTATAGTAGTGAAGATTCTGGCCAGCAATCTCCTGACCTCCATAAATGCTTCCTAATGTGAATAAAATGGTCTAATCGTACACAAATCTCAAGGTAAAAATCTGTCCCAGTATTGAAGGGATAAAGGAGATAATTAGCCAAGTGTTCATAAGTGTTTTTCCTGTTAATAATGAAGAAATCTATTTAATCTCTCACTGGAACCAAAAAAATACCCTTGGAAACCCGTGTCACTACAATACGGACATGTTGAAAGCAGCAGGCGTGTGGCGCGGAAACATTTCGGAACAGGAGCCCAGAATCAGTTAATGCTGGGAGTTCCCCCCGCCTGTCACTTGCGTTGCCACCTGTGCTGCCTTCCGCTCCTATCTTGGTAAGAGAGGAAGGGACTTTACCTTGTGGCAGCGTGGGACGTCTTCTTGCTTGCTTAGTTGATAAATACGGCGTTTAGTGAGTAGCGTAACTATTTCCGGAGTATGAAACTGTGACAGGAAGTGTGAGGAAAGCTTTGTATTCCCGACGTATTGTACGACGCTTGGAGGTTCAGCAGGGGGAAGTGGTCTGTGAGTAATGCAGCTGAGCGTACTTCCCCGTCCTTCACACACGCGATGGTTATTTTTATCTTGACAACACGCAGGAATTGTAGGAATGTTCTCGTTATATGTGCCGCAATTTGGTCTGTCATTCAATTTTCATTTTTATCCTGTCTCTCTTTTTTTTTTTCTTTTATACCATGTGGGTTTTTCATGGGAATTTATGGGCTAAAGGGGATACTTTTTGGGGTACCTCCTATCTCAAAGCCCACCCGCTAGGAAACCGTTGCCTTGAGTGAGGAAGCCCAACCTACACTCGGACCGTGGACAGGATTCGAACCCGTGCGCTTGGAGACCCCTCGGACCCCAAAGCACGCATGGTTCCACTGTACCACGGCGGCCCCTTTGTCTAACTTTAACTAACACTGTGTTTTTTTCGTTATTTTTTAAGCTTTTTTCTCGATCTTTCGTCTTTTAACGTAATTTTCTATCCTTTTTTTTTCTCTCCTTTTTTTTTCGTATTAACACTCAGGGTTTGTTCTCGTTCCTGGAGCAATGCGAGTCTTGATGCTTTTATCCTATCACTTATTTATTATTTTTTTTCAGCACACGTAGGATTTATACTCGCTGATTCTGAAGCAGTGCGAGTCTTCGTCATTGTTTTAACCCTTTCAATACTGGGACACATATTTACCTTGAGGTATGTGTACAATAAGACCATTTTATTGACATCAGGAAGGGTCTATGGAGGTTAGAAGATTAATGGTCACAGTCGTAATCTCAAATACTTCTCTGCTTCACCACCACTATTTCAAAAGGCTTCAAGTTTACACAAGTTTTTTTTTCTTTAGGTGATTTTATGGTTATGGAAGCAGAGTGACAAGATTTCTACATTACTAACTGGAGAAACACTCTTGAAAACCTCGCTGATCATTTCGTGGCCTTGGAAAGTAGTCGTGGTGAGAGAGATTGGTGGGGGGTGGGGGAAGAGTGAGCAGAATGTGGTGTGAGAGTATATTATTTCTAGGTGGAGTTACTAGGCTCCTCTCACATCCTGTCCTTACGTTCGCTTCATAGACCGAATCTTGCATGATACATCAACACTACAAGTCTTGTCGGCACCTTATCCTGTCTCAACACCTTCAGTACCATGACGTGCTTCTTTATTCATTCTACTTACTATTTGGTGATTTCATACAGCTTCAGAAACTCGTGTGTGGAACTGAAATAGTGAAGGCTCTGGCCATTTATCTTCTAACCTCCAAAGACCCTTCCTGATGTCAATAATATCGTCTAAACAAACCCAAAACTTGTAGTAAATATGCGTCCCAGTACTGAAGGGGTTTTCCGGTTGTCGCTTGGAGACTAACGTGAGTGGAAACTGTACTGGGAAATTCATCTTAACCTATTCAATACTGAGACACGTTTTTACTTTGAGATTTGTGTACGAGTAGACCATTTTATTGACACGAGAAAGGGTCCATGGAGGTCAGAAGATTAATGGCCACAGTCTTCACTATTTCAATCCCCCCTTGAGTTTCTGAAGCTGTATAAAATCACCAAATAGTAACCAGAATAGATATGGAAACGCGTTATGGTACAGAAGGGGTTAATTGGTAAAGAGTTAGATTAGGTTAGGTTAAGTTAGGTTAGGTTAGGTTAGCACAGAGACCTACCAATACTAGCGATTCACAAGTGGAAGTGTTCTCATGATGTAGAGATGTGAAGGAATATTGATGTGATAGTGTTTATGTGGTTAAGTAATTAGTGAAGTATGCAGTGGTGTTATTAGACTCTCTCTCTCTCTCTGTCTGTCTCTCTCTCTCTCTCTCTCTCTCTCTCTCTCTCTCTCTCTCTCTCTCTCTCTCTCTCTCTCTCATTTTTTTAATTTTTTTTTCCTTTCTTTCCTGTTTCTTGGATGAGATAGCTGTAACAGGCCGCAGTGAAAGCTACCGGTATTTCCAGTGGGGTTTTCTTGACAACAGTGATGAATTGACAAGCATTCTCTCATCAGCGGGAAAACACGCCCATCATAACCAGATGAATCATCCTTGCGGCCTTTAGAAGCAGGAAATGAAGGCAGACAAACCGTTTAAGAATTATGACTTGACTCGAGTTCACTTTCAATTTTCATCCCGTCAATCACTCGTACGTAAGATCAATCGGTAGTGAATATTTGAAAGGCCTCTAATGATTGTGACGGTGCGGCGCTACTTAATATTGATCTCAGCGACAAGTGACTGACTCGAGCCTGTTCATCGGCAGTTAGTCCACTTCCCACACCTTTCCTCACCTGTTCTCCCTCACCTGGCGCCTCCTACAGGACAATAAGAGAGAGAGAGAGAGAGAGAGAGAGAGAGAGAGAGAGAGAGAGAGAGAGAGAGAGAGATGGCTTGTCCTTGCCCCAAAATCAACCTCGTCACGCTATTACAATTCTGCCTGAAGGTGTTTCGTTTCCGAGGTTTCCTACCATTCGTGTGGCACTCTCAGCCCTGCCACGATGCCAAGACACGGCGCGGCGGCATCGCTTGGCACCCCAAGGAAGGCGAAGAAGAGGAATCCCTAAGCCTCCCGTGTTGCTTGAGGCGGCGTGGCTCTCTGGTGGTCTGGTCTTGGGTATTCGTGGTCTCGCTGGTCGCTGTTCGTGTGGCTACAATCGTCATTCACTTCGCGTTCTCAGCTGTCGATGCGTATGACCATTTGGGTGATCTGGAGAGTACGTTTGCGATCACCACCCTAACTGTTCACCTGATCACTCTCCTGCTCTCCACGGTGCTCCTGCTGGTGCTGGCGTGGCGAGGTGACCAGCTGGCTTTGCTCCTACATGTCCTCGGCACCACTGTTGTCAAGCATCGCACAGTAGGGAAGGGAAAGATGCCTCTGTATCCTCTGCTCACCATGCTCGTGTATCTCATCATGGCTGGCTGTAGTGTTATCATCGTCACTATCGTCGTTCAGGAAACCTCGACGAACGGCAATGACACGCACCAGAACTGGATCATCTACACGCAGATAATGAAGACTGTCATCTCGCAGCTCTTCTTTCACCTGACTGTCACTGTCCTGGTCATGTTATTTCACGTGATCGCCGCTATCTTGTCTGTCAGTTACGCCAACGTCCTCAAAACCTTGCCGCGCTCACCAGACTTGATCGAAACAGCACTTCGGGACTCCCCAGTGAACGACCTCGATGTGTTGGAGTCTGACGGTGGAGGGAGGACTAATAGCGGTAGTGGTAGTAAAGCAATGTCTCCGTCGCTCAATCCGCCTCTCACTCCGCGGGATATCCACACGGCAGCTTGCCACCTCAGGGAACTGCATCACTTTCAAGGCCTCGTGAACAGTTATTTCAATCTCCCTCTCTTTCTCTGCATCGCCAACGCTCTCATGTGTATTATCTCTTATGTGTTCTTCTGCACACACTACTTCGACCACCCTGTGAACCCCATCAGACTGGCCAACAAGATTATTATCATTATTCTACACTGCAATACTCTCGTCTCCATCTTCACCACGCCGGACTGTGTTTTGCGGGAGGTGAGAAAAGATTTTACTACTACTATTACTACTACTACTACTACTACTACTACTACTACTACTACTACTCTTTTCTTGAGTTTGAAGTAAAATTGTGTTTGTTACAGAGAGACAGACTGCGAGAGGTGATTCTGTGGCAGCGCATGAAGGAAACTCGTGATGCGGAGGTGGCGGAAAAGGTGTGTCAGAGAGAGAGAGAGAGAGAGAGAGAGAGAGAGAGAGAGAGAGAGAGAGAGAGAGATACTGATACATTTATTTATTTTATTTGGCTCTATAGTCATGTACATAATGGGCAGTTAACATGCTGTGTTGCGAAGCCAGGCCCGTTAAGCCGAAGCTTTCTTAGGGCCTGTAGATTATTATACGGTGAACATCATAGCAAGGAACTTCTCATATACAAAGAGAGAGAGAGAGAGAGAGAGAGAGAGAGAAGTGGGGGTGGGTAAGATGGCCAAGCTACTACTACTACTACTACTACTACTACTACTACTACTACTACTACTACTCGTCTCCTTCCAGCTGAACGTGTTGGCTGCGGTGATGGAAACCTACCCGGGCTTCAGTGTTGGTGGTTTGTTTGTCATCACCAAGAGCAAACTGGTCGGGGTGAGAGAGAGAGAGAGAAGTAACACGTGGAAAAAGAAAACGACAACTATACCTTCCATCTATATCTTGTTATACCTTTAATTATTTTCATCAATACTTACAAATTGACGACCTCTCTCTCTCTCTCTCTCTCTCTCTCTCTCTCTCTCTCTCTCTCTCTCTCTCTCTCTCTCTTTCCAGCTTGCGAGTTTCGTGGCGACCTACCTGGTGATCCTTCTACAGTTTCATATGAGTGATCACTGTACAAAGTGAGGAAGAAGAGGAGAAGGAGGAAGAAGAGGAGAAGGAGGAGGAGGAAGAGGAATAGGAGGAGGAGGAGGAGGAGGAAAAGAATGATAATGTCAGTAAAAGAAAAAAATTTGCATCGTTTTTTTTAATTAGGAGAGAGAGAGAGAGAGAGAGAGAGAGAGAGAGAGAGAGAGAGAGAGAGAGAGAGAGAGAGAGAGAGAGCGTTTCAGAATAATGACACCTCAATACTTTTTCTTTCTTGTCTTTTTTTTCTATATATATTTTTTTGATGATGTAAAAAATAGACTCATTATCTTAAAGGCGGGTGCAATCTGTTGATTTACTGACTTTCACTGACGCTGAGTTGCTGTTGTCACTTACGAGTCTTCAAGTTGAGTGATTATTGATGAAGGACTGATTAAAGTAGCATGTCGCGTCTGAGTGAATGTAAACTTGTCTACTTCATGCTATACTTAGTCCACACGTCCTTCACTGGTGCGTATCTTGTTGTTGTCCAGTATTCAGTATCTTAGTGTCTAACTTGTAATCCCTTCAATACTGGGACACCTTTTTCATATTCATTCTGCTTAGAATTTGGTGATTTTATGCAGCTTCAGACACTTCTGTGGAGATTAAAATAGTGAAAACTGTGGCCATTAATCTTCTGACCTCTATAGACCCTTCCTGATATATATTAAGTCATCTAATCACTCCAAAAACTCAAGGTAAAAAATGTGTCCCAGTAATGAAGGGGTTAAAATCCTTCTTGACTCGGTGGTTGAAGTGTTTGCTTGTTGAGTGTCTGTCTGTGTGTGTGTCAACAGCAGGCTTTCTCCTTGTTCCATCGACTCATTGTACCATCGACTCATTGTATATTATTCATCCTTCACCTCTGCATTTTATCCCTTTTATTCAGTGTTGCTCATGTCAACGTTAACAATTCAGATCGTACGCGGTAAATTGATGAACTTGTGTAAAGCAGTTTTGATTATGAGCAACGAGACAGAATGAAGCTTCGTCACGGTGAACCACAAGGCACAGTCAGAGGCGGGCCGTATAGTTACACCCAAACAGCAAAGGCGGAAGATGCGTTGTCCCTGCACAGCCACGTCTTCATCCACCTGCCCCGCTTCCGACCTTCCTGAGCCTCCAGCAGTGACGTGACTTGGAATGCGCAAAGGAACACTGGCAACACATGAGGTAAATGTTTTTTTTTTATTTTTTTTTTATCCCATATTACTTGACTTGGTTATGTATGAAATAATGAAAGGACCAATTTGTGTGTCCGGGTCAACGCTAGCTAAGGCATGGTGTTTGTTCAAGGTCTGCGTGCCATTATGTTACCCAAATGGACAAGATTTTATAGCAGCGCTTCTACTTTCAAGGAAATTTGTATTCTAGAATGAATATGTTTAAGGAAATCTAGAGAAACCTAAGGAAATCCAGCTTTGTTAAGGAATTTTTCTAAGTTAGCATCAATGTATCTATGTATGAAGTAGGTATATAATTATGCACTTGTACAAAATACACCTTTAATAATACACATTCAGAAGAACCACACATACAACCCCACACCCAGAACACTGCTCCCACATACCCAAACACAACCCAAAACACTCAACACTAAACTAAAACACACTCCAAACACCATACAACACCTCAAAATGCCAGCAAACACTTATAACTCACTAGAAACACACCATGTACACCAATATCATCCCTTTACTAATATTAAGCACACCCCAAACACACCCCACACACTGAAACCACTCAAAACTAACCTAAAAGACACTCAAAACAGTATGGAATAAACACACCCAAACTCACTAAAAACATGCATACACCGAAATCACCCATAAACACACCCAACACACACCCATACCACTTAAAATGCTCAAAATTAATCCAAAGCACACTAAAAAAAAAACCATGCAACACCTCAAAATATTATTAGAGACACCCAAAACTCACTAGAAACATCCAGTATACACCAAAATCACCTACACACATACACCCCCAAGAAACCTGACACTCACTACTTAAAACACTCAAAATTATTACCAAACACACTCTATACTACCTATACAGTATACTCCCACATGCACCTCCCCCTCCACACACACCACTTAAAATACACAAAATTATCCCCAAAACACACTCAAAACACTTTGTAACACCTCAGAATACCAATAAACACATCAAAAACTAACTGAAAATTCACCAAAATCATCCCCACACACACCCAAATTACTTTATGTGCTGAGTGCATAACAGACGATAGTGTTTGGTATGGAGGCGTACATTCCTAAGTCTTTTTCTCAACCTAAACCTTCAAAATCTTAGTTTAACACATCGTATTCTTGTGCTATACATGATTGAGAGGATATCTGCAATAGGTACTTAAGCTTTCCCTCACCTTAATCTCATGAGCTTTATATTTCTGCCTGGAATCATGCCAAGTCTGTTCTTTAGGAAGTGAACAGTTCCCACAGGGATGCCATAGAATGCGTGACTTTTATCTTTCCAAGAGTTCTTACTGGGGCAGAAAAACTTAGTAGCATTCAATGCCTCAAAAACTCAATTCATCCATCTATTAACTCGGCATAACCTTCCACACAACTATTCCCTTTTCTTCAGTGATACTTAACTGTCCCCCTCTTGTACACTGAATATCCTCAGTCTGTCCCTTACTTATTATCTAAACTCAAAAAACTTTTTATCTCATCTCTTGATAAAAACTCGCACCACGGCGTAGCGCCACAAAGTCACTCATGTGTTCCCGGCCTTAGTCTTTTTCAATATAAGCTTGGTATGTACAGTACCATACTTGGTACCATACTTCCTGCTGCTCTCTCACACTCCACTGTCATGTACACCACAGTCACCACCTGTCTTTCACACTTTCCATGCTCACTTGTGCACTCTATACATTCACTGCTCAAATATCCTCAATATGGCAATTTCCACATCTAATTTTTCTAGTTTTAAAATATCTCTTCCTATACACGCAAGTTGCTGCAATATCTCTTCCTATACACACAAGTCGATGCTGGTGCTCTTGAAATACTGGTGGTCTCATTGGCTTCTTTACTGGGGAAAACAGTTTCATTGCACTGCTAAGCTAGGGAGCAATTTTGAAGATGTAAATTGATCTATTCTTGTGTTATTGATACTTTTTTTTTTTTTTGGTATGGCCTATAGCGCCTGTAGGCACACTTGAGTGTATGGGAAGTGCTGTTCAGCTTCCGCCCATTACCGGCGCAGGCAGTTTTATTTATAGTGGTACCCATATTAGGGGCCCATATCACCGCCCAAGCTCATCTTGAGTGTAACCACCTAGAACCTGGGTATCATGGTGACATGTAGGTAACTTTAAACCACTCGACAAATGGCAAAGTGTTTTAAGGCTGTACGTGGTGGGATTTGAACCTACGCGTGGACGTCTGCCCGATCCCATGCTCACCACCTTATCCACTATGCCACCGCCTCCTACTTGTCTCTAATGTCTGCCTCTAATAACTCTCTGGTATAGTTACAGTAGTCTTTCAGCTGAGTTGAAATAATGTTCCTTTTCTCACAATATTCATTAACACTATTCCTTCATATTACTCCATTCGTCATACTTTAGGATACTCGTATTGATCTCTATTTTAATGAATTCAATGAAACAAGTATAATTGATTAATCTTTTTTTATTTTCCAGTAGGTATACCTGAAATATCTTCCAGATATCAATAAGATACATAAGACTTTCTTCTTTCAAATAAATATAAACTATGACAAAAATAAAATTCCACAAAAACACCACCATTGCTACCAAATACAATGGAAGATGCCTTCCATTCATAGCAACCACAAGGAAGAAGGGCCGGCCTTGTGTCAAGGGAAGACATGCTCCACAGATCAGAACAATGCACAACATATCGTAACCTTTATGAAGTTTACTCTTTCACAAGTCAAAGTTTTCATAAATCAAAACGAGTTAAGTTATCCTGAGACAATGTTTTGTAATACTGCTGCAAATAATCATGACAAATGATCTGCTACACATTGTTAGAACTAAGGAAACTGACTACTACTACTTTGCTTGTATAAGTGTTATACTGGGAACATTTGGTCAATACTGACTAGTATACAATACATACCATGTAAGTTTAAGCATTCTATATCTTGTGGAAATATTTTGAGATTAACATTATAACTTCATTTTGCTATTTTTTGTGGATTTTTTTATATTGTGGTTATTGCATTTTTTTTCCATTAATTCAAATATTAACATGTTTGTTATGGCTTTCCAGCACATGAAGCTCAAGCAAATGCAGAGGCAGTATGGGTCCCACACTGGCATTGGCACTACAGCACAGCCGCCAAACAGCCACTCACTGGGCCACGCCTGGCTGCAGCAGGCGTGGGAGTCAGTCTGCCGGGCCTCGTGCTCAAGGAACAAGTAACGTCATACAGCTTCATATCACTGAGATGGGGACTGCTCTGGGAATATAACTTGAACAATGGCTGGAATGGGATATATAAAATGTAGAAATAATGCAGAGGTGGAATTGAGGGACCCTGCTGGTATGTAATTCAATGTCAATTTTTGTCAAGTGCAGTGAGTGTTTAAATAAATTAAATCATAGATTGAGCAAAGGACAAGGCAATCCAAACTTGTTTAACAAAAATCACTGAGAAGCATTAACTGATGACTTGCTGGAATGCAGGACTGTTTCAGGGAACCAGCATGTAGTCACCACCTCAATTCCACCACCAGTAACACAACAACATTAACAGCATGCTCGTTTCCCTCCACTGCATCGTTAGCTGAGTAAAGTGAATGTGTCGTTTTTATCAAGGAAGTAAAACATCTCGCACATTTCTTAGCATCTACTGGTAAATGACAGCTACCTTGAGATTCAGAACCTTTACTACAACCTGCCACTAACTCAATGACTCCATTCCTATGTTAAAAGAATAACACTCATTCACTTTACTTCTAAATAAAATGTAATTCAACTTTAAAGTAACATAAATCAACTACAATCCTTCACTCGGACAATTCTCATTTCATATAAGTAGAAGACCGACACAAGGAAAATCTCTTCCTCCTAAGAATACAAAAATATTTCCATAGGTTCTCCATTCTTTATTTCTCCTGTTTCCTTCTGAGCTTAGCAGGACTATCACATCAAGCTCAGGGCCTAGCTAGCACCATCCCAACAATAGTCTAAATCTTAAAAAGGCATGGAAGATTTGTTAATATCAATAGCTCTCTGTTCTGCCACGAGGATGTCCTTAATGTTCGTGTCCACAGTCTTGTCAGAAGTGTCAATTAGCAACAACGAGAGATATAAAATGTTGGTGTTGATCACATTCTTACGTTTCACCATAGACACCAAGTTCTTGTGGTCCACCAACTCTCTGAATCTGCAGGTATCTTCAGGGCTCCAGTCTTTGTTAGCTGCCTCGATGCCTGCAACAAGAAGCATGGTCATCTCATTATCAGTATTTTAACATCACCAACACCAGGGAATGGTTCACTCCTTAACCACTCTGCAAAGAGGAACCTAGACTATTCATCTTTCAACCTAAGCAAGGAAGTCATCCTAAGCCCATCTAAAAGCTGCTGAGGTGAGTCTGTCTCAGAAAACTTACCAAACAACTCTGCCTTGATAGCAAGGCATGGCAAGGTGCAGAAGTCTGGTATGAGAGGCTGTGCCTGATCCAGTGTTGTGACGAAACGGTCCCCAAAGTCAACAAATATGCCAGTCACTGACATACTTGTCACCATTTCTACTTGGGCTCTGGAAAAAAAACAGTGAACTCTTTTAGTGATGTAACTACAAAGTTGATTCACTCACAGTATGCAAATGTGAATATATCTCTTATTAATCTTCAAAAAGAAAAAAAAAGGGATAATGAATTTTTATTTAAAAAAAAGGATAATGAATTTTTATTAAACATTTGCAAGCATTTTTCCTGTGCAGTGCTGTGAATTACAGAGCCAGGAATCTCGACTAATCAAGTTAAAATAGTCCTACCTGTACCAGATGTCGTCAGTGTGCTTGACTGCACAGTACTGGCCGGCCTTAATACCAGACACTTTCTTTAAATTAGCACTGTTGTAGTAATAATTCTGCATGCTTTCATTCAACTTGTCAAACTTCTTGGACATCTTCCACGGCTGCACCTGTCAACGAACAACATTCATTACACACACAGTCTCCATTGCACCCCCCTTCTCTCTCTCTCTCTCTCTCCATTGCACCCCTTCTCTCTCTCTATTGCCCCCACTTTCTCTCTCTCTCTATTGCCCCCCACTTTCTCTCTCTCTCTCTCTCTCTATTGCCCCCACTTTCTCTCTCTCTATTGCCCCCACTTTCTCTCTCTCTCTCTCTATTGCCCCCACTTTCTCTCTCTCTCTTGCCCCCACTTTCTCTCTCTCTCTATTGCCCCCACTTTCTCTCTCTATTGCCCCCACTTTCTCTCTCTCTATTGCCCCCTTTCTTTCTCTCTCTCTCTCTATTGCCCCACTTTCTCTCTCTCTATTGCCCCACTTTCTCTCTCTCTATTGCCCCTTTCTCTCTCTCTCTATTGCTCTTTCTCTTTCTCCATTGCCCCCTCCCTCTCTTCATTGCCCCCATCTCCATTTTTTTTTTTATGTAAGGAAGAGGGCCAGCCAAGGGCAAAAAAAAGTTAGAAAAAGGCCCACTTGAGCACTGTCTCTCCATTGCCTCTCTCTCTCTCTCTCTCTCTCTCTCTCTCTCTCTCTCTCTCTCTCTCTCTCTCTCTCTCTCATTCTCTCTCTCTCTCTCTCTCTCTCTCTCTCTCTCTTCATTGCCCCCCCTCTTCTCTCTCTCTTCATTGCCCCCCTCTTCTCTCTCTCTCTCTTCATTGCCCCCCTCTTCTCTCTCTCTTTGCTCTCTTCATTGCCCCCTCTCTCTCTCTCTCTTCTCTCTCTTCATTGCCCCCCTCTCTCTCTCTCTTCATTGCCCCCCTCTTCTCTCTCTCTCTTCTCTCTCCCATTGCCCCTCCCCCTCTCTCTCTCTCATGCAGTCCTTCACTCACCACAGCTTCTCTGGCATAAACACTGTCCCTCTCTCACTTACTGCAAAGTGGTATGGACTGGCAGCGTAGGTGACGAAGACATCAAAGTAGTCGCCGACATCAGGAATATCATTGAGGGACAAGGGAATACATGGGGGAAATGAGTCTGGTCCAACTGTTGGGGAGCACGGGGTACAACTCTGGGAACTTGCACCTGGTGGATGATGTAGCAGTGTGAGTGACAAGGAATGTCTTGAATTTATGAAAAGAATTAACATTATATAATGCATGTATCTTCTCTGACAAGCAGTGCACCTGCTACTCAAAACAAATCTGTTCAAAACAAAACATAACAGCTGGTTTACAAGACAAACCAAAAAAGTAAATGATAAAAATAAAATGGGACAAGTGACTTATATAAGAGCACAAAGGTTGCAGTTTCCCTGTCAAGGTGACTGACACTCGCCTCCACAGCCCACAGCCTACAGCCCACAGACAACACAATGGTAAGCAATCACACCTGAGGTACAGGAAGACTGTTGTGATCTGACCTGAGACAGAACCACCTCTTTCTCCACACTGTTGTTGTTGGAGTCACCTTCACTACTGCCGTGAAGAAATCATAACATAATTAAAAGAAGGTACAAAAAAAAAGTTCAACTAATAAATAGTTTAAGGAGGAAAAAAATGTGCAGGATAACATGACAAGACAACATTTTGAGTGCAACTATTTCACAGCAACCTAGCTAAAGGACAGGACAGAGAGACAGGCTAACCCAAAGAGCTTGGTGTCCATGCTCAGCGTGTCGTTGATGGACACCAACTCATTTTGTGGCAGCAACCTCTTGAACAGCTGCACTGAGGGGGACCGGGTGGTGGTGCCCTCGCTCACCACCTGCAAACACACACACAGCATTACACAACCTCTACCATGCATAGCCAACATTAGTCACTAATCTTCATCACAAAATGCACATTATTAACACTTCATCTCAACATGGTCTTTCACATTTCCTACAATGGTTTATGTCCTTAATGACCACAATGCTTGTGATGTTCAATGATTACTAAAGAGACGTCATTATTAGATATTACTAATGTATCTATTCTCACCAAACTGATGCTTGCTACATATGCAGCAAGTAATTTGAGTTAACTGTTTACTGACAGACCACATGTGGAGTGGCAACAGAAGACACAATACCTTAAGCAGCAGTGGAGTGTCTGGGGGAGCCAAGTCCAGGAGTCTCTGACACGCCTGGGCTGTCCACTTCAGCTCTGGGTTGCTGGGGACGTTGTCCAGGCAGCATGGCAATGCCTGCACACCAACGACAACTTTGTAAACTCCTTCAGAAATTGATAAACTTGTACTGTTCACTTCTACATTCTGATCCAAAGTCAGCATGTTGTGAAGTCACTACTAGTAGTAGTAGTAAAGTGGGAACCGAGTTATTAGTATTACATCTTCACTGAGCAGCAGCTGGCCAACTCCCATACAAGTCATGTGGCATCCAAGAGAAACACACAATGCAGGAACTTAATTCAGCCCAGCAAAAATTACTACATGCATAGCTCCACATAATCCTTTACCTTTATCTTCACAATCCATGAATATCATCTTCCTAACACCACCACCACCACCTGCCACAAAGCTACTTGTTGTATTAGAAGCATTTATAGAAGCCACTGAGAAAACAAGAACATGTATGCAACACACCAACAGAAGAGGATTAGAAACACCAAGTTGATACAAGAATTAAGGTTACACTAATTTGGGCATGGTTCCACAGGCCTGTCAATGGTGTGGGACGATGGAATGCAGAAGTATATTATCCTCAGTGTTGCTTACTTTCTTCTGTCAGTGTTACTCTGGTATACACACAAGACATGTTATTGAGACAGCATGCATATTTCTAATTCAATACAGCAATGGAAAATACACCAATAAAAGTGTCTGCTGATAAAGTCCCTCCTGTGATAGAGGAACATTGGAACATTGGCCTAACACACTTTGTGGCCACTTTGGGGCAATGTTGCCACTTTATTCACATTGCCACCTTATTCTGTGTGCCACCTTATTCTGAGTCAGAATAAATGACTTTAAAGATCACAGTAAGAGAAGTGGGAAGCCCTGCTCTGATACAAGACTATGGGATGTGGTACATATTGCAGTTGATATCAGTGGAACTTCCCTATCTTGGCCAAGCCTATTAATGAAGGCCAGGAGAGTAAGGATAAGATTGTGACAAAGATAAAGAGGCAAAACTTAGGATGGTAAAAAATTCAGTTTCTCCTAGTTGACAAATACCTTGTTAAATAAGAATGTTTATCTTTTCAAACTGAATAAATAAACTACTAGAAGGAAGACAAGATATTTATAAAAAGACAATTACTCAACCTTCTTGAAATTCATCAAAGCAGCACATGTAAATTTCTTGACGGCATTACCTGGTGAGGGACCTTTGCTAGGAGGGGACTCATTGTCTGCAAGCCCCTTATGTTGCTGAGTGGTACTTTTTCAGAGTTGCCAAAATCCACAAACTTCATCAGGACCTGTTAGTTAAGGTGTGGTCAGGTTAGTTAGTTTAGAAGACAGCCCACCAGGAGACCGGATGTTGGGAGATGAAGTGGGTGTGACACCACCGTGCTTGCTCAGTGGAAATTAACGTGGTACTGTTTGAGCGTCTAAGTCAGAGTGGAAAAGGGACAAAGCAGTAGTAGTTTATTCTCGTTTAACCACCTGCCTTGTTCTTAAGAGCGTACAGACTGTGACACATGGCTCATATACACTGTATTTTTAACAAAGCAATAGACAAAACATACATGAAATAAAGTACTTCTGTTTCACCTTATGTTTCTCCTCCCTGCTCCCTTTCAATCATTTATCATACAGCACTCTTGTCTTCGTTGGAGCATAAAAGTGTGTTTATAAAGCAGTAAAACGCTAGTCACATCACAGACGCTGGCAAGCACAATGTTCACACACCATATTCACGTTTCCTATACGATTATAATATTTACAATGTAAGTAAGGGATTTCAGATTTTCCTTTAACTGCCAATTCCATGCATATGCCTAAGTTATGAATTAAATAAAGCATTATCTTATATATATATACAAAACACACGCACACGCACACACGGGCGCGCGCACGCACACACACAAATGCAGCTTAATTCACCATGCCAAGTTGCAGAAAGATATACTAATATAAGCGGAGACTTCTAGAATATTCCTGACTTAACTCAAAAGTAAATCAATGCAAATTTGAATTCTATACCAGCTAATTGAACTTCTAAAACCCACACTATTCAGCTCCTCAGCTCTACCTACTTAAAACACACACACAACTGGAAGCAAATCTAAACCTTTCCCTCCAAGAATAAAACAAAAAGGGGCATCACAACCCTACCACAGACATCTCACACAGGAAACACACACCCCACCACCCAAACACAAGCTCTTCACCATTAACACTCCAACACCACAAAACTCACTCCACAAAAAGATTCTACAGCATCTATCACCTGGTCTTATTTATCTAATTTTCTTTATGATCTTAACTCACAGTAGGAAGAAACACAACATTCAACTATAACACCTCCTCTCCTACCTGTCCATTGGGGTCCACTGCACTCCTTGGCGCTGCTCGATACCACTCGCCATCCTTGCTGAAGCGTGCCAGGTACAGCTTGGTGAGGTCAACCTGCACCTTCTCACCAAGCATCTCCTCAGTACGTCCTGTTATTGGGAAGGGACTGTTAGGCATCACTATGTTTTGTTTGCATACTTATTTGAAGCAATGACTGGCAAAGGTAAGATGTAGCAATAGTAAGGTGTGTAGCTGGATAAATTGGTGTTTCTCTTCTAAGCCACAGGGAAGTGTATGAAAAAGAATGAGAATGTTTTGCTTTTTCTTTACTTTGGTATGAAGTGAAACATGTACAAAAAGGATGGGTTTTGTTGCAGTTAGTTAGATAATTGCACTATCCCTAGCACTGGAAATAAGAGAGAACAAAGTAGGAAAGACTTAACTCAAAGAAGTAAGGTGTGTTTGTAGTGAATACCTGCTTTACATACAGTTAAAAATTCATAACTTGACAAATTTTTTAATAACGAACTCAAATGATACTCACTCTTGGCAATCTTGAGGAGGTCCTCCAATATCTTATACGTCTTTGATTCAACTTGAACATACACAGTTCCTTTGGATGAAGCGTGTGTCAGGTACACCTCTGCCAGCCCTCCAACCTGTCATGAATAAAACAAGCAACATTAACAAACTTATGAATTGGTACATGTATTTACAATAAAGTCAGCAGCAACATCAATCTTTTTTTCCTGATCTGTTAGCAGTGGCTCATAAGATTAGGTCACGAGGGAATGACAATTAAGGTAAGTAACAAAGTTAATCACACATCCAAATTTGTCAGCAGTGGCCACAACAATCCTGTACAAGAGGAAATGGCCAGCCTGCATCAAGGCAGCACAGTGCTGTGGTGACTCACGGGAGGCAGTGACGGCTCCACCAGGTGTTGGGCGAGGGACTCAAATACTTTGTCATTGAGGTTGATGTCCTCATTGGTGGACGTGTCAAACACAACGATGGCGTACGGCTCCTGGCGGCGAGTCACGCGGGCCACCAATGTCTTGCCCATGGGAAGGCTCTCCATGAGGGCCTGGAAGGCAGGCTCTTCAGGGGCATCCTCCAGCCCAGCCAGGCAGCACTTCAGGGCCTGGTGAAGAGAGATAACTTAAGACTTGGCCCAAAGCAGGAATGCATGTCCTTTAGTACTAAAATACTTCATTAACTAAGAAGTCAGTGGTACTAAATACTAAGCAATCATTAGCAATATTAAACCTAATGAAGCAAATGCAACTGATATGAATCACGAAACTGTTAGAACTTGCTAGGATATGTAGACACACTCATTGAAATCCTGAAAATTGTATGTTATCCCCAATTTTAAGGACAAGATTTGAAATGCTTATTAGAAATAGAGCAGAATGCCTTCACTCTCCATCTGAGGACAGTAGTGAAGAAGTGGTGCACAAAGGCTGGAAGGGTCGGGCCTTACCTGTGGCGGGAGGGAGAAGAACTTTGCCTCAAGGTGGTGCAGGTCAGACAGAGGAATGTCTTCTTTATCACCATGATCCACAAATTTCACTTTAACTTGGTCATCTGAAGAAAACACTTCTATCAGTAAATACAAAGCCACACACACACACACACACACACACACACACACACACACACACACACACACAATTAAAGATTACACTGCATGCACACAAATTTCATCTACTAGTGCATTTCTTACACCAGGTTAAGGTTTTACCAACAGCACCATTAACTACCACTACTAAGGCAGCCAGCACTACTCACCCATGACCTCCAGCAGCTCCACTCGGTGCCAGGACTCCTCGTGGCTGGCCACATAGATCTCCCCCACCACTGGCTCCTTCACCGGCTTGAGGTTCTTGTCTTCCATGTAGTGCAGCTCCATCTCAGTCTGCAGCTCACTCAACATGCCCTGTACACGCCACATGCACATCAGAAACCTACTCATTCAACAACCACAACATGCCTCATAAAAAAAAAAGATTACCAATAACATATATGTACGTAGTGACCCAAACAAAGCACCACATATTCATCTGTATGCAGTAGCCCAAACAAAACACTGCATACTCAAAACACACAAGGAACTATATTCTAGGTCCTGCTGGCCACTGGCATTAACACTGTATGGCACAACACTGCACATTAACCTGTGCAGTGTTGTGCTTTATCAGATCGGTGTCATATCAGGGGGCATATTTAGCATTTATCCCATAAAATGAGAAAAAATAAAAATACTAAACACTATGGGTTAAGATGCAATAGATTGAAATAAATATTGTGTGAGTAAAACATACTGGGGGAAGTGAAACAATGAGGTCTGACAAATAAATGTGACAAATATACATACACTATACTGTTCCCCGATTAAGACCAGCTTGATAGTGTTGCCGTCGTCCACACAGGTGACAAAGACGTTCCAGGTGGGTGTGGTGGGCAGGCTGATCGGCGGCAGCTGTACCTTCTGTGGTGGTGGAGTGTTGTTCCTGTCCACAGCTTTGTCATTCTCTGAGCTGGAAAAGACATGGTGTTAGTTAGGAGTCATTAATTAGGACATGGCAATTCTTCATGCTTGATAACGAATGTTTGTTTGGCCTGTTAACCCCTTCAATACTACGACACATTTTCTACCTTGAGATTTGTGTACAATTAAACCATTTTATTTATGCTAGGAAGGATGTATGAAAGCAAGAAGATTAATGGCCACAGTCTTCACTATTTCAATCCCTCACTGAGTTTCTGAAGCTGTATAAAATCATATAGTAACCAGAATGAATATGGAAACACATCATGGTACTGAAGAGGTTAAAATCACAATGAGCTACAACACAGCTATAGTGTACAGTGGTGGCATCTCACCTTGGGGATGAAGCACGAGGCAGACCCTGAGATGTGGCGGTGTCTGAGGCCTTGATGATGTTCTGAGGAGCCTGGGACAGGGATGCCGAGCTCTGTGGTCAAAAAGAAAGGATTCAGGTACAGAAGGCAGATGACAGCTGTCAAGGAGACTGACTGTCTTTCTATTCAAAGATGAAGATGATTTGAAAAGTAATAATTATTTTGGAAATTGTAATTCTTTTTTAAAAGTTCAAAATCTGATTAATTAGTGGCTTTTTTCTAGTAAACTATTTTGGAGACTAGAATAAAATGGTTGAGAAAATCAACATGAATAAGGAAAAATAAATGGAGTGTGTGTGTGTGTGTGTGTGTGTGTGTGTGTGTGTGTGTGTGTGTGTGTGTGTGTGTGTGTGTGTGTGTGTGTGTGTGTGTGTGTGTGTGTACAAGCATTTTACCTCCTCTGCCAGTGCAACAGTCCACTTGTCTGTGCAGGGATTGTCAAACACCAGGCCAGTGTGTGTGGAGTCCTTGAGTTTGGTGAGCCAGTCCTTTGGCAGCTTCTCCTTGTACACCTCACAGTACATGTCCCGCAGCGGCTCCCACCAGAATGGCTTGTTGGGAGACCTCTCCTTCAGAAGCTGTCAGGGGAGGTTACAATGTCAATATACACTAAGCCATTTCCTGCTGTGCATTCCTCACCATCTGCACAGCTGCTATGTGAAAAAAAAAAAACTGACATGAATATACAATGGTTTGTTGATCAAAAGAAGGAACAAAACAAGATACCGTAACTTGCTATAGATATGAAATTAAGACCTAAATAAAACCAAGATGATCTGGCACCAGGACTGGAGATTACAAGCATGGCAACACAGAAACCAGCAAATACAAAGACAATGAAACCAGTAAACCAAGAGACAATGAAACCAGCAAATAAAGAGACAATGAAACCAGTAAACAAAGACAATGAAACCAGTAAACCCAGAGACAATGAAAACAGTCAATATAGAAGCAATAAAGAATCCAGGCTTTCCATCTCTCCTCACCTGCTTGACTCTGGACACGGAGGTGGTGTTGTCACCGGTGGTGGGAAGCTGTGCAACCTGCTTCTGCTTAGCCAGTAGTGGGAATGCCCCCAGGGCTTTCTTGGATGCCCTCTCCTCAGCTTCCTCTTGGGTGCTTTCCAAATCAGGGTAGCTGCTCACTTTTGTATCTCCAATCTGAGGAAGACAACACAAATATCTACATGAGGGACTGCATTGAAAGAAGGCGGCAGGATCACAGATAACTGCTTGGTATAGATAAGACACACTGAGTTTTTTTTTTTTTATATGTAAGAGGGAAACACTGGTCAAGAGCAAGAGTTAGCAAAAAAAAAAAAAAAAAAAAAAAAAAAAAAAAAAAGAAAGGGATCAATGTCTTGAAACCTCCCTCTTAAGTGAAAGTGAAGTCAAGGCATGGAAGTTGAAAATACAGAAGCAGGTAGGGAGTTCCAGAGTTTACCAGAGATAAAGCAGAAATACATGGAGAATGTTGAAAATAAAAAAAATTATGATAGGCAGGCTGACAGGACTTCTGGATGACTATTGTTCTTAAAGGGAACTAGCAATCAAGTGGGCCTCTTTTGGGTTTTTTTTGTTGTTGTCCACACTGAAAAAGACATGTAGGAAGAGAAAACAGCCATTAGGAGAAAAGGGATCAAGTGACTTACAGTGATGACAGTAAACCACTCCATCCTCTTGCCACACGGGTGGGTCTTGAACTCAAGCACAATCCTTTCGTCCTCTGTCCTCCCCTGGTCGGCCTCCAGCTTCCTGATGCTCTCTATCAGCTGCTGCTTCGCCGTCTTTTTACCAGGAGTCTTCTCGGCTGCCGGAGCTTTGGTCTTCTGGCTTTCCTGTGTTTGTTAATTGTATAGCTCAGTATTAGGGATTACAAGAAAATTGACTGTCTGAACTAATACTGTAAAATGCAAGGTCTATGTTTTACTACTTACTTTGCATGTATGAAAAAAATCTAGCAAAACAACACAGAATGCCAGCAACACTCACATCCCGCAAAGAGGCGCCTGACTTGAGGTCCTTGGTGGTGGCAGTGGCGGTGGCTTGAGTGGTTGGGAGGTGGAAGGTGATAGAACGATTACCCTGGCTGGCTGGACGTAGCTGCTTGACGTTGGCCTTTAAGATTGGAGGTTGCTGTTGGGAGCTGCTCTGGAAGCCTGGAGGAGGTTGTTGGGTATTGCTATGGAGACTTGGAGCTGGCTGTTGGAAGCTGCTATGGGTCTGTGAGTTGGCTCGACTCTGGAATCTTGGCCGAGTAGGGATGGTTTGGGACTGCCAGGAGGAGGTGTGTTGCTGCTGCCAGTTGGTGTTGTTCTGCCAGCGCATGTTGAGCAGGGAAGGTATCCGAGGGTTGGGACTGGCGTGCAGCTGCCGTGTGCCATACTCAGTGTACTGTAACACAAGGAAATGAGTGAGCTTGTAGTACAGTAATGAAGGCAGAGTGTAAGAACTCCCTGCCTGCTTCTTTATTTCCATCTTCCTATTGACTTGACTTCTTTTAAGAGGAAGGTGTCAAGACATTTGTCCTAGACTTTTGGCTAACTCTATTAATCTTTTAGGGAACTGGTAATCATGTGGATTTTTTTTTTTTTCTTGTTGCCCTTGGTCAGCTTCCCCTCTTCCATAAAAATAAATAAATAAAATAAATAAATAAATAAATAAAAAAGATGGTGTCCTGTAATGTATGGGAATAAATGTAATGCATAAAAATGAAAGGGTGAGAATGAGATGTAGAGTTAGATGCAAAAGTAAGCATCTCAAGGAATTCAGTTTGATGAAATGTGAATGACTAATAGTAATGTGAATTTAGTAGCTTTGTTTCTACGGCCTTGTAAATGTAAATGAAATGAAAGCCAACACACTCGTACTGTATACACTCACCCTCTTCTTCTTCTGGACTGACTTGTTACACTTGTTGTTCTGCTGCTTTACTTGCTGCAGGATCAAGTTGATGTTGTCGTCATTCACCACCGTCACCACCAGCTGTCCACCTCGGTTTTGGAGCTTCAAAATCTGCAACAAAAATAAATAAACAATAATAAGAGACGAATTCCAAAGGTGTTTCTGAATCTAATTTCACTCAAATGAAGAAGAGTTACAAAATATATATTCAACCACCAAATATTAAAATCACTAAGCTTTGTATCATGTCACCAGGCAGGAGCATCACCAATACAACCTGAGCCATGGGAAGAGGAAGGCCAGCTAGAACTTACACTTGGAATGGACTGCAGGAAGCTGGCGAGTGTGCCGTGCTTCAGCTCCTTGTATGGGATGCTGCTGCCCACCACTGTCCTGTACTCGCCTGCAACACACCACGAGACACTGAGCCGCTATGTAAGTAATGGTGGAGGTAATTCTTAATCCCTTTACTACTGGGATGCATTTCTACCACAAGTTTTGAAAATGATTAGACAATTTTATTTACATTAGAAAGAGTCTATGGAGGTTAAAAGAGTAATGGCCAGTCTTCACTATTTCAATCCCACACACAAGTTTCTGAAGCTGTGTAAAATCATCAAACAGAAAGCAGAATAAAATATGAAAATGTGACATGGTACTGAAGAGGTTAAGTCTATTAAAAATCTGAGAGGCATTTTGATTTAGCTATGATTGTAACTAATGGTGTGTTCTGTAATAGCAAGTGGACAGATTAATCTCTCAAGCTACATGGCCAGAGATGGTGTTTAGAGTGCATCTTTAGTCTTTTCTCTTTGTTGTGATCTTGGTAAGTAAGATGGAAAGACAACAAGAGAGTTATCATGCTACAAGGCTCCTTAATTTCAACAATGGTTAAATGAATACCTAACTTAACCTACCCTAACTATTAGCAAAATATGTTATGGGGCTGGGTCATTACAACTAGCATGTATAAACTGTGGTACTAGAATATGTGACAGTACTTATTTGGTGTAATGTGGGAAGGTACTGTGACTTATGTAACAGTACTAGCTTGGCCGTTCACAAATTGAGGCTAAATCTCGGCCATGTCAATCAACATCATCGACTCAGAGCGCCGACACTTACTGTCAATCTGGTTCATGGGCAGTTCTCCACCGAAGGAAGTGAGGACAGCCTTCAGGATGGAGCTCACCTCCTGCAGCTTCCGCTCGTCTGTCTTGAACTCCGCCATGCTCAAGGTGTTGCCTCCGTATGTCTGTCCTGCACCTGGCCTGGCTCGCCTACGCCACTGCCTGGGCTTTGCTTCTTGGCATGTGTGACACTGCTTACTTCATCATGTACGCTGTCACTTTTTTTTAGGCTTTTTATTTTTTAGTTCGGGTAAAATCTAAACTTAAAATAATTCGTAATGAACTTAATACTACATTCAATCTTTGGCAGCCGACCAGCCCACAGCACTGTGTTAATTACAATCTTTCAATTGTGATTACAAGGGTTGGGTGGTTTTCTCTTGCAGGTAAACCATCTTCATCCTGCAACAAAACAACACACTCATGAGACGTCTGGAATGATGGAACAGCCTTCATTTAAACCAAGCTGTGTGTGTAGGTGAGGAGATGGTGAATTTCAGGAGTTTCTGTGGGAGGTTCAGCTGGTTTGCCTGGTTGGCTATCCCTTACTGCTAAGATTAGGCAGTCAGGAAAGTAACAAATAAAAAAATAGGAGGGGATAGCCCAATTCTGCAGGTACACCAGTCTATAAGGGTGGTGGTGGTGAAATCTAGGAGAGAAAAAAAAAAAAAAAAAAAAAAAAATTGTGTACTCTTAGCAGATCAGTTTGTTAGTCACTTCATAATATCAATCAGAAGTAATATCAACAAATTAAAAAGAATTAATAATGGAGTGTGTGTGGAAGGAAAGGTCACTCAATGAAGTAATACAAAGCAGGGCTCAAAAAATGAATGAATGGCAGATTTAAATGACTGAATGGAGTTTAATGACTCTGTTAGGAAGTTCCATAGACTGATACACCTCAAAGAGAAGAACAGTTTCTTAGCCTCCAAGGAGCAATGAGACGGTTGAATCTTCAAACATTGTCCTCGTGTGATATTTGAAGTACCCATTTTAAATATATCATTAGGATTGATGCTACATTGGTTATGAAAAATCTTCCAGTACTACAAGATGTCTGCCTTAAGTAGCCTGACCTGGACTGAATATAAATCAATAATCATCAGACGACGTGCATAGGACAAGTGTGCTGGCCCAATGAAATATCTGCTCCCCTTTCATTGGACAGACTCCAGTAAACAAAGATCTCTGATAAATCCAGCATTCCAAACACATGAGGAATACTCCAAAAGAGAGCAAACATGAGTTTTTAGTAGAGTTAACATAAGTTAGGAGATCTGCAGTAGGTGCTTCATAGAAGGTTAGTCGATAGTTCTGAGACCTTATTAGTAATAGATCTAATAAGATGGAATCTGAGAGTAGTGTCTACAATCACACTGAAATCTTTAGAGGAAGGAACAGTGGAGATGTTGTGGCCAAGCAAAAAATAATTTGAGAGTTCACTAATATCACTTCATGATACTGAGCCACGCTGGAGTCTCTATACTACACACTTGTCTCTATTTAGGTCATGATCCCATGATCCAGCAACAGACCAAATGCTATCAATATTATGTTGGCATGAGGATGTTTCGACTGCTAGAGAAAGCAGGGATGGGGCAAATCTTTAGGTATATCTTCAGATCTGCAAAATTTATAATCATTCAGCAAAGATGTGGGTAGATTCTTCACATAAACCTGTGGTTCCCAATCTGTGGTACGTGAAGGCCTTCCAGGCGGTACGTGAGCACTCTTGGGGTTAGATGCAATTTTTAGTTCAATTAAATTCATTAATTTCTCACAAAATTGATTATTGCCTTACACAAGATAATCTGGCATTGATCAGCTGGTGGAGAAGAAAAAGAAGCATCCCTCGCATTAAATTAAGTTGTGTTTCTTGTTGTTAGTTCATTTGTTCTATATGTAAACAAACTGACATGTGCTGGAATTAAGTTTTTTGGAACCTGGAACCAGGTGGTACACAGAGACTTTTAGTGGGCATTGCTGTCTGTGTACAGCAGGGAAGGGAAAAATGTAACAATCATTATTTCCACAAAAAGATGAAACAATTATTCAATTATAGCATCAAAATTCATTAAAGTTTATACATTCTTACCTTATAGCGAGTGTTAGTAATGCCAAACTTAATATCAGTTAGAATAAGTTAGACTAGTGAAGGAATTAGGTCTGCAATAATGCTTACCTACAAGCTCATTCTATCAATCCTTACAGACACGGGCGTATGGCAACAAGATGGAACAAGCTAACCCGTGCATGTAAACCCTGTTACTTCAGTATTACCAAAAGAATCTGTCTAGAAATGGTGCTTACTAACAAAATCCACTCAACTCACACAGACACAGGTGTATGGTAATGAGAAGGGCGTGTCCCTGCCTAGACCCATGCCACACCTTACCCACACGTCCGCAGCTCGCCTACGCCCCGACCTTCCCTCCTCAAGGTCCCCGGACTGTTATTTGGTGAAACCCAGAAAGTCTTGCCCCGAGGCGACTGACCCGAGACCTGTCACTCCTCTCCCTTCAAACTTTCTCCCTTATTTCACCCATTTCCCTCTAAGCTCCCCGCTAAAATTAATCCCAAGCTACCCTGACTGATCCCCGGAGTCACACACAGAGGCATCAGTTATTTTGAAGCCTAGAAGTGGAGAAAACATGACAGCATCCTTGCATCATCCCGTCATAATATTAAGAGATCAGCTGTCAGGAATACCACACATTCCACTTCATATTATGACATAAATACAAGATACACACCATCAATACACCACTAAGACTAATCACCAAGTATTCACGGATAAGTACATGGAATCTCGACCCGTGTAATGATGTATGGAGCGAGAAAATCGAGTTAATTCGGGAGGAGCTGTTACCCACCTGCCGTGCTCTTCAGAAGGCTGTGCCAGGCGCCATCTTTGACTAAGGTTTTTGTAGCAAGTATAACCTTTTTTAACGGGACTGTCGCTGCTGCTGCCTCCGTGTATCAATAGACTGCAGGAATTGAGAAAGGGAAAGCAGCGAGATGCAGGGGTTAAGAGAAAATAAAAAGTGGCAGGCTTGACATGAGTGGAGGGAGGAAGGGGAAGATCGAGAAGAGGAAGACGAGATATTTGCTTCTTTTAGTTGTTTGTTATCTAGAACAATCGCTATTTTTCTCTAAAACCATAATATGAGAAGTCTTTTCTTTATTCATCACTATACACATTCGGATTAGTTCAGATTTCATTATTTTTATAACTAGAGGGGATCTGGGTCCATTCCATCATAGTATTGATATTATCTACGTATTACTAAGGTTTCAAATGATTTATACATTTGACCTTTCATTTTTTTGTATGTTCGGTATACAGCAGCTGTGAAATTACTATCGTTGCTTTTATCTCTATTTCACAATGTTACCTTGACCAGAGAAATTAGATTATCTGTAATATTAACACGAAAAAGTGCAACTCATAATGTTGAATGATGACTATCTTAATTAATGGAGAATTGTACCACATGACTCGCTCTCGCATCTCATGTATTATAGATTTACTTACACTCACATTTCTCGCCTGCAGAGATTGTAAGGCTCGAGGCAGCCTCACAAGTCACTTCCAAGAGGCTTACCTATACCTCGTAACAGGCCAACAAACGAGGCATCTGATGCAATAACCCCAGCAAACCTAACAAAGAACAGTTCCATTTTATTAGCTAGCGACGAGGAACTGTATGTGCGCGTGTCCTACGTAGTTACTGGAGATGACTCACAGATTAAACGAACAAAAAAAGAACTGCGGTTACAGAAGCAAGGAAGGAAGGGGAGCAATGTGGGAGGGGTGAGTGTGGGAAGGATTGGGGGGCGAGCTGGAGGTATTAGCAGGGAGGGAGTGTACGGGGCGGGGCGGACGGTGGCTGTGCACGGCGGGGCAAGGAGAGAGGGAGAGTGACAGAGTGACGTGTATAGACTGTTCTAGATACAGTGCTGTCCAAACATTTTCGCTTATTGTACTCTTTATTATCTTCTACTGTTACGTACACTCCCTCTGAGCTCCGAGCCATTCACTAGTTTTAACTCCACGTATTGAAAAATTGAAAAAAATAGGATGTTTGCATGTGTAGGTTTTGCTTGCGAACACGGTTCGCAAGTGAGTCACGGGTGATGCTGCTACCAGATTTCATTTTTTTTTTATCTTTATGTTGATTGATCTTTATCTTTTTTCGTAGTCACTTAGTACTGGGAAGGATGGTAGTTGTTAGGTAAGGCTCACCAAGTCATCCACTACTTCACCACTTCCGCACATCCACTCAAACTATCGATACACTCTTCCATCCACGTAACCATTCACCCACATAAGTAGGTGGATGGTTCGGTGAGCGTGGGTGGTGAAGAGTGAATGTCGGTGGGTGGGTCAGTGGGCAGAAGACAAGTGGGCATGTGGGTATAATGTAGTTCTGTACGTTGGGTGGATGGGTAGAGGGTGGGTAATGGAGGTGCGTGGGTGGGAAGGAAGAAGTGAACCGTGTGTTTGTTGCCGGAAGAGTCTCTTACCGCCTGGCGCGGAAGAAGGAAGAGAAGAGATAATAACAGAGCAAGGCCACGAGACAGCGAGGCACTGTATACACACAAACACACACTGTCGTCAAAGGTGTGTGTAATGGCACCTCACACACACACACACACACACACACGAGCGTAGAGGTAGGTACAGGATTACGGTATAGGGTGACAACAACTTTTTAGTGCGGCACACAGACACACCGCTCACCTTTTTCTATGTAACGAAAACCTGTGTGTGTGTGTGTGTGTGTGTGTGTGTGTGTGTGTCATACTTGAGAATGTCAGTTGTAGGCATGCACGGACTATAGGCTGTTTGCTGTGCTATTGAAAGACTTGCAATTCATACAAAGACGTGCATTTTAGGAAACCCTAAACGTGGCGAGAAAAAAAATAAATACTGCATGCACTGGAAACTATATTAAAAGACAAACAATATATGGCCAAGCAAAGAACATAAAGAAACGATGATCGTCAGTCAATGCCGCACTTCTAATGCTGCAAGGGCTTCCTCGGAGGAAAAAATGCTGCACCACACGCACACAGTCAATAGACGGCATGGAACTCATGACTTCCCTCGGCCTCAAGCCACTGTTTATCACTACGCGAGAGAAGCAATGCGAAAGTTTTAACTGTTAAGATAAGAAATAAAGAGAGAGCAGGAAGGCTGTGTGGGAGAAGTGGTTGCCTGGCTAATGATGCTGATATTGAGGATGGAGAGTAAGGCTATTCTATGAAAAGTAGGCTACACGTTTGAAGGGTGACAAAATAGCAATTATGCTTAACGTGGTAATATTATAGAGCTTTTGTTTTATGAAGGAAAGAAGACTAATCACAGCGAAAAACTGCTTTCGGAAAGAACAAGAAACGGAGAAATTACACAAGGAATAGATGAACACGTTTATATAAAATTAAATTCTATATGATTTAAGTAGTAAACATTTTCTATAAACCCCAGGCGAATTTATGTAAACTAAGAATGTCTGTGTGGAGAATGAGCGGAAAATAAAACTATCAAAGTGGAGGGATAAATAGTAGAGGTTTCAGACAACCCTGCTTCTCTTATCAGGCGTCACTCTAGCCTAGCCAAATGTGTCAAGTCTGCCTCTCTCTCTACTTCGCCTGGGCCACATCGGTCTCACCCAGGGTCACCTTGTGCGTCGTGACCCCCAAACTGCCTGCCCTCGCTGCCACTGTACACTTTCCGTCTCTCACATCTTCCTTGACTGCCCTGACACATACCCTCATCGTCGAGCTGCATTCCCTTTCCTAGCCACCCTACGACGCCCCCCACTACTTACTGATTTTCTGGGAGACCCCTCCACCTTCTCCATCACTAACATAATGACCTTTCTCACCACCCTCCAGCTCCTACAACACCTCTAAAACATAACACTAGTGCCATATAGCCTTTCAGGCTTGGTGCTAGTACCCATTATAATTCAATTCAATTCTCTCTCTCTCTCTCTCTCTCTCTCTCTCTCTCTCTCTCTCTCTCTCTCTCTCTCATAGCGGGCTGGTGGTGAAGGCTGTGGTGCAAGGTGCATGTGTGGTTGCCTTGCGTGTCTCTAGTGTGTGATGTGTGACTTGACTGTCTGTCTACGGCATGGTGTGTGTGTGTGTGTGTGTGACTGTGCGTGTGTTCTTGGCTTTGTGGAGAGTATTGGCGCGTGATTATGATGCGCTCTCTCCCACCCTCCTCTCTCTCTCTCTCTCTCTCTCTCTCTCTCTCTCTCTCTCTCTCTCTCTCTCCTGGTGTGTGTCTGTGTTCAGGTCAGTATCAAAATGGAAATGAAGACGGCGATGCAATATATAGAAATCATCCCGGAAATTATTCAAACACTGCCCAAATAAGACATAAAAACACAGTCAACGTTACCACACTGCAATACACGTGCAAATATTCCTCGTGTGTACTCACCAGGGTAACGAAGGAAGTTTAACCAGTCACCAGTCACCTGTCTATGTTGTCGCCAAAGGGTAAGGTCTGGCAGGGCGTGAGTAGTGTCCTGTATGTCTTGCTCGCTCTAAGGTCACACACTGAATGACCGGGGCAAGGCGTGGGGTCAAGGGTCATGGGTCAGCAGGTATCAGAGAGGAGGAAATGAACTGCCTTCACACTCAAGGTTGCCAGATTTGCACATGGATTGGATATCTTTGTGTTATTCTGTTTGTGTTATTCTGTTTCTCTTGTTATAGGAGAAAGTTTGTCTATTTATTTCATTTTGTATTTATTTGTACTTATTGTTACTAGTCGGTTTATTGCGACCTTCCACCTCACTTCTCGTTTCTGAAATGAAAATATACTATATAGACGCCACGTGCCAAATCGTAAATGTTCCTCCCTTCAAGACTGACACGTGACTAATTACTAAATAAATTTGAAAACTTCTTAAACAAAATTTCCCTCTCTAACTAACCAAACTAGCTTTTGCATAGGGCATTACAAAAAAAACTTAACATTTTCTCCTCTTGGTCATTTCTTCCCTTCATTTACATACTCTAAAGCTTACCTAACCTAACCAAACCGATCTTAATCCGACCTCACCAAATTTAACTCCCCATAAAAAAGTAACGAGTCTATATCAAATTTTAGTAATGCTGATTCATTCACGCTGAGTGTCGTGAGGGATGAGAGGGGGGACTATGGGGGAAAGGAGGAGTGAGTCACTGAGATCCACGCGCGTCTGTCATTCATTCTCTCTCTCTCTCTGATACGATAAGAATAATATGCAAGTACTTTTTAAGATTTCGTGAAAGTTCATCTCCTTCTCATCCTCCTCCTCATCCTCCTCCTCCTCCTCCTCCTCGTCATCTTGCCCATTGTTGAGTGCATAAAAGAAAGTAAAATAACGAGAAAAGTGACGGAACTAAGTGGGATAGAACAACAGAGAGGAGGAAGAAGAGGAGGGGGGGAGTTAATACGTCCTAATTATTGCACCAAGGTGTGAATTGGTGGTGGTGGTGGTGGTGGTGTGTCGAGGGGCGCGGCGGGGCGGGACGTGGCGCAGAAAGAGGAGAACCACAGCAGATCAGCAGGACAAAGCTGTAAAGGCGATATGACTGGCATGTTATATTTACTGACGTGGACACCAAGGCAAAGCAAAGATATGAACTAGACAAAACACAACGTCGAGTTACCGCTAGCTATTGTAGTGTTAGAAGTCCAGTTACCGTCATTACTATCAGTTACCGTCATTATTATTAGTCGTAGTGGTAATGTAGGTGGTTTGTATTAGTAGTGGTGGAATTGTACTATTACTTAACCCTTTCATATTCATTCTGGTTACTATTTGGTGATTTTGAACAGCTTCAGAAACTCATGTGGGGATTAAAATAGTAAAGACTGTGGCCATTAATCTTCTGACCTCTATAGACTCTTCCTAATGCAAATGAAATCGTCCAATCATACCTCAAAAATCATGTTAAAAATGTGCCTCAGTATTGAAAGGGTTAATGCTCTTTAGCTAGCGGACATTATTATCAGTCATCAAAGAAATTTTTATGTATTTACTCTCAAAGAACAGACAATTTCGCTCACTCGCTTCATTCATTCACTAACGGAGGCAATTAACATTAGCTTTAGTAGTGAACAAAAGAAAATCGCTCCTTTTAATCTGTCACTAACGGAGATCATTATTTTCTCGTCCCCACCCACCAACCACCACCGCCACCACCACCACCACCACCGCCGCCACCATTACCACCACCAACACCTGCAGGGAAAGGCCAGGTGTGACTCCCTCCCAGATGACCTACCACGACCACCTCTCGTTAGCACGGCCGCCTGAAGGTCCCAGCGGAGGTCAGGTCAGGTGAAGACAGCCGTGACCACCCCTGACGTATTTCCACCATGACCTTTTGTTGCCATGTAAAGGTCAGGGGCGCGCGTGAAAACACACACACACACACACACACACACACACACACACACACACACACACACACACACACACACACACACACACACACTTCTTTATCTGCTTAGGGTCAATACCGTCGCGACTAAGAGAGAGAGAGAGAAAGAGAGAGAGAGACGGGAGGAGGATTACAGCTCTCTCTCTCTCTCTCTCTGGCTTTTTCTATGGATTCAACTGTTTTTATCCCTCCCATTTCACGCACAGCTGTTCTTGATGTCAAATTATTATCATGTTATTAGCGACACACACACACACACACACACACACACACACACACACACACACACACACACACACACACACACACACACACACACACACACACGAGAGATAATTTTCCTTCACATCCATAATTACGTTTCATAATGGCCTGAAATAACAATAACAACAATAATAATGAATAATAATGTGTGTGAAAATCATTACAGACATTTAGAAGGATGAGGTCAATTGTTAGGGAGCCTATAGCTGTTTTTTTTTTTATAGTGTCTGTCTGTCTGTCTGTCTGTCTGTCTGTGTGGGAGTGAAAGGGAAGTTTTAAATGGACAAAGATGGATGGCGTGATAAGCAGATGTATGGATGGATGGATGGATGGAGTGTCAGAAACAAGAAAAATATGAAAGGGAAAAAATAATGTGGAAATGCAAAAAGTTTAAGAGCTGAGGATGTTCACGGAAGGATGAAATGCTGGAATCTTATGACGCATACGCAGTGATGAAAGAAGAGGAAAGAGAAGAAAAAAAGTGAATAAAAAGCGAAGAAGACGAAGACGAAAACGAAGAAGAACAAAAACAAGAAGAACAAGAACAAGTGAAAAAAAACCGATGAAATAAGACTAGAAAAAAGAAAAAAATAATTACATACTACCCTGAGAGAGAGAGAGAGAGAGAGAGAGAGAGAGAGAGAGAGAGAGAGAGAGAGAGAGAGAGGGGGCTGCTTGTACTATCACACACTAGCTACTATCAGAAAAGACAGAGTACCAAGAAGAGAACGAAAAGAGAGAGGGACGGACATTGCCAACGAAAAGTCAAGTATTTCAACAAGTCCAAGGATCAAAGAGTGCTGGGATTAACATTAAGATAATCAGTATTAGACTATTACGTCGCAGAATCTCTTAACCCTCACCAACCCTGCATCTCAACAGAGCCTATAGCCTTTTCATGTGAGAGGGCAAGGCAAGACAGGGCAGGGCTGGGAAGGGCGGGGCATCTCTTCCTTCCCCTTCACCTGGCATGATAATTAATAGGCCGAGTCCTGCTATCTATTCGTATCATTAAGGGACTAAAGGGCGTTCTGTGTAGAATTTTGAGACCCTAACGGAGGAAAGTCTGGAGTGGTTCTAGTGTGGGGAGTTTGAGAACGTGTGTGTGTGTGTGTGTGTGTTGAAGTTTTGATAGGGAATGGGGTTTGTGGCTTGAGACTGCGGCAGAAAGGAGGTTTGTGGGTTATGATTTATGTTACAGTGGGTCTGTCTGCTAAAGTTGAGGTATTGAGTTGTGCCTTTAACCCATTCAGTGCTATGACGCTTTTTCATATTCATTCTGTTCACTATCTGGCGTTTTTATAGAGCTTCAGAAACTGATGTAAGGGATTAAAATACTGAATAATCAAGCCATTAATCTTCTGACCTCCATAGACCCTTCCTAATGTAAATGAAAGCGCCTAATCATACCCAAAACTCATGGTAAAAATGCATCCTTGTACTGAAGAGGTTAAGACTACGGCAGAAAGGGTGTTTGTGGATTATTATTTCGTTAGAGTGGGTTTGTGCGTTGAGGTTGAAATACAGAAGAGGCGTTGTGGCTTAAGGCTGCTGCAGGAAGGGTGTTTATGAGTTACATAGCTAAAGAGAGATTGTATTCAAATTGAGATAAAAGCAAGGGGTCTGTGGCTTTACATCTATATGTATACTGGTTTTGTCGCTTAAAATCCAGACACTACCTAACCTAGACACTACCTAACCTATTCATCTATCTACATCTGTGTGTGTGTGTGTGTGTGTGTGTGTGTGTGTGTGTGTGTGTGTGTGTGTGTGTGTGTGTTGGTGGTGGGGAAGAGGGATGGCTTGATAGAATAGCTCAAACAGGCCCAGTGTCATAACAGAAGGGTGTGGTTCTCTACTTGGCTACACTGGCCGGCCGCCCGCGGTGTGAGATCTAAGCACACTGAGGGATTTGGAGGGCTTAAGATCACCTGGCGTGCTGCGGGGTCTCGGGTGTAGCAGGACACTTGACACCTCCCTCACTCACCTAGGTGCTACTTACCCGCCTCTCCTGCCAAGCCTACTTCACGCCGCCCCGCTTCACCTCACTTTATCTCCAAGGGCCCATGTTGCTGGCTATCTTGGCACGAAAGGCCGGTCATTGCATCTTTTTCCTTTATCCCTTCCATTTAACGTCCAGCTGTTCTTGATGGGAAGTTATTATCATGTTATTAGAGACATTTTGTTATAGCGAGACCATAATGTTTACTTACACTAATCATGAACTGCCTGCTCTCTCAAACAAATATACTTGACTGACTGACTTTACTTACTGAGAGAGAGAGAGAGAGAGAGAGAGAGAGAGAGAGAGAGAGAGAGGTTACAAATCATTGGAAAGGCAGGCTGGCTCGGATTAAAGGCTTAGTCAAATATTTAATACCTCTCTCTCTCTCTCTCTCTCTCTCTCTCTCTCTCTCTCTCTCTCTCACCCAGTGTCCAGTTTACATGGCTTTTTACTGACCCATATTAAAGTATACTTCGCCATTCTCCTACCACTGCCTTCCCTCACCCCCGCCACTCTTCTCACCCCGCCACTCTCCTCCTCACCCCGCCATGCCCTCTCTCACCCCAAGCTTCGCCTCGCCTTGCCACGGTTGTCCTATCAGTGGAGGCTGTCACCATGGGGGCCGCGGCGACGTGATAAAGATCGAGTGACTTTCTCAGATCACTTATGTTATTGACACACACACACACACACACACACACACACACACACACACACACGATGGATAGTTATTAGTGAGTTTAAAGCTAATTTTGACAGTTACCTGGCGGATGATCGTGATTTAGTTAATTTGTATGTTAGAAGTGTGTGTGTGTGTGTGTGTGTGTGTGTGTGTGTGTGTGTGTGTGTGTGTGTGTGTGTGTGTGTGTGTGTGTGTGTGTGTGCGCGCGCGCTCCCTTATGCAGAGTTTATAGAATAGAGAGAGAGAGAGAGAGAGAGAGAGAGAGAGAGAGAGAGAGAGAGCATTCCACAGCCTGTCTCTGAATCAAATTAAAGACGTGTTGAACCCCTGCTGCGATCACTGGTCTCCCCTTCACTGATTGTTTTAACCCATGCCGTCTACCATCTCTATCAACACTATGCCCTCTCACCAAACCTAACCTCACCTCACCTCACCTGGCCTAACCTAACACAACATACCACAACCTAACCTGACGGCCATTTACTATTCGTGTTTAATCCTCTCACCTAACCTAACCTATCTTAACTTAACCTATCTTAACCTAACCTAATGTATCTTAACCTTACCTAATCCAACGTGACCTAACTTTAACCTAACCTAATCTAACTTAACCTAACCTAATTAACTCAACTTAACCTAATCCGAACTAACCCAATGTAACCTAACAAACTAAATTAACCTAACTCAAGCTAATCCAACCTAACCTAACCTAACTCAACTCGACCCAACCCAACGCAACCCAACCTAACAAACTTATGAGTGTAGTAATCTAACCTGACTTCCCTCCTCCTACCCCGAGTTAACCTTATGAGAGCATTAATCATCACCGTTAACTCATGTCCTCCTATTACACTCGTATAACTAACTATAAGACTATTAGGGAAGCTGCAAGAAGCCACCAGGCCTATACGTGGCAGTCCCTGTAGGAGACTTGAGTGGCTGTTTCATTCTATTGTCCTTCGCCTATCGCACTGTCTCATCTTTTAAACCTGTCTATTGATGAGTCTATAATTATGTGCTATCTAGTGCACTCTCTCACTAAACTTCTCTTCACAGTACGATTAGGTGATACACACACACACACACACACACACATAAATAAATAAATGCATAAATAGATAGATAAATAATAAATCAATGTAATAAGGAAAAATTACACACATTCTCAATCTACAAAATAAACATGGTCTATTTTGGCATATTCACCCTTATTTAGTCTCCCTTCACGGTCTTTAATAGGAAAAAATAAAAACAAACAGGAATAGACGCAATAGTGTAATATTCCGCACACTTAATCTACACAAAAAAACACAGTAACAGGTTAAGAAGTGTCACCCAGCGCTCTCTTTCTTTCCGCAGTTAACACACACACATAAAAACACGTAGGAGTGGAATATTCTCTTTACTTTTCTTTCTCGCTATATTTTTTTATCGCCTAACTATGAGCCGATTGTATCACAGGTCAGAGGATGTGAAAGTGGTTCGGTTGCCTCCTCTGTGCCTCCGCTAACCAGTAACGCCACCTTCAGACCATCTCGCCAATCTCAAACGCCGCCTATTCCACCGCCACCTTCCTCACAGACGATATACTAACATCCTTCCCTAATCACAACGTCGCTCTCCACCATCTCATTAACCTTTCAGTACGTACCAGGACGTGTTTTCATATTCATTCTGGTTATCATTTGGTGATTTTATACAGCTTCAGAAACTCATGTGGGGATTAAAATAGTAAAGACTCTGGCCTTTAATCTTTTGACCTCCATAGACCCTTCCTAATGTCATGAAAATGGTCTTATTGTACACGAATCTCAAGGAAGAAATGTGTTCCAGTACTGACTGAAGACGTTAAAGCAAATGTAAATAAGTTTTCTTTTTTATCAATTCGCACGTTTTCCAATAGTGGGTTTAAGTAAAGGTGTCCAGAATTGCTATGGGTCATTATATAGTAACGTCATTATATAGCAACAGTAATTAATGTAGTGGGGATGGAGCATGGAGGGGGGTTCAGAGATGGGTCATTTGTATTCTCAAACACTTCTGGGCTTCACCTCCATTATTTCAAAAGGCTTTATTCTAAATTTACAGTTTTTAAGGCGTTTTTACGGTTCTAGAGGCAGAGCGATATGATTTATATATTATTAACTGGAGAAACACTTGAAAACCCCGCTAACCATCTATCTCTGTGGCTTTGGAAAATAGTCGTGGTGAGAGAGCAAAGCGTTTCAGTGTGGGTCATTGAGTCAAGCTGCGCATCGGTTGCCTCTCGTTCGCACAGAAGATCGCCAGTAGGGACGTCCTGCCCCGCCTCCATGACAAGACAGTGCGTGCCTTGTCTTTTATTTTTCCGCTAGTGAAGGTTGCAATGGAAATGTCATCAAGATTCCTGCGTGCTGTCTGGGTGTCAAGGTCATGAAGCACACACACACACACACACACACACACACACACACACACACACACACACACACACACACACACACCTACCTCGCTCCAGTTTAAGAGAATTGCGTTCGAGGGAAGAGTAATGTCACAGTTGTTTCTGATATATAAATAAGAAGGGAGAAGGGAAAATGTCTTGAGAGGAAGGAGAAACTAAATACAGTATATAAAAGAGGAAATGTTCTGACTGAAAAGAGGCAAGGTGGCAATGTCTAAATGTCCAGAGAGGAAAAAAAACCTGGGGAAAGCATTGAAGGTCGGAAGAAATGCTTAGAAGGGGAAAAATGACTAAGGGAGAAAGGAATCACGAGAAAAAAATATGAAAAACGTGAAAATAATAAATGTCTGAGAAATGAATCACAGGGAAACTATTTAGAAAAGCAGATGAGGAGCAAAAAAGTCTAACGGAGAAATAAACCAGAAAAAAAAAATGAAGCTTAGAAAAATGCCTTAAAAACTAGACCACCACCACCACCACCACCGCCACCACCACCCCAACAGAACACTATCAGGGAGCATAAGGTCAAAAAACAGCAGCCCCAACCTGTCATTCCGGCCCGGAGCTACAAGACCTGTTGCGTGGACACTTCCCGGGGCGACCTTCACACCGCAACACAACGCAACACCACACACAGCAACACACACAACACCACGTGGCTAACAGTCAGTAATGGCAAATTCTGGGACGATTTCCATGTACTACCACCCACTCACAGACAGACAGACACAGACAGACAGACATACACGGAAATATACACACAGACAGATAGACACACAGACAAAAAGACAGACAGACAAACAAAGAATGACAGACAGAGAAAGACAGACAGACAGACAGACTAACAGATAAGCATACACACACACACACACACACACACACACACACACACGGCTAGCTTTCAATAACGCTAACAGTTTAATTCTTGTACATAGAGTATATGGTAGAAATAGACAAACTCCAGACGTTGTAAATTAAAGATGGGAAGGAAATAAATACCTTGCAAACTCTTTTTACTCTTTTTTCCCTCTCCACAAACCATCCAGATAATTAATTTACCATTTCAAGGGGACTGAGTGATATTTTCTTCATATTCACCTAACTTCCTTTACCTCTTCAGTCCCAGGAGGTGTTTTCATGTTTATTCTGCTTCGTAGTTGGCGATTTTGGCTTCAGAAACTTACGTGGCGATTAGAATAGTAAGGACTGGCCATTAACCCCTTCAGTACCATGGCGCATTTACATATTCATTCTGCTCACATTTGGTGGTTTTATACACTTTCAGAAACTAATGTGGAGATTAAAATAGTGAAAAATATGGCCATTAATCTTCTGATCTCCATAGACTCTTCTTAATGTAAATAAAATGATCTAATCGTACACAAATTCCAAGGTAAAAATGTGTCCCAGTATTGAAGGGGTTAATCTTCTGACCTCCATGACCCTTCCTAATGTAAACAAAATCGTCTAATCACGCTAACAATTGATGATAAAAGTGCGTTCCAGTACTGAAGGCGTTAAAAGAGAAAGAGAAAGAAAAATGATCAAACCCTTCTATATTTTTTTTCTCTATTACCTTTACCATCTCTGGACAGTGGCGGCTCGGACTTGTTTTCCTCCTTATGTGTTTACACGATTACTAAACCAGCCCAGCGTTACGTAAGTGGGTCAAGTCTAGCATGTAACAGGTGACGGGAGACTCTCCTTTACCTAACAAGTGCATTGGGAGGCCAGAGGCGGTCAACGCTCCCCGGTGGAAAGGTGCGCCCAGACTGAAGGTCATAATCAACACACAGAGGTCGTCTAAAGAGAAGGTCTAAGAAGGTCAGAATATCATAGCACCTGCCTACTCACCTGACCTTCCTTCCCACGTGACCTATCATATTAAAATTGACTGCTCTAAGGTCAAAATATTATAAAGGCCATTACTTATAGAATGTTGAAGGTCAGGATATGAAGAGCACCTTACCAACCTTAGTCCCCCTGACCTTCCTTCCCTTCATAACGCAACAAATTAAAAGTGACTGGTTTAAGGTCAAAATATAAACACAGGTCAGAAGTTACGAGTCATTTAAGGTCAGGTCATGAATAACTCTTATCTATGACCTCTGTTCCTGCGTGACCCAAGCCAGGAGTAACCGGTTTAAGAAGGTCAAATAAAAAGCACACAGGTTATGAGTTACCTATTATCTAAGGTCACATGAAATTCTTCCCCCCTCTCTCCCCTCCTTTCCCAGCCTACCACGCCAATGACCTCCACGTGACCTGAGAAGCCAGAAGTGACCTGTTATATAAGGAAAGTGGGGGGTGAGGAGAAGGGACGGCGCGTGTAGTACATAAACCTTCACAAACTTTAAGGTCACTCGGTCATTTCACCCATACGTCTCCCATTTTTTGTCTTGTATACTTAATCGTGTTGATTTTTCCATCTGCGTTCCTTTGCCTTTCGTCTATTTTTTTCTGGGGAGTAATCTATGCAAAGTAGCGAGGCGGGAAGGTTGCGGGAGTGACTGACGGGAGTGAGAGGAGTGAGAGGAGGAGGAGTGGTCAGTTGGTCTTGTGCAATAATAGATGAGATAAAGTACTTTTTTTCCAGTTGATATTTTAGTGGCCATTAGAGTAACAACAGAGAGAGAGGGAAGGAATACAGTCACTCTTACTTATTCCTTATCCTTATATAGAATTACGAGTACTAGAATAAGATATAACTGATAAACATAAAGAAAGAGATAAGTACTTTTTTTTCGGTTGATATTTTAGTGGCCATTAGAGAGGACAGAGAGAGGGAAGCAGTACCGTCACTCATACTTGCTCCTTATCCTTATATAGAATCACGAGTACTAAAATAACATGAGATTAAACTGATCTATTGCCATGAGGCGAAGATAAAAAAACACATTTACCCTCATCTCCACCCTCATACAGTCACTTTTCTTGTTCCTTATCCCTTAGAGCAACGAGTATTAGTAGAACAGTAGATAAAACAGAGAATGTCTTATCTACTACACTGTTACAATATGAGAAGATAAAAACAGTCATCCACATACTCACATACACACATTAGTTTTGGTATTAGTGTGAGGTGCAAGAGAGAGCATAGAATCACCCTCATTTTTAACCAGTACACATCTATCAGTGCTGCAATACGAGGCGAAGACAAGGACACACACACTCCCGTTCACCTCTCAGCATTACAACGTAGGGTAAGAGTGCAAAGCGGCGTTCATTCATCACTGCAGCACCTCATCTATTACGAGGCTGTGATAAGGAAGGACACACACCCGTCCACCTTCATCCTCACACAACACACCCTGGTATATCCCACGGCAATCCTGTCAAACCACTAAATATGTCATTCCATCCACACTCATAGCACCCCCACCTATCCACCAAACTCTAAACCACACGCACATTCGAGGTAATGATAAGATAAGCTTCAGACAGCCACTGATGACGAAATATATACCACACCACACATATCCACCCACTAACCCAAGCATCCACATAGCACACCCACCCATCCACACCCAACTCTAAACCACACTCGTTTTGATAATTATATAAGCTTCAAACGGCCACTAATGACAGAACATTCACCACACCACACCCATCCACTAACATATAAATAAACCAACACACACTGGAGCAAATATTAACCCCCTCAGTACTGGGACTCATTTTTATCACGAATTTTGGGTGTGATTGGACGATTTTATTTACACTATAATTAGGAAGGGTCTATGGAGGTCAGAAAATTAATGGCCAGCGTCTACACTATTTTAATCCCCGATGTAAGTTTCTGAAGCTGAATAAAATCACCAAATAGTAAGAAAAATGAATATGGAAACGCGTCATGGTACTGAAGAGGTTAAAACTTTAAGGAACAAGCAAAGGAGAGGGAGTAAAAGCACTAAGGGATCGCCCGTGACTTTTCTTTCCGCCTTTCACTCGTGACTTTAACATAACAATAGTGTGTGAGGGACTAGGGCATAGCGAGGTTCCGTCTACGTGTTAAAAGGGCATGGAACAAAGGAAGGAGGGGCGATAGGGAAAAGCAAGAAGGGGGGAAAAAAAGGAAGAAAGAAGGGAAGGGGAAAAAATATATATGACGGATCGCTGACTCATAAGAACCGAAGTCGTGAAGAAGGAAAACATGAGAGAGAGAGAGAGAGAGAGAGAGAGAGAGAGAGAGAGAGAGAGAGAGAGAGAGAGAGAGAGAGAGAGAGAGAGAGAGAGAGAGAGAGAGAGAGAGAGAGAGAGAGAGAGAGAGACCTTGCAATTATTTACATTTTTCCTAAAGTCAAAAGTTATAAGCAGTGACGTGAAACAGTAGAAAAAAAAAAAATCTCGTCACAAGAGGAATTAGAAAAAAAAGTAGAAAAAGACGAAAGAAAACATTAATAAGTAGACATTTTTCTTGAGTCTAATACACAAACAGATGCATGAATGGTTTAAAGGAACGCCAGCCACACAGACCTTTCCCTCTAAGACTCACACCACAACACCACACCACACCACACCACACCACACCACACAAACACCACCACACCACCACCACACTATACCACACCAACGCTCCACCATACACCACCACACCATCACCACCACACCACCACACTATACCACACCAACGCATCACCACCACCATCACCACCACACATGATTAACTCCCCCACTGCTACACTGACCTCATTATTTGTAAAGGTAATGAACCGGCTCAACGTCCCAGCACCCCAGTGTCCCTCCCTTCCCCTACAACGCCGCCTACTGGTTCTCCCCGCCTCTACACTTGACCCTACAGTTGAAAGTGCAAAATGTCAGAAGTCTTCCCGGGAGGACAGCCAAAAAACAGCGAGACACGAACTTTTGGGAAGGTGTTGCAAGGCCAATCTTGGTGTATATATATAGGACTGAGGGATCTAAGGCACGTCACACCAGCCCAAGCTCAGTAAAGTGCTACACACACCTCGCATCTTCCTCCTCCTTCGCCTTCTGCAGTAGGATACACCGTCCACCGCCACTTCAACGATACCTCAAGATGCAAAGCGTAAGGAGAATTTGTGTGGTGTTTGTGAAGGGGTAAAAGAAGAGAAGGGAGGGGAAGGGAAGGGAAGGGAGGGGAAGGGAAGGACAAATGCTCTGTTTATGAAGGGGCAAGGAAGGAGAAGGGAAGGGAAGGTAAGGACAAAAGCTCTTTGTGAAGGGGCAAGGTAGGGGAAGGAAAGGAAAGGGTAAATGCTCTGTTTGTGAAGGAGCAAGGGAAGGGAGAGGAAGGGAAAGGAAAGGAAGAGTAAATATGAATGGGTAAGGTAAGGGAAGGCAAGGGTAAAGGATATATTTGTGAAGGGAAGGGAAGGCAAGGGAAGAGGAGGGTAGAGACTAGTTATTCAGTTAGTTGGCCTTCACGAGGCTGTTTGGGCGCTAAACTATCTAACCGAGTCATGGTTAGCTAAAATGAAGCACTTTGGGCAGAATTACTATGAAGAAATTAACTTATTCGTGTAGCGTAGAACAGGAAACGCAATACGAAACATATACACTGAAGTTGGAACACCGATAGAACACTTAGAACAACAAATCAGGGAACACTGGGTCAAACATAGCGGAACACTGCATAATTTCACAAGTACACCACCAAATACACAACACAACACCATAAAGCACCTCACAACACAACCCATCACAATAACAACACCAATATTAACTCAGACATGGCGAAACACTACATAATTTTACGAGAACACCACCAAATATATCATAAAACACCACACAACACTTCAACACAGTAACAACACCAGTACATAACTCACACGCAGCGAAATACAACACCCTGGAATACATCAGACAACATTTCATAACGCAATACATAATCAACACCAGTACTCACCTGCCTCCTTCATCGCCTCCCTCAGGTACTGCTTCTCCTCGTCTCCTGCGTGGCCGGCTGCGTGGTGGCCGCCCCTGCCTCTCTGGAGTCCACCGCTACGCCCATCCCGATCCTGATGGACGAGAGGATACCCATTGACCAATACGGCGGTTATGGCTTCAGGTACAGCATGTGATTGTCCGTGTTTAGAAACGCTTTGCTGTCTCACCACGACTATTTTCCAAGGCCATAAAGATGACTAGCGAGGTTCTCAAGAGTGTTTCTACAGTTAATAATGTAGAAATCTTTCCAATCTGCCTCTAGAACCGTAAAAAAACACCTTAGAAAACTCGTGTAGATTTAGATAAAAGCTTTTGAAATAGTGGAGGTGAAGCAGTGTTTCAGAATACGAACCTGTGTTTTGCCCTACTCTATGTTTGACTATTAGCTCGTTGCTTCGCTTTGGTTCATTAATTCCTGTGATTTTCGGCTGCAACAAGAATATTCACGTGAAATGAGGCTTTAATCTGACTCAGGTTTAGTGAATGTGTCTTATTTTGTTACATATTTCATCATTAGCTTGTTGTTTCTCTTATCTTCTCTCTGATACTTGCTGTTTACGTGTTTTCAGGCTTCAATTTGGCTCATGTTAAGGTGAATGTGTCTTACTTTGTTCCATATTTCACTACTGATTTGGTATTTCTCTATGTTCTATTTATCCTCATGATTCTTGCTTGTAACTATCATGACAAGGATGTTTACGTGTTTTCAGGCTTTAATTTGACTTACTTTGTCTTACTTTGTCACATATTTCATCCTTAGTTTGCTGTTTCTCTTATGTTCTCTTTGCTTCTTGCTTGAACTGTCATAACAAGGATATCCACATGTACTGAGGCTTCAATTTAGTTCAAGTTATGGGAATGCGTATTACTTTGTCACATATTTCACTACTGGCTTGCTGTTTCTCTTATGTTCTCTTTTATCCCTATGATTCTTGCTTGAACCCTCATAAAAAGGATATTTACATGTTTTTAGGCTTCATTTTGGCTCAGGTTAAGCTATTACGCCTTACTTTATAACATATTTGACTACTGGCTAGCTATTTCCCTTCTATTCTGTTTTATTCTTGTGATTCTCCATCGTAGCTTCAGGAAAAAGGATATTCACGTGTTATTAAATCCATGTTTCGATCTTTTCACTGTTGTCACCTGCAGCTTCACGTGACAGTGTTGTTGTGGCGTCAAACTAACACACGGCCTTTCTTCATCTCTCTTCTCCAGGATACAGACTGGGAATGACGTGACCTGGGTGGAGAGGGCAGAGGCGAGCGGTCCTACCAACGAGGTCACCAGGACAGGACAGTACAGGTCAGAATAACCCGCTACCTCACTCACTCGTTAAGTCTTGGTGATATCTGCTTGAAAATTCATTACTTTCAGGATTGCTTCGAGAATAAGGCTTAGGTTTATTGGATTATATTCTTTATTTCATTGAGTTTCTTGGGTTTTCTTATTTAATATTTGTCTTTCATTGTTTGCTCAAAAATGCTCTTAATTATTTGTTTTATATTCTTCTCATACGATCTACATAATTAATTTACGTATATGAGAGAGAGAGAGAGAGAGAGAGAGAGAGAGAGAGAGAGAGAGAGAGAGAGGCAGAGACAGACTGACCACACAGCACTTAATCATCCTCTCTAACCTTCACCCACACGTTTCCCGCCCCTCCAGGTTCGTTCACCCAGACGGCACGGTGCACCTGCTGACTTACACTGCTGGCGTCAACGGATTCCAGCCCATCTCTGACATGCTGCCCACGCCTCACCCACTCGAGCCCTGGCATCTGGAGCAGGTCAGTTTACTATAGTGAACCTTAACAACTCTGGTTTTCCTTGATAGGATAAGTTGGGTTAGGTTACATTAGGTTTTCTTTGATAATTTCCCTACAGTTAGGCATTTATTTATTTATTTATTTATTTCAAGTTTCCAGGTCAGATTACAGCAGTTATCCTCAATATCACTGGTTTTCTTTGATGCATTCTTTACAGTTAAGCAATTATTATTATTATTTTTTATCGTTTCCCAGTCAGATTTTTTATTTTTATTTTTGTTTTCTTATTGTTTACTTATTAATTATCATTTTCTTAAGTTTCCAGGTCAGATTACTATAGTTACCCTGAATACCACTAGTTTTTCTTTGATTTAGCTGTTACAATTCCGCGTTTTTTTTCCGTTTCCTAGTCAGTTTACAGCAGTTACTCTCAAAGTCATTGGTTTTCTTTGATATATTCACTACAGTTACGTTCTTATTTATCTTTTATCAAATTTCCTGGTCAGTTTACAGCAGTTACCGTTATTACCACTGGTTTTCTTTGATACATTCCCTATAGTATCTTCAACTACAACCTTTGGAAAGCAGTGATGGTCAGGAAGCAAAGTGTTTCAGAATACAGGCTTTTTTCAATCAGACGGTGTTTACAGATTGCATTCGCCGAGAAACAGAAAGCAGAGGCGGCGGCAAGAAAGGCGGCGGAGGAAGAGGTAGAGGAATGAGGAGACTTGACCTAACCACTTGGAGAAAACGGTTTGCCAGAGTTGTTAGTTATTTGTTGACGTGGTTATGACGACTGTACTTTTATTGTTTATTTTAAGTTACGATGTCTTGGTATTAATGTACTTGTATAGTTTATTTTGTTAACGTTTACATCATTCTATCCTTCAGAGTTTTAGAGAAATAATGTTGTTTCGTTCCCTCTCTCTCTATTTTGGAGGTGTGTGTGTGAAAAGAGTTAAAGTATAAAGTTTTCTTTGTTGATATGTATATGAGATATTTTGTATATTAATGAAAATATATATACTTTATATTTACATTATGTATCATTATTTGACCTTTAACTATCTAGCTACCCACTCCAATACATCCTCATTATACACACACACACACACACACACACACACACACACCTGTAAAAAAGAAGCTTTGCTCGGCAGATAATACCTATATCAATCTATTTTGTTTCTATAATTGTCTTAATATTACTTATGACAGTAAAATCTACTTTTCACACTGACACACACACACACACACACACACACAGCAGTTCAGCTGGTAGCAGTCACCATACCACACCATTGCACACCAAACCACTACCACCACTGCCACACCACACCACTTCCACCGTCACACACCATAACATACCACACAACACCACCAAACCCAGTGTCCTGGGCACCAGGACCCTTCCGGTCCCAATCACCACCTCCTTCGTCCCACACTCTTTGCCAATCTCCACCCCACTCCCGGCCTACTCCTGCTCCTTCCAGCACCAACCCAGCTCCGCCGCGCTGGGCCCCGCTGCCTCCCAGTGTTGTGAAAACGATTCTTACACGTATTTTCTCGGGTTTCGCAAGTGCTTCTAGGTTTTTTTTTCCGGACTCTGGGTATAGGAGGAGGTGGAGGAGAAGGAAGTGCAAGGGAGAAGTGGAGTGTAAGAGTGAGGGCGGACGAGGCGGAGTCACTCACCTAACGTGCAAAAAAGACATCTCGGCGTAAAGGTAAGACTATTTTTCTCTTATTAATGGAGTTAGCATTGTTTTGACATTTGATTTAGTACTAGAAAAGTAAAGCAAGTTTCAAATAACAATAGAATCGGGACCAGCTGTGTTTTTGATTATCGAAAAAAATAACAAATATTACTATATAGAATAAAACTTTTTTTAATTGGCACACCTAAGGTTGTTTTGGTACTTGATATAACACGTAAAAAATATGAAAAACATGACCCAAGTAATGATATTCAATAAAATTTAGTCTAACTAATCGTATTTTCAAATTCAAGATTTTTAACGGTACCAGAATACAAAACAAAAATCTTTAAACGATAAGGAATCTGTGTTTTCTTTAATTGTGTGAAATGCGAAAAATTTTCGTATTCAGAAAATGTAACATGACGTAGTGTGGCTGTGCTTTCCTTCTCGACATTATGATGTGTTTGTGAGCCGTTAGTTTGATAAAAGACCGCTAGATGGCCATCCTTTTGTAAACAATCGACTCGGTTACGTTATTATATTTTAGTTCTTAGTTAAAGTATTTGATGCGTTTAAAAGTGAACTGTATTCCAGTGTAGACGCCCTTTTTCTTCTCGCGATTTTTAAAATGCATTGCGTACGTAAATATTGCGCACAAAGGCACCTCAGCCGTGGCTTCCCCTCACAGTCAGTCCACCAATGTTTTGCCTGCACTCCCCTATGTTTCCAGACCCAGAGAGTGAAGCAAAGCCAGAATCAACCACAAAAATAGATAAACATCCCATTGTTGTGTTACATAAGGCGATGGTTTCGTATATCCCCGTTCAGACAGCCCACCGCCCACCATGACCCGGAGCAACACCTCGCCCCACCAACCCCCGTCCCTCCCGTGTCCACTCTATAATATTTCCTTCAATTCTCAGTGTTTCCCGGACATTCCCTGCTGTTTCCCACCTGAAATATTGTGTGTGTGTGTGAGAGAGAGTGAGGTGCCTTGTCAGGGGCGGGTCGCTCAACGTAGGATTGCCACTCTCTCTCTCTCTCTCTCTCTTGTTAATGTATCACTAGAACCATAAAAAACACTTGAAAACCTGCGTCATTTTTAAAGAACGGTATTCTGAAACGCACTGTTATGTGTATCAAGCTACAATTGACTTCCTTCCAAACAAATATTTTTCTTTTTTATGTAAAAGAGGGAAACTGGCCAAAAACAATACAAAACATAAAAAAAGGCCCACTCAGTCACCAGTCCCCTTACAAAACAGAAAGGGTTAGCCAAAAGACACAAATAAATATATTGAAATCTTCCTCTTAAATGGTCAAGTAATAGGAAGTTGGAAATACAGAAATGGCAGGGAGTTCCAGAGTTTACCGGAGGAAGGTATGAGCTTTACATATCACCAAAGACGCCATAAGTCATCACCTCAATTATACACCTCCTCGACCAGCAACACTATAATCAGCAGCTCCATCTCCCAGCACTGTCCTGATCAGCACCGCCCCAGCACCTCCTCCCCAGTAATTCGATCACACGAGTAACAATATTCCCCTCAGAAACTTGGCTAAGACTCTAGACTTCTTCCCATCACGGCTGGTGTGGCTAAGACTGAAATACTGATGTGTTTCAAGAAGAAAAGAAAACGAAGAAATGATTGTTGCTGCCTAGCTGGATGGCTCCCTCCACTACTGTGTAAATTGTAAACAAACTAATGCCGAGTCTATTTTATTTTTCCAATTCTTTCTTTTAGAGATTAATTTTAAAATTCTATTTTTCGTATATGTAAAATGACTGCAAAAACACTTTACAATAATATTCTTCCTATTTTTAAATATTACATTGATTGTTGTACTCATTTGATCTCGGAAGGAACACACACACACACACACACACACACACACACACACACACACACACACACACACACACACACACAGGGATTTGCAGCCAAACTACTGAACAACCCAAGATACCGTCACCTCCTCACCTCTGACGCCCCACCGCCACAACGGGCATTCCCCACCACGCCGAGCTCATCCCCACATCACCCACCATTACAAGAAAAGCACCATTCCTACTGTTGTCAAATTCATTAATTCGTAATCAACGTTGTTACATATACATTCAGGTTCATGTGTTTATTTGAACCGTAAGTACACAATCATTATAGATTTCATTTCAACTTTTCCTAGATTCATAGTTACGAGGCTATCAGACGTCATTTTTTAACTCAAACTGCTGGAGTTGTGACGTTTTAAGTTTTTCCACATACTCTACAACTATTTTGCTTTTTACATATGTCCCTTCAATGTATATTTTGAGCCTCTCGGCTGCCATTTCTATTAATAAACGGTTGATTATTGTTGTTATTATTATTATTATTGTTATTATTATTGTTACACACACACACACACACACACACACAGCAGTTCAGCTGGTAGCAGTCACCAAACCACACCATTGTACACCAAACCACTACCACCACTGACACACCACACCACTTCCACCATCACACACCATAACATAACACACAACACCACACCACACCACCAAACCCAGTGTCCTGGGCACCATCAGAACCCTTCCGGTCCCGCTCACCACCTCCTTCGTCCCACACACTCTGCCAATCAGACCCAATCTTCACCCCACTCCCAGCCCGCTCCTGCTCAGTCCAGCACCAGCCCAGCTCCTCCGCGCTGGGCCCCGCAGCCCCGCTGTCTCCCAGTGTTGTGGAAACGATTCTTTACACGTATTTTCTCGGGTTTTGCAAGTGCTTCTAGGTGTTTTCCGAACTCTGGGTATAGGAGGAGGTGGAGGAGAAGGAAGTGCAAGGGAGAAGTGGAGTGTGAGAGTGAGGGCGGACGAGGTGGAGTCACTCACCTAACGTGCAAAAAAGACATCTCGGCGTAAAGGTAAGACTATTTTTCTCTTATTAATGGAGTTAGCATTGTTTTGACATTTGATTTGGTACTAGAAAAGTAAAGCAAGTTTCAAATAACAATAGAATCGGGACCAGCTGTGTTTTTGATTATCGAAAAAAATAACAAATGTTACTATATAGAATAAAACTTTTTTTAATTGGCACGCCTAAGATTGTTTTGGTACTTGATATAACACGTAAAAAATATGAAAAACATGACCCAAGTAATGATATTCAATAAAATTTAGTCTAACTAATCGTATTTTCAAATTCAAGATTTTTAACGGTACCAGAATACAAAACAAAAATCTTTAAACGACAAGGAATCTGTGTTTTCTTTAACTGTGTGAAATGCGAAAAATTTTCGTATTCAGAAAATGTAACATGACGTAGTGTGGCTGTGCTTTCCTTCTCGACATTATGATGTGTTTGTGAGCCGTTAGTTTGATAAAAGACCGCTAGATGGCCATCCTTTTGTAAACAATCGACTCGGTTACGTTATTATATTTTAGTTCTTAGTTAAAGTATTTGATGCGTTTAAAAGTGAACTGTATTCCAGTGTAGGCGCCCTTTTTCTTCTCGCGATTTTTAAAATGCATTGCGTACGTAAATATTGCGCACAAAGGCACCTCAGCCGTGGCTTCCCCTCACAGTCAGTCCACCAATGTTTTGCCTGCACTCCCCTATGTTTCCAGACCCAGAGAGTGAAGCAAAGCCAGAATCAACCACAAAAATAGATAAACATCCCATTGTTGTGTTACATAAGGCGATGGTTTCGTATATCCCCGTTCAGACCGCCCACCGCCCACCATGACCCGGAGCAACACCTCGCCCCACCAACCCCCGTCCCTCCCGTGTCCACTCTATAATATTTCCTTCAATTCTCAGTGTTTCCCGGACATTCCCTGCTGTTTCCCACCTGAAATATTGTGTGTGTGTGTGTGTGTGTGTGTGAGAGTGAGGTGCCTTGTCAGGGGCGGGTCGCTCAACGTAGGATTGCCTCTCTCTCTCTCTCTCTCTCTCTCTCTCTCTCTCTCTCTCTTGTTAATGTATCACTAGAACCATAAAAACACTTGAAAACCTGCGTCATTTTTAAAGAACGGTATTCTGAAACGCACTGTTATGTGTATCAAGCTACAATTGACTTCCTTCCAAACAAATATTTTTCTTTTTTATGTAAGAGAGGGAAACTGGCCAAAAACAATACAAAACATAAAAAAAAGGCCCACTCAGTCACCAGTCCCCTTACAGAACAGAAAGGGTTAGCCAAAAGACACAAATAAATATATTGAAATCTTCCTCTTAAATGGTCAAGTAATAGGAAGTTGGAAATACAGAAATGGCAGGGAGTTCCAGAGTTTACCGGAGGAAGGTATGAGCTTTACATATCACCAAAGACGCCATAAGTCATCACCTCAATTATACACATCCTCGACCAGCAACACTATAATCAGCAGCTCCATCTCCCAGCACTGTCCTGATCAGCACCGCCCCAGCACCTCCTCCCAGTAATTCGATCACACGAGTAACAATATTCCCCTCAGAAACTTGGCTAAGACTCCAGACTTCTTCCCATCACGGCTGGTGTGGCTAAGACTGAAATACTGATGTGTTTCAAGAAGAAAAGAAAACGAAGAAATGATTGTTGCTGCCTAGCTGGATGGCTCCCTCCACTACTGTGTAAATTGTAAACAAACTAATGCCGAGTCTATTTTATTTTTCCAATTCTTTCTTTTAGAGATTAATTTTAAAATTCTATTTTTCGTATATGTAAAATGACTGCAAAAACACTTCACAATAATATTCTTCCTATTCTTAAATATTACATTGATTGTTGTACTCATTTGATCTCGGAAGGAACACACACACACACACACACACACACACACACACACACACACACACACACACACACACACACACACGGATTTGCAGCCAAACTACTGAACAACCCAAGATACCGTCACCTCCTCACCTCTGACGCCCCACCGCCACAATGGGCATTCCCCACCACGCCGAGCTCATCCCCACACCACCCACCATTACAAGAAAAGCAACATTCCTACTGTTGTCAAATTCATTAATTCGTAATCAACGTTGTTACATATACATTCAGGTTCATGTGTTTATTTGAACCGTAAGTACACAATCATTATAGATTTCATTTCAACTTTTCCTAGATTCATAATTACGAGGCTATCAGACGTCATTTTTTTTAAATCAAACTGCTGGAGTTGTGACGTTTGGAATTTTTCCACATACTCAACTATTTTGCTTTTTACATATGTCCCTTCAATGTATATTTTCAGCCTCTCGGCTGCCATTTCTATTAATAAACCGTTGATTATTGTTGTTATTATTATTATTAGTTATTATTATTATTACACACACACACACACACACACACACACACACACACACACACACAGCAGCAGTTCAGCTGGTAGCAGTCACCAAACCACACCATTGTACACCAAAACACTACCACCACTGCCACACCACACCACTTCCACCATCACACACCATAACATAACACACAACACCACACCACACCACCAAACCCAGTGTCCTGGGCACCATCAGAACCCTTCCGGTCCCGCTCACCACCTACTTCGTCCCACACACTCTCTGCCAATCAGACCCAATCTTCACCCCACTCCCAGCCCGCTCCTGCTCAGTCCAGCACCAGCCCAGCTCCGCCGCGCTGGGCCCCGCTGCCTCCCAGTGTTGTGGAAACGATTCTTACACGTATTTTCTCGGGTTTCGCAAGTGCTTCTAGGTGTTTTCCGAACTCTGGATATAGGAGAAGGTGGAGGAGAAGGAAGTGCAAGGGAGAAGTGGAGTGTGAGAGTGAGGGCGGACGAGGCGGAGTCACTCACCTAACGTGCAAAAAAGACATCTCGGCGTAAAGGTAAGACTATTTTTCTCTTATTAATGGAGTTAGCATTGTTTTGACATTTGATTTGGTACTAGAAGAGTAAAGCAAGTTTCAAATAACAATAGAATCGGGACCAGCTGTGTTTTTGATTATCGAAAAAAATAACATAAATGTTACTATATAGAATACAACGTTTTTTAATTGGCACGCCTAAGGTTGTTTTGGTACTTAATATAACACGTAAAAAATATGAAAAACATGACCCAAGTAATGATATTCAATAAAATTTAGTCTAACTAATCGTATTTTCAAATTCAAGATTTTTAACGGTACCAGAATACAAAACAAAAATCTTTAAACGATAAGGAATCTGTGTTTTCTTTAATTGTGTGAAATGCGAAAAATTTTCGTATTCAGAAAATGTAACATGACGTAGTGTGGCTGTGCTTTCCTTCTCGACATAATGATGTGTTTGTGAGCCGTTAGTTTGATAAAAGACCGCTAGATGGCCATCCTTTTGTAAACAATCGACTCGGTTACGTTATTATATTTTAGTTCTTAGTTAAAGTATTCGTTGCGTTTAAAAGTGTAGTGCATTCCAGTGTAGGCGCCCTTTTTCTTCTCGCGATTTTTAAAATGCATTGCGTACGTAAATATTGGGCACAAAGGCACCTCAGCCGTGGCTTCCCCCCACAGGTCAGTCCACCAATGTTTTGCCTGCACTTCCCTATGTTTCCAGACCCAGAGAGTGAAGCAAAGCCAGAATCAACCACATAAATAGATAAACATCCCATTGTTGTGTTAAATAAGGCGATGGTTTTGTATATCCCCGTTCAGACCGCCCAGCGCCCACCATGACCCGGAGCAAGACCTTGCCCCTCCAACCCCCGTCCCCCCCCGTGTCCACTCAATAATATTTACATCAATTCTCATTGTTTCCCGGACATTTCCTGCTGTTTCTCACCTGAAATACTGTGTGTGTGTGTGTGTGTGTGTGTGTGTGTGTGTGTGTGTGTGTGTGTGTGATGGCCTTCCTGGTCCACCTCGCGCCGCCCTTCGCTCTCAGGCTTCCCTCGCCACCAAGCGCACCATGAACGACGCGAGCACCTGCGAGGAGTCTCTCTGTCCTGCCAGCAAGACGTCTTGTGTTGCAGAGAAATGCACGCTCCCTCAGGTTGATGCTATGTAAACAAGAATCAGTGGACGCGGCTTACAGCTGGAGGCACCTTCAGGCAACCAGCGACCTCAGCATGTTCGGCCCTCCATCCCAGCTTTCGCTCCCCTAGAAGATTATGTGAAGTTAGAACACCAAATTACGATGGCTGACAGAAATAACAAGAGCGTTCAGCCTTGATCGGGAGCTTGCTGAAATCAAGATGTCAGCTGCAACATCTAGGTTTGTGTATGTCTCTCGCAAGCGCCAGGATATCGTCAAAAGTGCGGAGGCTGGTGAGTTTCTTTCACTTAAACTTGTCACCCAAGATTCTCCCTCTAGGCCTCGTAAGTTCTCCTCCTTCCTGGTGACTCGTTACCCGGTGGGAGTGGAGCCTGATTTAAGTAAGGAGCTGCCAGGAGTTTACAACGCCCGTCGTTTTCGCCAGAATGGTAAGCCAATTAACAATATTGTTGTAAAATGACAACTTGGACCGCATTCTGGCACGTCATCCGCTCTTTGGTAGCTGCTGATCACACCACCTTGTCACCTTTTGCTCACTACAAATTATTTGTTTGTTGATACACTTTGTGTGTGTGTGTGTGTGTGTGTGTGTGTGTGTGTGTGTGTGTGTGTATGTTTGTGTGTGTTGTGTGTGTGTGTGTGTGTGTGTGTGTGTGTGTGTGTGTGTGTGTGTGTGTGTGTGTGTGTGTGTGTAACTTTTTGCTGTAATTTTGATGTTTGGCTCCTATAATTGGCATTGTATGACGCCACGAGTGCAATAAATTAATCAACAACAACTTCTTAAGCGCAATAAGTAGTTACCTCTCATTTACTATGACTATCTGTGTCGGTAACTCTCGTCTTCAGCTTCTTCAGCGTGGGGGAAGTACACACCTGGCCACCTAATAATTGTTGTTGTTGGTGTGTGTGTGTAATTTTTTCACTGTTTGATCTGCTGCAGTCTCTGACGAGACAGCCAGACGTTACCCTACGGAACGAACTCAGAGTTCATTATTTCCGATCTTCGGATAGGCCTGAGACCAGGCACACACCACACACCGGGACAAGGTCACAACTCCTCGATTTACATCCCGTACCTACTCACTGCTAGGTGAACAGGTGTGTCAAAGGAGACACACCCAAATATCTCCACCCGGTCGGGGAATCGAACCCCGGTCCTCTGGCTTGTGAAGCCAGCGCTCTAACCACTGAGCTACCGGGCCGTGTGTGTGTGTGTGTGTGTGTGTGTGTGTGTGTGTGTGTGTGTGTGTCCTCTTGCAGCTTCCCTCTTTCCTTGTGTTCTTATGTTTGTGCTCTGGGTGATATTGCATAGTGGTTCACTCTATCACTTCTCAGACTTAGTGAAATGAACCTGATGCAGGTCAACAATACAACTATAAACCATTACTGACCGGAAAGAAGGGAGGGAGAGTGTGCTGAACAACTGATCAGCTCCTTGCTATAACGTGTGGCTGGAGTGCGCCATAGGGAAGGCTGCGCAGGGTGGTTGGTACAGTAGGGGACACACTTTATAACATCCACATCTTATAAACCATAACTGACCGGAGAGAAGGAAGGGAGAGTGTGCTGAACAACTGACTGGCACCTTGTAATAACGCGTGATTGGAGTGCGCCATAGGGAAGGAAGGCTGTACAGGGTGGTAAGGGACCGTAGGAGACACACTTCATAACATCCACATCTTAAAAATCATCACTGACTGGAGAAAAGGGAGGAAAAATGTGCTGAGTAACTGACTGGCTACATAAAATAACGCGTGGGTGTGCAGGGTGGTAGGGACAGTAGGGGACACACTTCATAATATCCACATCTTGTTAACTTTATTTACAACACCATAACTTACATCCTCGCACGAAGTTTGGTCACAGGAAGGACGTGTTGAACAAAAAAGAAAAAAAAAAAATAGGTGTTAGTAATCCTTTTCTAACTCTGCTTGATGCGAACGAGACACAACGAAATTAAAAAGTGATGCGACACGACACGATTTTGAACGGCGTATTACAAGACGTGTTATGTTCCTTTACTTAATAGCACAGAGGAACAGATGAGATGAGTTTGCGAGTAATTTACACAATAAGTTAAAGGTGAAGGGAACAAACCAGGCTCGGTATACACAGACCATGCTGCGCTCAGGATTAATAGTGAGGAACTGCAGTCAATCCTCCCTAACCAGTAGAGAAAGATGACTGACAAATTAAATACAACAAAAAATATAACAGATTGGTATAAAAAAATCATATCATGCATGTCTAATTTGTAAGGCTTTGGTTCACTAGACTACACTGACACCCAATCAACAGACAACGACAGTAATGGTGTGTGTGGTAAGGTTTGTAACACGTGCTTCAAGTAAACTAGCGGGAAATGTACAGACTTTGCGAGCGTCACGTGGAATACAGGAGCAGTTTTTAGAAAGGTTCACTTCTATACAAGATTAAGTGTGAAAACTGAACGAAACATGTGGTATACAGAATAAATAAGGCTAAAAGACTGACCGTGTGCTCACTTGCTTGCGTCATCTCACACACACACACACACACACACACACACACACACACACACACACACACACACACACACACACACACACAGCAGTCCAATGCATGTATGAAAATAACTATATCTCACCTGATTCAACAAATACCTTATCAACTCCTATCTACAACAACTACTACTATTACTACTACTACTACTAGTACTACTACTACTACTACTATTACTACTACTGGGTGTCCGAAGAGAGAGAGCTAACATGATGGAAGTGACGCTAACCACCACTAACCCAGCTCCTCTCTCATGGCGGCGTGACTGAAGCTGTCTAGGACTTGGTGATGGAGCGGATCCAGTCGATGTAGTAAGGCACGTTGGTGTACACTCCAGGAATGCCTCGCTCGCCGCAACCCAGGCCCCACGACACCAGCCCCGCCAGCTCCACAGACCCGCCCGGCCCCTGACACACCAGTGGGCTGCCCCCGTCACCCTGTGGGGAGGAAGGCGTTAGTGATGAGGGTGGAATAGTAACATGAGTTGGGTCTGTATGGCTTGTGAGGGTGAGTGAAGTGGTGTGGGTTAAGATGCCTGTCTGTGAATGAGGAAGTCAACTTATGGATCTAACATTTATTTTTCCTTCCACCTTTCACACACACACACACACACACACACACACACACACACACACACACACACACATACCTCACAGGCGTCCTTGCCCTCCTCCCCGCCGGCGCAGATCATGCCGCTGTGAAGAGAGAACTGGCTACCGAGTTTGGTTCGCTGGAAGGTGGACTGGCAGGTCCTGCGGTCCATGACGGGCAGGTCCACTTCCTTCAGGAGGTGCTGGAAGTTGCCGTGATTCCCGAAGGCATCTTTACCCCAGCCGGAGACGAAGCACCGCTGGCTATTGTAGGAGGTGTGGCGTTCCGGGAGGCAGACCGGGGAGATGTGTGGGCTGCGGAGAAAAGGTGGGCGTCAGGACGTAGTATGTTCAGTGGGTACCTTCTCACTTTACTACGCAGGGAAGCTTGTCACTCTGTCAGCAACAAACGTGTGCGAGTGTGTATGTTTGTACTGGATGGAGTGAGGTATGGTGGGGGTGGGTCAGCAAAGCAAGGGTCAGTGTCATCATGGAGCACAAGAGACACACTGGCCGGGGCTTACTTGGACACCATATCCACGGCGCTCTGCAGCCTGATCACGGCCACGTCGTTCTGTAGGTTGCCGGCGTAGAAGTCAGGGTGAGAGTAGATGCCAGCCACGTTGGTGTCGAAGTGCTTGTAGAACTCTGTCTTGCCGCTGACGTCCCACTCACCCAGGCGCACCTTCAGCTCACTCGGCGACAGTCTGGGAGGAGAGGAAGAGGAGGTAAGTCACTCACGAGTTGCAAGTAACTTCATAATCCGACGATTATTCTAACCCCTTCAGTATTGGAGCACATTTTTAACTTCAATTTGTGTACCATTAAACCATTGTATTGACATTAGGAAGGGTGTATGGAGGCCAGAAGATTAATGGCCACAGTATTCACTATTCTAATCCACACATAAATTTCTGAAGCTGTATAAAATCATAATAACTAGAATTAGTATGGAAACGCGTCCTGGTACTGAAGGGGTTAAGTTTCACTGTGGTAAGCTGTAACACCATCCCATCACCCCTTCACCACAAGGCAGGAGGCGCTACACCCAACCTTCCCCCGCCTGGGCCCACACACTCACCCGGTGATGCAGTGGGCGGCGGTCAACAGGTGGCGGGAGTCAATGAGCGCACCGCCACACACATACACGTTATCTCCAGCGTCGCGCCTCAAGATCGCGCCGTGCCAAGGGTACTCGCCGAACTCTGTGTCGCCTTGCTCGAAGCGGTTGGTCTTGACGCGGCCCAGGTTACCCAGCGTGTTTGACCTTCTGCCGCAGGTGTTGATGGCGCGCTGCTGACGGAAGACTGGGTTGCGGCAGCACACCCGACCAAACCCACACGGCCCTCCATGCGCCCCGAGCTGCAACGGTGAAGAGCCGCCTTGGAACTAGTGGAGGAAAGACCTTGTCAGTACAGGCTTGAGGGACAACGGCTCAATTAATGGCGGAAATGTCAGTTCAGGAATTGAGAGTTATTTTTGTTAAGATTGGAAAGAGGAGCGAGTGAAAAGTTGAGCTCTTTTGAAATGTGTGCCATCATTGGGCAGCAAAATTAAGGTGTGTGTGTGTGTGTGTGTGTGTGTGTGTGTGTGTGTGTGTGTGTGTGTGTGTGTGTGTGTGGGTGGGTGGGTGGGTGGGTGGGTGGGTGGTGTGTGTGTGTGTGTGTGTGTGTGTCCCGCCCTGCAGCCTGAGACCAGCCGGGAGTAGTGACAGCGGCGTAAAAGACATATGGAGCGGCACCAGACTCACCCCTTGGCGGCTGCTGGAGTGGGGCAGTCCTCTGATGCCTGGGCCACCAAACGTCTCCCTGAACACCATCGTGTCTCGCTCAGGCCTCTTGTTGTCCTCGAAGATCACAGTGTCCCTCCTGCGCCTGGACTTCCTTGCCTCTGCCGTCTCGCTCTTCACCGCCACCTCGCTGCCCTCGGACGCCGCCACCGCCTCGTCCTCCTCGCCGTCAATGGAGAGCGTGTCAGTTCGCTTGTTGCGCGCAGTGATGTGCTGCAGGAGGTCGTTGCTTCTTGGAATGACGTCCCCGAAGGCGCAGAATTGAGCAGCCACGCACTCGCAGTCGTTGAGGAAGGGCGAGGAGGGAAAGGTGTTGCTGGCGGGGCTGAAGGGCGAGCCTGGGATGAAGGGGTTGGGTCCGCCGTCATGTTTATCGATGGAGTAGGAGCTGTCGAAGGAGTTGTCCTTGCCGTAGCTTCCGCCGTACCCGTGGCCGGAGTTGTAGAGGTGTTTGTGCGTGTGTACGTGATTCACCACGCCGGCCTCGTGGTGGTGGTGGTCGTAGCTCGGTGCATGGTAGGCTGGGGGCGGGGGTGGGCCGTAGGAAGGCTGGGCAGGGGCGTGGTAGACAGGAGGGGCGGCGGGGTAGCTAACGGGCACGCCATAGCCTTTCCCCTTGTGGGCGTAGCCTTTGTGAGCCACGGGCACGGCGGCGATGGGGCCCCCGACGGCCACCACCTGCACGGGCTGCACGTAGGAGATGTCGTGGTGGCTGTAGCCGTACCCCTTGTAGCCCTTCCCTTTGTGGCACTGCGGGCAGGAGGGGAGGGTGGCACGTCATTAGCGACTGAGAGAAACGGCCTTATGGCTTTAACTGACGGAAGAGGAGCGACAAAACGAAGCTATTGCAGTAAAACAAAGAATCTCTCTCTCTCTCTCTCTCTCTCTCTCTCTCTCTCTCTCTCTCTCTCTCTCTCTCTCTCACACCACACCCACACCCACACCACACACACACACACACACACACACACACACACGAGCATAGCTACTCACATCATAAGCAAGGCCAAATTCACACAGCTTGTCTTTGATGCCCAGGAACCTCGCCTCAGACTTGCCGTCCCCGGGCCCCGCCACCACGCTGCGGTCCTCGCCGCGCAGCTGGTGGCCTGTCACCAAAGGCTCCACGGGGCCGTGAGTAGGGGTAGGACCGTCCACGTGGACTACATGAGGGCCACCAGGATGGCCAAGGGGGTGGGCAGGACCAGGAGCGTGAGTGAGGGCAGGACCAGGAATATGGGTGAAGGCAGGGCCTGGGGCGTGGGTGAGGGCAGGGCCGGGGGCGTGAGCAAAGCCTGGGCCAGGTGCTGGGCCGCCGGGGAAGACAGGAGGATCCACTACACCGAAGCCGGTGATGGACCTTTTCTTGGACTCATCGGAGTTGGTGTCAGCGGGCTTGGGGTCCTCGCCGTCAGCTCCCCAGGACCAGTTATTTCTCTTCTGCGCAGCGCCCACCGCCGCCGCCACCACCATCGCCACCAGCAGGAGGCGCCTCATGGTGCTGCGGGAACACAGAACACACGTCATGTAACACACAGTAACAACACACCGCAGCAGACCTATTGGCTCTCAGGAGGCTGTGTGTGACAAGATACACTGTCCAATCTAATGCAATGAAAAATACACAAGCAACCACGGCGAGGGTGTCCAGAGAGGAGTCCTTCTCTGCCTCCACGTCCTACAAACACATCATGGACATTAAACACCCATAGTACACACACACACAAAAAAAAAAAAAAAAAAATAAATAAATAAATAAAACAAATTAAAACAAACGAGGAAATCAGTGCTTTGCCTCACGTAAGCTTGGAATAACAATACTAGAAGGACTCTTTGTTATACAGCGTGGCCAAAGAGACGCTAAGTATTGTCTGTCCCGTGTCGGCCCAGCGGTGACGCAGGGGTGGGGCCGCGCGGGGTAGGATTTAGAGCAGGCGGCGTGGGCGTGTGGGTGTGTTGGTGTGTGCGTCATCCAGTGAGAATCATGCAGGCGTGTTGTGGGCGGCGCGGTGCAGGAGGAGACGAGGCACCGGGAACCTTTCACTGGCCAGGCTCTACATGATGCACGCCCACACACACACACACACACACACACACACACACACACACACACACACACACACACGAGCTGCCCTCCAGTGAAAGTAAAGACTGAGACTAATACGATTTACGAAAACCACCACCACCACCACCACCACCACCACCACAATACCAACAACAACAACAATAAAGCCTCTTCCTACTACTACAGGAGGAGCTACGCGTCAGTAGTAAGTGACGGAGTGAGTGAAGGAGGCAGGCAGGCGGCAGCAGGTTAATTGGTCATGCGACTTTCACCTAGCAAGGCAAAGGCGGTGGTGATGTAAGAAGAAGGAGGAGGAGGAGGAGGAGGAGGACCAGGAGGGAAAGGAACAGGATATGCATGACAACAAAAAAAAAAAAAAAAAAAAAAACGAATAAAAAAGATAAGATAAGATAAGAGGAAAAATAGAAAGTAAAATAAAAAAAGACAAGAGAAATGAGGGAAGAACAAAAATAAATTAGAAAAAAGAGAAGAAAGAAAAGAAAAAGAGGAAATAAAATAAAAAAATGGAAAGAGAATGGACAAAACACAACACGAATAATAAACAACAAAGTCAACACAGAAAAACATCGACACTCAAAAGGCAAACGTATCAAATTGTCTTTCCTAACGTGTCATCATAATTTCCTGTCCCCTTCCCTCCCCTTCCGCGCCTCCTCCACCTGGCACCACCATGACCCGGGGCGGCACTTTCACGGCTCGGTTTCACCCCTTGTTGGGCGTGCGCGAGGGAGAGAAGGGCGTGTGGGCGGCGAGTATGGAGAAGAGACGGGAAGTGAAAGGATAACTGAACGATACCTGCTCTTCGGTTCATAAGTAGTGTTGGTTATAGGTAGTCCTCCCCTTCCTCCTCTTGTTTCCTTCATCTACGAGTACTAAATAAATCGCCTTCGTGCGTGAGTATAACTAGTCACTTCACCAAATCTTTCTGTCATCTCTGTGTACTAAAACCGCAAATACTATAAAAAGGTGGCAATAATAAGATGACCACACGATAATTACTATAAACAACTAACTATGCTTTACTACTTTGCCTTGTTAGAGCGTTAAACTACTACTACTACTATTCCTTTTCTTGTCTCCTTTCTTCTTCTCTTCTACTGCAAAAAGTCTACAAATTTCACTCCTCTTTACTTTCTATTTCAGGTCACTCCAGCAAATCTTTCTCTTTTCTCTGCGTCTATTTAATCCTCCTCCTCCTTCTCCTCCTCCTCTTTCTCTTGTCTCCTTTTTTCTCTTCCTTCTACTACAAAAAGTCTCCTCCAAACTTCACTCCTTTGTCTTTCCTGTTTATTTCAAGTCATTCTGGCAAGTCTGTCTCATTTCTCAATCTATCAGTCCTACTTCTCTTTCTTTTGTCTCTTTTCTTCTCCTCTTCCCTCCACTGCAAAAAAGTCTTCTACAAATTTCACTTCTTTGTCTTTTTTGTCTATCTAAAGTCACTCCAGCAAATCATTGTCTTATCTTTCAATCTATTAGTCCTACTTCTCTTTCTCTTGCTAGCAGTGACACCCACGAGGCTGGGCAGGGCGAGGTATGTAAGGCACGGCGGGGCAGGGCGAGGTGGTCACTGGGAAGGTGAAAGGTCAGACGGTAAAGAGCAATGACTCGTGCAGTGTTAGGGGTTACGTGGTGGCCAGGGCGAGGTCAGGATAGGCAGAGATGAGGTCAATGAGTAGAGTGAAAAGACGAATGACGCTGGACACACACACACACACACACACACACACACAGGAGATGGTTGAGTCACTTTCACTCTCCGAGGTGTTATTGTTATGGTGCAAACTTTCACTGAAGTAGAACATTGACACCACCACCACCACCACCACCAGCACTTTACCTGTACGTCTGTCTCTATGCATATATTTACGTTTATAATTAACAAATGCACCTGAGAGAGAGAGAGAGAGAGAGAGAGAGAGAGAGAGAGAGAGAGAGAGAGAGAGAGAGAGAGAGAGAGAGAGGGAGGAAAGTTGTGATTATTTTTCCTCTGGCATCTTAGCATCTACAAACAAAGAAAACGGGCTCTTTCTTGGGTAACGCATCACATTAGCCGTAAAGAAAGGAGCGTTATAGTATTGAGGAAGAATAGATGATGGAGAAAGATAAGATGCAAACCCACTATTGTTCTGCCTTTGCATTGTTCCTGTGGTAGCGGCGCACCAGCCAACCACGTGTTACTGTGACTCACACACGGAAACTGGCTTGAAGTTGT
>NC_059287.1:14167633-14172633 GCF_017591435.1 Portunus trituberculatus | reverse complement strand
CTTAGAAACTTGCACGCCGCCCACCACACGCCCACACCCCGCCCACCACTACTAGAGATGCAGTGAGAAAGTGGGAAGGAGAAGAGAGAGAGAGAGAGAGAGAGAGAGAGAGAGAGAGAGAGAGAGAGAGAGAGAGAGAGAGAGAGAGAGAGAGAGAGAGAGAGAGAGAGAGAGAGAGTGTGATGTACTTATCTCGAGAGTTGAGGTAGAAATGCGCCACAAACACCCACAGAAGTATTGCATTATCTACCTGTCCTCGGCGCGCTGCTTACCTGGCCCCGAATCACGTAACATTTCCGGAACTCCCGCCTCCCGCAGCGCCGTCTCGTGAGTGGAGCAGGCACTAGGTCACCTCCAGCGCTGGGATTCCCTAAGAGAAGGGGAGGCGCGGCACTATCTTGGCACGCGGCACCGAGGTCATCGCCATGCAGCCGCCGTCTCCCAGGTCATCGCCACTGCTGGTCGTGGAAGGGAGCAAAAACTACGTGTTATGGTACTGAAGGGATTGGATGAGTGTGTAGCTATGAAGGAACTGGTTTATATTAAGTAGGAGGAAGTGAAGGATGTATAGCTACTAAAAACTTATGTAGAGCAAGAAAGAGAGGAAATGTAAGTGAGAGGGGGAAAAAAACTGCGTGCTATCAGGGTGATTGAGTGTGTAGATGGTTACGAACATGATAAAATGAGGGAAGCTGCAAGATATTAGGATGAAAGGAAAGAGCAATACCGATTAAGATAAAGGAAGGAAGGAAGGAAGGAATAATAAAAGTATATCAAGAGAATAACTGATGCAGAACAAGAAAGAATGCTAATGTGAGGAGAGAGGAGGAAAATTCAGCGTTATGAGAGTGAATGAATACGTAACTAAGAAAGGCACTGGTCTATCATAAGAAGGAGAGGAAATAATGGAAGAGTGTCTGCTGATGAATTGATACAGAACGAGAGAGAGAGAGAGAGAGAGAGAGAGAGAGAGAGAGAGAGAGAGAGAGAGAGAGAGAGAGAGAGAGAGAGAGGACAAACAAAACAATATAAATGATACGCGGTTTAAAACAACATAATGCCTCAATGCAACACACACTCCTACATAAACCAACACACATACAACAGGTAAGTAATGTAATGAATCATCAGTAGTCGCGTGGGAACAGACGGCGCCGCAGCAGCAAATATTCGGCGAGGCAATGAAGGTACCCAATGTTGTGGCCACCAGCAACCTCGACCTATAGAATTGCTCAGGAGAAAACGAGGATCCACGCTCTCACCTTCGTTTTCTTCGCAGTAGTAGCAATAGTAGTAGTTCCTGGGAAGTACACAAGGTCAAGTATCTAACCCACTAACTGACTAACCCATACATTCACGTTTTTACTCAATTCTAGTAACCTTTAGCCAAACGCAGGAGTAGTGGTGGTGGTGGTGGTGGTAGTAGTAGTAGTAGTAGTAGTAGTAGTAGTAGTAGTAGTAGTAGTAGTAGTAGTAGTAGTAGTAGTAGTAGTAGTAGTAGTAGTAGAGTAGTAGTAGAAGAAGAAGAAGAAGAAGAAGAAGAAGAAGAAGAAGAAGAAGAAGAAGAAGAAGAAGAAGAAGAAGAAGAAGTAGTAGTAGTAGTAGTAGCAGTAGTAGTAGTAGTAGTAACAAAGCTCCGAACAAACCACTCGACTCAAGTTTCAATTCCCAAACAAAGCCATAAATTGCAAACCACGAGACACCACGACCGTCTTCTCCATCTTTGTATTCTTTATCAGGTCACACAGGGCAGTGGGTCGCAAGCTGGGATACCCCATCGCCACGCCAGGCAACACCCACCCGCTCCCCGCACTGCACCGCCGCCTCCTGCAGTGGGGTAGTGAAAGGAACGTGTGGTTAAGGCTCCTTCAGAATTCCCGCCAGCCAGCCTTGACCGACCCATGTAGAGACGGCCTGTGATGCTATTGAACTCCAGCGCGCTCTCTCACAAGCTCCCTCATTCGTACTAACACACCGTCAGGATTAGCGCTCATTGTCGGCCTAGCTCGTGATGCATGAACACACACACACACACACACACACACACACACACACACACACACACACACACACACTTAAATCGTATAAAAATTGTATGGAGGTAATGAAATGTTAGATAAAATTATGTTAACCTAGAAAATGATTACGCTACACACACACGCACGCCACGGCACGCCACGCCACGCCACGCCACACTACACGCACACAACACCCCGCTACGCCATCTAGTCCCCTCTCAAAAGCTCCCGTCAAGTCTTTTTCAACGTCCTCTGAAGTACTGATCCAAAGTGAAGGCGACTCTGAGTGGATGAGGAGTGGAATACAACACTGTGAACTATATACAACTGACAGTGTGCGTATATCATCAACTGGTTTTGACAACGAGACAAAAAAAATATATATATTCGCGGCAAATCAGATAAAAAAACAACATGCAAAAACGAAATTTACTTGAACTTATATGAGAGGAAATAAAATGATCACAGCCACCACCATTACCAATATCACCACAATCACTACTAACACCACAACCACCACGCAAAAAAAAAAAAAAATATATATATATATATTCATAACAAGAAAAAAATAAAACCGGGACTCGTCACTCACGCCCACAATGCTCTCACACATCCGGGAACTTTCACTCGCGCTCAGATCTGAAGACTGGAGGGTCGCTGGGAGGAGAGAATGGAGGAAGACTGGAGGAGAGGATGGAGGAAGACTGGAGGAGAGGATGGAGGAAGACTGGAGGAGAGGATGGAGGAAGACTGGAGGAGAGGATGGAGGAAGACTGGAGGAGAGGATAGAGGAAGACTGGAAGAGAGGAGAGGATAGAGGAAGACTGGAGGAGAGGATGGAGGAAGACTGGAGGAGAGGATAGATGAAGACTGGAGGAGAGGATAGATGAAGACTGGAGGAGAGGATAGAGGAAGACTGGAGGAGAGGATAGAGGAAGACTGGAAGAGAGGAGAGGATAGAGGAAGACTGGAGGAGAGGATAGAGGAAGACTGGAGGAGAGGATAGAGGAAGACTGGAGGAGAGGATAGAGAAAGACTGGACGGTCGCTGGAAGGAGAGGAAAGAGGAAGATGCAGTGGAGTTTGAAGGTTATTTGAGTGTTATGAACTAAAACTTGTGTAACTTACGAGGGAAATTCACTTAGACTCTTGTTATAGTCGATAAGGGTGTCAATTCATTTGTGAGTTTGTAGGGTTTCAAGAAAGACAAAGACAGGTAGAAAGAGACAGACAAGACGTGCCGGTAAATAGATACAAACAGATAGACATACGAAATAACATGCAAACTCACACACACAATCATTCATACATGAGAAAGAAATCTAACGCCATTCAATACTAGGACTCATTTTTACCTCGAGATTTGTGTACGATTAGACCATTTGACATTAGGAAAGGTCTAAGGAGGTTATAAGATTAACGCTCACAGTCTTCACTATTTTAATCCTCCCACATAAGTTTCTGAAGCTGTATAAGTCACCAAATAGCAAGCAGAATGAATATGGAAATGCGTCATGGCACTCAAGGGGTTAAGAATACAAAGGAAGAACACGAACAGCCTTTTTGGAGCTAATGGCACTGCTTGCGGCAAAGAAAGAAAGGGAAAGGCACAGATGAGGAAACAAAAGAGAAAGATGAATAGAGAACAGACCAATTAACCTCGCCAATGTCACGACCACACACAAATAAGGCATCATTGTTCCTATTACCACTTAGTCATTAGCACTCGTCACTGCAACACACCCTGCCTTCACTCTCATTAGCGTAACCCCTTCAATACTGGGACGCATTTTTACCAGGGGTTTGGATATATGATTAGACGATTTTATTTACATTGGGAAAGGTTTATGAGGATCAGAGGATTAGTTGTCCAGAGTCTTCACTATTTTAATCCTCACGTGAGTTTCTGAAGCTGTGTAAAATCACCAAATAATAATCAGAATAAATATGAAAACGTGTCATGATAGTGAAGGAGTTAGGAACATAAGAAAATAAGGGAAGATGCAGGAAACCATAAGGTGTATACGTGACACTAACTGATTTCTATTAATCTTATATTTTTCACATGTAAGAGAGGAAAACGAGCGAAGGGCAACAAAAGCGATTAAACAAACATCTATCACCACTTATCACCTTCATCTATAAATGTGTCTAGTGTTCTAAACCTCCTTATTGATTCACCATTAACCCCTTCAGTACTGGGACACATTTTTACCTTGAGATCTGAGTACCATTAAACCATTTCATTGACGTTAGGAGGTCAGAAGATTAATGGCCACAGTCTTCTCTATTTTAACCCCTTCAGTACTGGGACACATTTTTTACCTTGAGATTTGTGTACCATTAGACCATTTTCTTGACATTAGAAAGGGAGTATGGAGGTCAGAAGATTAATGGCTACAGTCTTCACTATTCTAATCCCCACATAAGTTTCTAAAGCTGTAGAAAACCACCAAATAGTAACCAGAACAAATATAGAAACACACCATGGTACTGAAGGGATTAATTAAGAATAAAATCATAGAGCATTGAGTCGATTCCATTCACCTACCACACCGAGAGCCAATTCCTTCCTATCTAGAGCAATCAGAGTCGACAGAGTGAAGCCGAACCACTAAACCTACTTCGTTCCCACCACATCACGGAACCAGGCCAGCGAACGATGAATCCAGCAGTTTTGTACATCCGGTTCGGTCAATGGCTGCCTGGCAAGATCCGGGTTACATAATCGAGGGAGTAAAAATATGAGCAAAGTAAAAATAATGTCATGGAAGTGAAAGGAAGGGAATGAAGGACTGAAAGGCGAAGGTTAGACTGGTACACACAATTAAATTAGACAGGTTAATGAGTTGGTGGAATATAATACGTGAAATTACGCTGTCCAGGTAAGAAAAGTGTGCTAATTAGTCTGTACTGAGAGAAAAGAACAGGTAGTGTGATGCCTGATTACTGTAACGCTGTCCTTTGTAATTAGATAATACAG
>NC_059287.1:14155133-14162633 GCF_017591435.1 Portunus trituberculatus | reverse complement strand
AGACAGAACATAAATATATACTAAGTTATCGGCGTTTTCAAATAAAAAAAAAATTGTGTTATTAAGAAGAGCTAAAAGTAAAGACAAGTTGAAAAGAGAAAGAAGCACGTAGAGTAAATAAAAAGAACAAGAAGACACACAGCAGGCACTATTGAAAACATTGTATAAGATTGCTATTACTCATTCCGTTTGCAGTACAATATTTTTCTGTTGATTTTTCTCGTTTTACTGATATATTTTTTTTCCCCAAGGCTTTTGTTCCGCGGCATGTTTTAAATAAGGCCCGTGATGTGTTGTAATCTTATCCTTTTTATTCACTTAACGTTCTTCTTTCTCTTTGCAACTCGTCTTTATTCTTCTTTTAGCTCTTCTTAATAGTACAAACGTTTTTTTAATTTGAAAACGCCGAGAACAAAAACTTAGCATATATTTCTGTTCTGTCAAGCTGGGACATTTTTTCTTCACCCTAATACTGACTTATCATTCTATTTTATTCAATTATCTGTGACGTGTGTGATAACCAGAACAAAGATACGATAGTTTCTTGCAGCTTTCCTTCTTTTCTCATGTTTCAACCTTCATTTTCTATTCTAAACGCGCATCTATACTGTCAGATCTCCTCCCAGTGCTTTGAAAGTGAAGGAAGACCAGAAGAGATGATAAGCAGTAAGTGTCGATAACCTGGCAATTTTTCTGAGATCCGTGACTTGAGTTGTGAGTGGCGCTGGTCGTCCTTCTCACGGGGCTGTTTGTGCTTTGTGGCTTTATTTGGCCCATTACAGACCCAGCTCATTCTGGCTTCACTCAGCGCTGCGCCACGTGATGTAAACACTGACCCCTCGCTGGCAACACTGGTGCGGCCGAGAGTGAAAGTACCGCGTGGAGAAAGAAAGATCAAGGAGAGAGAGAGAGAGAGAGAGAGAGAGAGAGAGAGAGAGAGAGAGAGAGAGAGAGAGAGGAGAGAAATATTGACAAAGCTGTTCAGTTTGTTCCCTTCCATCTATCCTTTTGTTTACGTAGAGGTAACTCATTTTGGTTCTCTCTCTCTCTCTCTCTCTCTCTCTCTCTCTCTCTCTCTCAGCAAGCAGCAGGCTGTGGCTGTACACGGTCGCATCACGTAATTGTCTCCATGGTATTAAAGCTACAAATTCACCGCACTTTCTTTCTCAGGTCGTTGACTCGCGGCAAAACAACCGCCCCGCCCCACCCCGCCCTCATGTTTCCTCTCCATGCCTTGCTCTGCGTCACCTTGGCTCCTCTCTCAGCCCTCCCTTCTCTTGCTCCGGGCCGTGAAGAAGGGAATGGCTGACCTGTCCCTTCGCATCCTCCAGCGGGTCATCCGGAAATCCTGGTTGGTGAGGTGCAGCAGAAGGCGGCAGGTTAGCGGCGCAAGACCGCGGTGAGCGGCAGGTATAAAAGCCTCGCCGGGCGCAGAACCAGTCATTGTGTTGCGTCGCGGCGCAAGAAGAGCAGGATTGGTGCTGGCATCGCCTTCGCGGCAGTTTTATTTATTTATTTAAATTATCTTAACACTCCCGTGCCATACAAGACCAGCGAAGATGAGAGCTAAAAGTGAGTATTGCAATATCTTTTTCCGATTTTGTTTTTGCGGCGTGGGCGTGACTACACGTGGTGGTGTAGGCGTGTGGCTCAAGCTGAATGGTCTGCCTTACAGCGGCGGTGTGCCTGCTGCTGGTGGCGGCGGCGGCGTGTGTGTCTGCCGATGAGTGGTCGTGGGGCACGGAGGGCGAGGAGGAGGCCCCGGTGAGCCAGGGTCAAGCCACCTTCAGCGTCTCCCTCAGTCCAGAGGAGGAAGACGAACAGGAAGCACCACCGTCCGCCAGATCCATCGGCGTGGACGTGCTGCCCCTGGAGCCACACGGAGAGCTGACGGAGGAGGAGCTGCGAGCCTTTGCCCTGGCCGAGGAGGGCGGGGACCGCGAGGGACGCTTCCTGGGCATCAGTGAGAAGCTTTGCTCGTATGGCATCGGGATTAACGTGAGTTGAGGTTGCTCTGTTTCCGTATTGTTCTCCCACACGTAGTTACCAAGAACATAGTAGTAAATACATGCATTGCCATGTCTTCATTATAGAAAAAAAGATAAAATAAGACTTCTGTTATCTGTTCTTCCCACATGTTATATTTATTCCTGTTCTTTTCTTGCCTTTGTTGTGGTTCTGTGACCCAAACTGTCAGTACTGCATCTATATTGTCACTACTAGCATATTACAGCCTCGCGTGCTGACACAGCCGCGGTGCTCACCAAGCCTTGCTCTCCTTACAGTGCAACAACAGGAAACACTCCGGGTCCGTCAAATCTCATTATGGGCCTCCTCCAAAGCACGTGGCCATTCCCTCTAACTCCTACGGCGCCCCTTTCCCCAAGCCTCCAGGCAGTTACAGTGCCCCTGCACCCAAGCCCTCAGGCAGCTACGGTGCCCATCCCCCCCTCCCCTACCCCAATAGGAAACACCAGTACACCCCAACCAAGGCCGCATCCTTCTCCCCCTTCAAGGGCATCATGTCCGCCCTGGAGCCTTACCTGCCCGGCAGCACCAAGCCCAAGTACCCGCCCAAAGACAACCACGGACTCCTCGGCTCCTCTTACACCGCCCCTAATCCCACCTACGCCCCTCTGCTCCCATCCTACCACCCCCCGACGCCCAAACCCGCCTACGTGGCGCCTCGGCCTTACGTGGTGCCAGCCAAGCCCGTGCACCTGGCCCAGAAGGTGGACTACGTGGCGCCCAAGCCAGCTTACGTGAACCCCGTGCACACGTATACCGTGACGGTGAAGGATTCCGTGCAGCCCACCATCGTGGAGCACCACTCCCACACCCACACCCACGTGTACAAGGGCGACGCTGCCGCCGTCACTCATCACCACGACGACCCCTACTATGTTCAGGGATCCCAGCAGGTCTTCAAGCGCCAGGAGTCCTCCGTCAAGTCCCACGGCGCTGACAACATCCAGGACCTCCTCAGCCAGGACCACCAACGCCACGAGACTCGCGTGCGCGTCACCAGCAGCGTCTCCTCCTCGCAGGGCACTCACATCACCCAGCCACAGAACTTCCGGCCAGGCAAGATAGAGCAAGGCTTCAAACCCATGAACACGGTGCCAGACACACTCTTCCGCTCCCAGGCTGACCCCATCTACCGCGAGGACTGCCAGTGTGTGTCAGTGTCCTTCTGCGCCGCTCACGACGTGGTGCTGCCCTTTACTAGCGACATCAGGCAGTTCTTGGACGCCCGCAACCAAAAGTCTGACATATTGTCCAACGCCACAGAAACAGACCAGGGCCAAGAACAGCCCGCCACGGAAGAGCCACAACAAAACGCCGTCAGGCGAGGCCGCGTGCTGGGCCTATCCGCCGAGAGAGTGTACGTGAGCGGCGCCAACGAGACCGCTACCGACACTGCCCTGGAGGAGACAGTGACAGAGGCGGTGACGGAGGCAGCGACGGAGCAGCCGCTCAATGAGGAGATGGAGACCGAGACCGAGGAGGCTGTGACTGAGACCAGCCTGACTGAGGAGGAGTCCCGCGTCAGGAGGGACGTGGAAGCTGAGGAGCCCGTGGAAGAGCCTGTGGAGGACGCACCTTCGCCTGCGCCTGCTGCCGCCATTCCCCGCCAAGGAGTAAGTATTCGCCTCTCACATGTTCTGAGCTGAGCTGTGGCCCACGCCGCGCCATTCCCTGGCAGGGACACTCTGAGGTGTGACTAACGCCTTCCTTTCCTCCCGCAGCGCCAGCTGACCGGTTTCACTCCCGAGGGAGGCGGCACCTGTGGCTTCGACCACGTATGCTGTCGCCGCCCAGTGTTCCGCTCTGCCGCGCGCGAGGAGCCGCACCGGTACTCCTGTGGGCGCCGCAACGCCAAGGGACTTTTGGGCCGAGTGAAGAACCCCAGCGTGGTGTTCTCTGAGGGAGACACGGAGTTCGGCGAGTACCCGTGGCAGGCGGCCATCCTCAAGCGAAAGGACAGGGACATGATGTATGTGTGCGGCGCAGCGCTCATCCACAGCAGATACGTGCTGACAGCGGCTCACTGCGTGGACGGGTTAGTATTTACGAGTAAAGTGTTCAGCGTCTGCTGCTGCTGCTGCTGCTGACATGGTCTTCCCGGTGCCTCCGTATACTTGTCCTTACCTAGCCTGCCGCTGCCTCACCCCTCACCACTCACCCGGCTTATCTTTCCAGTCTGAACCCTGCCGACCTTAAGGTTCGCCTGGGCGAGTGGGACGTGGCCGCCAAGTCTGAGTTCTACAAGCACCTTGAGATGCGTGTCACGGGACTCTACACTCACCCTGATTTCTACGCCGGCAACCTCAACAACGACTTGGCGGTACTGCGCCTCGAGAGCTACGTGGACTTCGCCCACAAGTAAGTATCAACCATGGGCAAGGCACCCCGCAATCAGGCCTGTAGGGCCGCCCCGCGCCGCCCACAGCTCCTGAAGGGTTTGCGGTGTAGAGTTGGGGAGGAAATAGCTACGAGAAGTGTCAAGGAAATAATCTAACAATGAACAGCTCTCTCTGGCTGTCTTATTAATGCATGCAGCTTTCTCCTGTGTGAGATGGGGGCAAATGATGACGGTAACACTTTCCCTCCCGCCCACACAGCCCGCATATCACGCCCATCTGTCTGCCGGAAGAGGGCGCGCAGTACCACCACCGGTGCTACGCCACGGGCTGGGGCAAGGACGGCTTCGGCACTGAGGGAGAGTTCAGCCACGTCCTGAAGGAGGTGGAGGTGCCGATGGTGTCCAGCGAGGAGTGCACGCAGCGGCTCCGGCAGACCAGGCTGGGGTCGCAGTTCAACCTGCACGAGGGCAACCTGTGTGCCGGCGGCGAGCCTGGACGCGACACGTGCGAGGTGAGTCCGCTGGCTGTAGTACTCCGTGCCGTGACGCAACGCTGGCACTCCGCCACCATTCCTCCTTTCCGCCGCCCTCACACCCTTCACTCATCCCTGTCCTCTCTCTCTCTCTCCACAGGGTGACGGCGGCGGCCCCCTGGTGTGTGCCGGACCAGAGGGCGCCATGGAGCTGGCGGGCCTGGTCTCCTGGGGCATCGGCTGCGGCCATCCCGGCGTGCCTGGCGTGTACGTGCGAGTGTCTCATTACCTGGCGTGGATCCGCGCCATCACCAGTGCCTAACGTGTCGCCGCCACGCCCACTGCACGCCCTGCCGCTCATCTCAACTCCTACTTTGTTTATTAGTGAGGGAACATACGTAAATGACACACACACACACACACACACACACACACACACACACACACACACCACTCGTGGTCTCTCAGCACCGGAGACTCCCCGTAAGCACCTTTGTGCTGTTATAAGTACTCTTGCTTCAAGAGATCCTCTATTGTATTGTACTGTGTTTTATATATTCTATTTATACAAAAAATAAATAATGATACCGGAAATGTCACTCACTGACACAGTATTTGGGGCGTGAAAGGCGAAGAGAACACTCGCGCCGCCCACACAAGAGACGGGCGTACGGGCGTGTGGGCGGGCCGGAGAGAAAGCTGGAGGCGTCATGCGGGTGACGCAGATAAGCTAGCGAAAAGTGTCATGCATGAAGCGTCACCAAGCGAGTAATGTGTTTTGTGTACCGCTTCCTGTTCCCGTCACTCCTCCACTCCACTCCTCCACACTCTCCCTGCCCCGCTCTCTCCCACGCTCCTGTCCTCTCACTCCCACTCCACTTTCCCTCCGCCAGATTTCCAAGTAGTTTTGTGTCAGACCGGCGACCCTCTGTCTCCCACACACCCTCCTACCTTTCACCTCAGCTCGCCTCCCTCCACCTTCCCCCCTCCTGTCCCCCCGGCCCTCAAACACTCTCTCTCTTTCTCTCTCTTCACGACGCCCTGCAGTGAAAGTGGTGTCGATCACTCCCCGCCCCGCCACGCTTGCTGCTGCGCGACTCACAAGGAAATTGGACAAAGGAAGCGCAAATAGTGTTAGAAGGAAGAAGAGAAAAGAAAAAGACTTAGAAGAAAACGAAGGAAGGACAATAGCAGCAGCAACAAAAACAACAATAACAACAACAACAAGTACCACCACCATCACCACCACTACCATTATTAGTACTACAAATGCAATAGTACAAAAATAAAGCTCGGAAGGACCTTTAAACATACCAGAGAGAGAGAGAGAGAGAGAGAGAGAGAGAGAGAGAGAGAGAGAGAGAGAGAGAGAACTAGAATAGGATTGGTCAAACAACAACAAAGGCAAGTTAGATTCTTACTTTCCCTGTTACACCCACCCTTAATCCTCCTCCTCCTCCTCCTCCTCCTCCTCCTCCTCTTCCTCCTCTTGCACCTGCCACGCATTCCTATCTCTCCTTTCTCTCAAACTTTACTTTTTTCCTTCCTCTCTCTTTTCTTGTAACACGTTCTTGCCTCCTTTCCTGTACTCATCTACCCCCCCCTTCCACCTCTCTCTCTCTCTCTCTCTCTCTCTCTGGAACACTTGATCATCCGGGCAGAATATTCACTAAACAAACATACATACATACACACACACAGACACGTCTCTAATCTGCATGACGTAATTAGCGGGCAGGTAAACTCTGCTACCTGAGAACACCTGCGTCAAGGCGTCACTCAAGGGGGATTAATTAGCTACAGGTGTTTCGCTACGTAAATTGTGATTGGCTATTATTATTCCTCCGGTTTTATTTTCTAGGTCGCTTCCTTTCAGTTTTACAGTTGGTTCTATTTTCTATTGATTTTCTAGTGTACTTTCCTATTTCCGTTTTACTATCTGGTTGTTTTCCCTCTCTATGGTCAGTATTCAGAAACGCTTTTGCTCTCTCACCCTCACTGCTTTCTAAAGGCTCCAGCTGAAGATATTCGTGTTTTTAAGTGCTTTTTTTTATGGTTCTGGTAATCGATTGGCAAGAATTCTGGTTTATTGAAATGAGAAACTGTCTTGAAAATTCGGCTACTTGTCTCTGAGGCCTTTGAAAATTGTCGTAGTGAGAGAGGAAGGCGTTTCAGATTACGGCATGTGTTTCTTTTTCCTCTTCCGTGACGCAGCATTGATTTCAGACTCACTTCATTACAGTTAGAGCGTTGACTTCACTGCACCTTGACTCAGACACTTGCTTCCTTCACTATAGCCTTCCCTTTCCCACAGCTGGCTAGAACGAACGATCTATTCCCTTCCTCACATCCTTTCCATACTCACCAGAACATTCACCACTACCACTACCACCACCACCACCACCACCCCATAACCAAAAGGAACAAACTGCTCTCTTCCTTACAACCTTTCATCCTCCAGCGAGAAAAACACCCAGCAATAATCTCTTCAGTACTGGGACGCATTTTTACTACGAGTTTGGATGTAATTAGACGATTTTATTGACATTAGAAAGAGTCTATGGAGGTCAGAAGATTAATGGCCACAGTCTTCACTATTCTAATTAATCCCTACATAAGATACTGAAGCTGTATAAAACTGCCAAATAGTGAATAAATATG
>NC_059287.1:14120133-14150133 GCF_017591435.1 Portunus trituberculatus | reverse complement strand
CCCACAGGTTGGACGCCTACGCCGTCAGAATCCGCCTGGGTGACTGGGACGTCTCTTCCACCTATGAGTTCTACAGCCACGTGAACGTGCCCGTGCAGTGGATCGTGGTGCATCCTGAATACTACAGCGGCGACCTTAGCAACGACCTGGCCGTCATCAGGTTGCAGACATATGTCGACTTTGCCGCCAAGTGAGTAGCAGTGAGAGGAGTGCTGCAGGGACACTTGTATACGTAATATGTGCTGAGCAGCGCAGCAGTATTCACCTGACAGACTTATGTAACACTTGGCCATTCCTGAGAGGTAACACCAAACATTTGTTCCTCCCACCCACAGCCCACACATAAGGCCCGTCTGCCTGCCGCCCCACCATTCTGACTTCGTGGGCCACCGCTGCGTGTCCACGGGCTGGGGCAAGGACGCCTTCGACAACCACGGCAAGTTCCAGAGTCTCCTACGCAAGGTGGAGCTGCCCGTGGTGGACCGCGCCACGTGCCAGGCCGCGCTGGCCTACGAGCGTCTGGGCAGCGCCTTCAGGCTGTCCCCGGGGGCGCTGTGTGCCGGGGGCGAGGAGGGCCGCGACACTTGCCAAGGGGACGGCGGCGGCGCCCTGGTGTGTAAGGACTATGACGGCGCCTTCCAGCTGGCCGGCCTTGTATCCTGGGGCCTAGGGTGCGGGCGTGCGGGCGTGCCAGGAGTGTACGTGGACGTTGCTCACTATGCCCACTGGATCCACGAGATCACCGAGGCACACTAACTCCCCCTCACCCCCTACTCCCACCCCTACCCAGCCAGGCGTGCCCTGGTGACATTGTAAGCATACATTATGCAGCTTTCCTGTGTGTGACGCGTCTTGTGAAGCTTGACTAGCTGTCTGCCATATGTATTGTTGTTGTCCTATACTATTTAATTTAATACAGCGTTACGTCAACACTGGCTACCTGTTATTACTTCTGTCCCAGTGTTGCGATCCTTTCTTCCCTTGTACCGTTAGCAACGCGTACAGTTAACGGCGGCAAGCGATCATGCCTACACGCCGGGTTCCGGAAAGCGTCGTTTAATGTTTAAGCGGCCATTCAGGAAGGCAACACGAGAAATGTGTGTCCCGTTTATCGCGGCGAGCACGTGCCGGCTTTCCGGAGCGCGATGGAGGGCCGCGGTAAGGCGCCCGTTGAGGCATCGCAGGAACAAGTCACCCCTGCAGCGGCTGGCGGAATGAGGCGTGCTTGTGGCGCAAAGATTTCACGTCCAGGTGAGGTATTGGCGCACGGTGAACTGATCGAGGCACCTGACACTTGGCCAGACCAGAGGCAACAATTAGAGGAGCTTGTAATCACTGCTCCCACTACGTCACGCCACACAACACTGCCGACACGCACCCCAACACACTGCCACCACCCATCACCCATGTCCGAGCCACACACAGACCACATCACGTAACTCACGCCACACACCCAGAGAGAGAGAGAGAGAGAGAGAGAGAGAGAGAGAGAGAGAGAGAGAGAGAAAGAGAAACGAAATAAGATGAAACACAACAACGATGGTGAAAAAGAAAGAGAAAGAGAAGCAGAATAAAAAGAATAAAATAAGGAAAACACAACAATTCAAATGACTAATAAAGCAGTAAATACGACCTCCCTTACGGACGCCGCTTATTGGTGTGGTGTTGCATTGCGTCTTTACGAGGCACAAAAATATAATCGTCTCCCTTAAAAATCTTACGACGTCTTCGGTTTTCTTTTTACACTCAAGGTAGAGACCAAGGTCTCTCAAAGACCCTGGTAGAGATGAGGAGAGCGGACACACACACACACACACACACACACACACACACACACACACACACACACACACACACACACACACACACACACACAGAGAGAGAGAGAGAGAGAGAGAGAGAGAGAGAGAGAGAGAGAGAGAGAGAGAGAGAGAGAGAGGTTTACTCTCACTCCTCTCACTGCGCGACTATTTGCAGCATTTCTCTTCCCCTATTCTAACGTAACCTTTCCTCCCTCACACACACACACACACACACACACACACACACACACACACACACACACACCGGTAAGCGGCGAGGCAAATGGGCAAGCCTCTTAATGTGTTCACCTAGCAGTAAATAGGTACGGGATGTAACTCGAGGGATTGGCCTCGCTTTCCCGGTGTGTGTTGTGTGTTGATGTGGTCTCAGTCCTACCCGAAGATCGGTCTATGAGCTCTGAGCTCGCTCCGTAATGGGGAAGACTGGCTGGGTGACCAGCAGACGACTGAGGTGAGTTACACACACACATACACACAAACGTGGCAGACAAAAGGTGCGCTTCTCCAGGTACAGAAGACTAATTGGTCTCGCTAATGGAAACTGCTCAGGTAAGAAACACACCTTGAGAAACCAAATTTAGATCACTGACCTGACCTTCCTATGGCTAGAGTAATGAACCGTATTAGTCTCACTCTTCCTCCTCCTTCTCCTCCTCCTCCTCCTCCTCCTCCTCCTCCTCCTCCTCCTCCTCCTCCTCCTCCTCCTCCTCCTCTTCCTCCTCCTCCTCCTCTTCTTTTTTTTCTTCTTCAGGTCATTTAGCTTTTACCTGGAAAAGCAGATAGAGAAAATTACTTAGTGTGATTCTTCTAGTCTTTATGTTTTATTCTTTTATCTGTTCAATTCCTTCGTTATTCTCTCTCTCTCTCTCTCTCTCTCTCTCTCTCTCTCTCTCTCTCTCTCTCTCTCTCTCTCTCTCTCTCTCTCTCTTATCCTTCGTGCAATTATTATGATCCACTTTCAGCCAGTCCTTTATTCCAAATCATTATCAACCACCTTTCTAATCCCACTTCCTTCCAATCGTTTCCTCAGCACCATCTTTCTCCTAATCCTGCCTCTCCTTCCTCACCAAGTGCTCCTACACCCCTTCCCCTCCGTCGTTAGCGCCGCTCCCTTCCACACGCTGCAGGAGTCAAGGATGTGGAAGTCTGTCGCTTTTAGTTCCGTTTGAAGCCGTTAGAGTAATTTAGTAAGCGCCCCATATAAAGAGGGAAGGAGGGAGAAGAAAGGGGCGCGAAAGAAATACGGATATTGCCATCTACAGAGAGAGAGAGAGAGAGAGAGAGAGAGAGAGAGAGAGAGAGAGAGAGAGAGAGAGAGAGAGAGAGAGAGAGAGAGAGAGAGAGAGAGAGAGAGAGATTCAGGGGAGTTTGGGCTCTTATATGTGCCGTGTTGGATAAAAGTACTGGAAAGGTTAATTTATTTTGGGTAATTCTATGGGTCTATGGAGCCTGAGAGAGAGAGAGAGAGAGAGAGAGAGAGAGAGAGAGAGAGAGAGAGAGAGAGAGGGGGCGGATGGGAGCGTAGGTCTATACAAAGGCGGTAATGTTGTTCAGTGTTTCGTGGTCGTGATGGAGGTGGTGGTGGTCGTGGTGGTGCCGGTAATAGTAGCGTGTGTGTGTGTGTGTGTGTGTGTGTGTGTGTGTGTGTGTGTGTGTGTGTGTGTGTGTGTGTGTCGGGCCCTAACAAATACGTACTGAGCGAAAAACGAAGCGAGTTGTGAAAAATACGATAAAACTTTTGAAAATAACCTCCAAATGGTCTCTCCTTTTTTAAATTCAAGTGTGTATGTAAATATGTGCACCTGTGTACGTACTGGTGTGGGTGTGTGCGTGTGTGTGTAGGTGTGTGCGTGCGCGGGGAGGGAGGGCGCGGCTTCCCCTTTTCAGCGGACGCAATAATGGCGGAAAATGAGCCTCTTGGCCGCTCATTACGGCCCTAAACGTCCTCACGGGAATTAATGGGGATTATCCTATGAGAGACGCACGCACGCACGCACAGGAACAAGCAGAAAGACACACACACACACACACACACACACACACACACACACACACACACACACACACACACACACACACCTTCCCACCAACACCCAACACATCACACACACACACACACACACACACACACACACACAAACAAACACACTGCGTAGTGTAGTGGTTAACACGCTCGACTCACAATCGAGATGGCCGGGTCCGAATCCCAGGAAGCGGCGAGGCAAATGGGCAAGCCTCTTAATGTTTGGCTCCTGTTCACCTAGCAGTAAATAGGTACGGGATGTAACTCGAGTGGTTATGACCTCGCTATCCCGGTGTGTGGAGTGTGTTGTGGTCTCAGTCCAACCCGAAGATCGGTCTATGAGCTCTGAGCTCGCTCCGTAATGGGGAAGACTGGCTGGGTGACCAGCAAACGACCGAGGTGAATTACACACACACACACACACACACACACACACACACACACACACACACACACACACACACACACACCACCTAATACACCTTCCTAACAACACCCAACACATCTCCCTCCACGCCCACCAAACACCTTCCCACCCAACGCCCACACCCCATCACGTCTAAATCCTGCCGCGTTGCCCCACCTCGTCTCTAGCACAGTTTGGGATTCCGGCAATGACATTTTCCCGCTAAATGGCCGCGTCCCCAGGTAAGCCCGCAGTACCTGAGCACCAATAGCAGGCCGCCCTTGAGCAGCGGGGCTTTGAGCAGGATAAGAGGAGACACTACACGCTGAATTATTGCATGAATTAAATAGATCTCCAGGGTACGAGTCGTTTAACTGGCGGATATATAAATAAAGTAATATACGTGTGAGTGATTGAGATTAAGAGTGAATTAATGAGTGGCTGAAGGAAAGGACGGGTTAATGAATGATAGATTAAAGTGCATATGCAAGTAGAAGGGATTGATAAGCTTATAAATATTAGAATATAAGTGATGAATTATATGCATTAGTGGGCTCATTCGGAAGGTTCGTTGAGTGGAAGTACGGAGTGGGTGAATAAAGGAAGGGTAGAAAAGTAGGTAGGTTAACGGGTACATAAATAAGAATAAAGATGGATGGGTGAATGATTGAAGGAAGTAAAGAGCAAGGTATAGGTGGATTAATATGTCCCTGTGTAAAAACGTAGATAAATGAGTAAATGAATGAAGGAAAGGAAGGTAGGAAAAATAAAATAAAAATAAGGAGTGAATTAACAGGATGAATTATTTAGACTAGGCTGAATAACATGTCTCTGTATAAAAACGTAGATAAATGAGTAAATGATTGAAGGAAAGATGGAAGGTAGGAAAAATATAATAAAAATGAGAAGTGAAGGAACATTGGTGAATGGGTGAGTGCAGGAAAAATAAATGTAGAGAAAGAAAAAAAAAAGGTGAATGACAGATGGAGTAAATAAATAAAGAGGGAAACAATTCTGAGAGCAAAAGTACGAGAAAAAAAACAAACATTTCTAGGTCACAGTAACTTTTATTTCGCCTTATTTTTCTCCCTGCCTTTCAAGTTCGTCAAGTTATTTTTCTTGTTTTCTTTACTAAATATATTTATACTTCCTCGGGTCCTCCACAAACTTTTTTACATTTATATTTTTCTTAATAAAATTCTCGCGGAATAAAAGTGACTGACGACATTTTCTGAAGAGTTCTCGTCCACTTCTCGAACATCTGGCTCGGAAATTATATAAGTAAGTACGTTCCGCCAGGCTGAGTGTATCGACGGCAGCAGCGGCAGTGGCGGGGATGGCAGCGGTAGTGGTAGTAGTTGTTGTTGCTGTTGTATAAATAGTAGCAGCAATAGTTAAGTAGTATTAGTATTAGTATTATTATTATTATTATTATTATTAGTAGTAGTAGTAGTAGTAGTAGCAGCAGCAGCAGCAGCAGCGGGGTCTGTCAGGCAGCGTGGAGTATGTGTGTGTGTGTGTGTGTGTGTGTGTGTGTGTGTGTGTGTGTCCCGCCCTTTGGTGAGCGTCATAAAAGCGGCTCCACTGCCTCCCTGCGTCGCCCGCTGACTTATCAGGGCGGGAGTCACGGAGCGAGGAGTGAAAACGGATTGCAGGGAGCGACAAGGCACACGACTCCCGACCAGAGATAGCACGCCCAGACCCCGCCAGGCGACCCAACCGCCGCACACCTGTTTACATTTCTCTCTCTCTCTCTCTCTCTCTCTCTCTCTCTTGGCGCCTTTGGGTTTATCTCCACAATTTTCCGGGCTAAGGAGCTCATTGTCTCGGGCCAGAGATGCCTGCTGGCCTCCGGGAGAGCACAGAAAGGAGGCACAGCTGACCCTTATCACGCCGGCGAGGAAGGACTGGTGTGTGTGTGTGTGTGTGTGTGTGTGTGTGTGTGTGTGTGTGTGTGTGTGTGTGTGTGTGTGTGTGTGTGTGTGTGTGTGTGTGTGTGTGTGTGTGTGTGTGTATGGCGTTCTGAGGTGTGCGGGTATAGTCCCATTCATGCCTCACACAGGTATAAGAAGCTTTCCCCGTATCAGTGAGTGGGGTTAGAGGCGCAGACAGGGGAGGTGTGGTGGATTTGGTTCAGTAGTGCGGGGAGGAAGAGACACACACAGTTAAGTGAATTGTGAATCACGATATTAAAAGGTTAAAACGCTGCTTTGGTATTCTGTGTAAGAAAGATGGAAATGTTTGGGAAGGAAGATCCATGTGGCGCGTCTTTCTCCGCGGCGTGCGGCGCGAGGTTCCCTTTCTGGCGGTATCTCAAATTCCCTGCAAATCCCTGACACCTTACTGCAATATCTACACCGCGCCATGCCGCGCCGCCTCCACCTCCAATATATTTCATCTCCGGACTTTATGACTTCATTCACAACAAAATTATATATATATATATATATATATATATATATATATATATATATATATATATATATATATATATATATATATATATATATATATATATATATATATATATATATATATATATATATATATACACACACACACACACACACACACACACACACACACACACACACACTCACAGCAATGACTAGGAGGCAGCAAATGTGCCATGGCCTCAGTGCAGGGAGGGCGGCGCGGGGCAGGCGGGTGGAAGAATGAAGGCGGGCAGAGGCCTTGGCGTCAGCTCTGGCTGGAAATGTTGATGTATAGTAGAGCCTGGAGGGACGAGCCGGGAAGGAGAGCAAGGACAGCCGAGGATTGGAACATCAGTACCGTGAGCAGAGAGAGAGAGAGAGAGAGAGAGAGAGAGAGAGAGAGAGAGAGAGAGAGAGGGGGAGAGGAACAGAGTAGAATAAATGCGAGAAAAGTGAGGTGAAACACATAAAAATAGGAAACAGAATATAAATGCAAGGCAGGGGTATATGAAATGAAATCTAGAGCATCAGAATACCAATAAGCGGGAGATAAATAGGAGCAGGCAAAATGTAACACACACAGAAACAGAACAGGCAGATGGAACACAGACACACACATAAATATGAAGGAAGAACAGGTAAATAAAAGACAGATAGAAGGAAATAGAATCAGCAGCACATGAATACACAAATGCAAGCCACGCGCACACGATAAAGCGGAATACAATACAATCCAACGCAACACAACGCAATACCGAAATGATAACGCCAAAATAAATGGTGAAATTCCCCTCATGTTGCGGAGATCATTTTACAGCCACGTCTGTAATTATTCTGTGCCGTCCTTTGAAATTATTAATGCTATATTGCTCGTGTCTCTCCGTATCACACAGACACACACACACACACACACACACACACAGATAGATAGATAGATAAGAGATAGATTGATAGATAGATAGGTAGATAGATAGATAGATAGATAGATAGATAGATAGATAGAGAGAGAGAGAGAGAGAGAGAGAGAGAGAGAGAGAGAGAGAGAGAGAGAGAGAGAGAGAGAGAGAGAGAGAGTGTATGTATCGCGTCCCAGCTCACATTTTTTCCTTGCATCGCTGGAATATTAATGTTAAAATGAAATAAATGCAAAAAAAAAAGAGAGAGAGAGAGAGAGAGAGAGAGAGAGAGAGAGAGAGAGAAATAAATTGAAAAATGTAAATGACGAGGAATGTATCAAATGACACAAAGGTCGCTGTATCAAAAACTGTTACCAGGAAAGTTGATTTTGTGAAATGTTCTTGTATGATGGACCGTTTTGTGTTTGTTTACTAATTAACAACATGATATTATTTGTGTTTATTTGTGTTTATTATTGGTCTATTTCTCCCTTTATTGTTTGAATTATTTGATTTATTTGTTATTATTCGCTTTCTTTCTATTAATTAACTCGATATTTCCTTTATTTTGTTATTAATTGATCCATTATTTTTTATTATTTATTTTGTTTATTATTGGTCTATTTCTCCCTTTATTGTTTGAACTATTTGATTTATTTGTTATTATTCACTTTCTTTCAATTAATTAACTCGATATTTTCTTTATTTTGTTATTGATTGATCCATTATTTTTTTTTATTTATTTTGTTTATTATTGGTCTATTTCTCCCTTATTGTTTGATTTATTTGTTATTATTTACTTTCTTTCTATTTTCTCGATATTTCTTATCTATTTATTTACTGATGCATTATTATTCATTCTTATTTATTCTTTATTATTGCTCTGTTTCTTCCATTTATTGTTTTATTTATCTGTTACTCCTATTACATTTTCTCTATTAATTAACACGATATTTGTTTTTTTATCATCTATTTATCGATTTACTGATATTTACGCATTTTTTATCTATTTTTTATTATTATTTCTCTGTTTCTTCCTTTTATTGTTTTATTTATCAGTTACTTCTATTACATTTTCTCTATTAATTAACACGATATTTGTTTTTATTTGTTTTATTTATTTATTGATACATTATTACACCTTTTTGACATTTTTGTTGATAATTTCTCTCTTCCTTCCTGTATTATTTTATTTATCTGTTATTATCATTACTTCTATTAATTTTTGCTATTTATTGATGCATTTTTACACTTTTTATTATTATGTTTGTTTTAATTGCACTGTTCCTCTCTTTATTGTCTATTTATTCGTTATTATTCGTGATTATTCGCGTATTTATTCGTGACTATTCGTTTTATTTATTCGTTACTATTATCATTTTCTATTATTCTCTATCATTTTTATCGTTTTGTTTTCTTATCTCTTATTGCCACTTTTCTTCATTTCGTTTCCCATTTTCTTCATCACCGCCACCACCACCATCATCACCCCTTCCATCATCACCATTCCAGTGCTCTCCCGTCACCACCAAAGCAGTGTTACTCCATTACAAAACCTGGTAAGTACAACACCACACACCACGTAACGCAACACCACCTAACCAAACATGCAATTCTAACACCACACACACCACCACCGCCACACCACCACTACATCACCACCAGACAGGCAGAAAGGCAACGCTGTGGTGGTGGTGATGGTGATGGTGATGGTGATGGTGGTGATTGTGGTGGTGATGGTGGTGATTGTGGTGGTGAATTTCTGTCATCAAGGCAATGTGAAGTTATCAATTTTAAAGCCAGTTGGATCTGACAAGCTTAAGATCTCTCTCTCTCTCTCTCTCTCTCTCTCTCTCTCTCTCTCTATGCAAACTCAAAAGAAACCTCTTGTATTTAATTATGTTGATGTAATTTTTTTTTTCGTCGTTTTTTACTTTATGATTTCAATTATTCCATTAAAAAATCTACTTATGATGGTTTTCTCTCATTTTTTTGAAGTATTTCATTCGGTACTTGACTGAAGGACTCTTGATCGTGTGTGTGTGTGTGTGTGTGTGTGTGTGTGTGTGTGTGTGTGTGTGTGTGTGTGTGTGTGTGTGTGTGTGTGTGTGTGTGTGTGAGGAAGAGGTAAGTAAGTAAGTAAGTAAGGAAGGAAGGAGGGAGGGAGAGATGGACGAAGAAACTTACGAGAAAGAGAAAGGAGGAGGAGGAGGAGGAGGAGGAGGAGGAGGAGGAGGAGGAGGAGGAGGAGGAGGAGGAGGAGGAGGAGGAGGAGGAGGAGGAGGAGGAAAAGGAGAAGGAAGAGGCGAAGGAAGAGGCGAAGTAGGAAAGAAGAGATTTACACAAGAAAGGACGGATGAATGGATGGGAGGAAGGAAGGAAAGAGGGTAGGAAGAAGGAACTTATGGGAGAGAGAGAGAGAGAGAGAGAGAGAGAGAGAGAGAGAGAGAGAGAGAGAGAGAGAGAGAGAGAGAGAGAGAGAGAGAGAGAGATAAGACTGGGAAAGGAAAGGAAGAGACGCAAAGAAGAGGGAAGGTGAGAGACTAGTCAGGTGTTAGTAGTAAGTCTCACGGCAAAACAGTGACAACGATTGCATTTAGACCGAACAAACATGAATTCGACAGACAATAAGAAGAGAACTGTTGATAATGCCACACCTTAATAGTAACGTGGAATATATTAGTGGTGATCCAATGGTTAGTGCTGAATCAATGGCAGTGCTGAGTCAATAGGGAGCTTTAAAACATTAGATAAATTTATGGATGGGGATGATAGATGGAATTAGACAGCTTTTCTCATACGTGTAGACCTGACAGCCTCTTGCAGATTCCCTCTTTTCTTATGTTCTTATCACGTATTGTTTCTACGATATACAACACTCGCCAGACACAGACATTGTATCTATCACCCCGACACACTTAGCCTCTCCAGTACCGGGGCATGTTTTCATATTCTGGCTACTATTTGGCGATTATACACAGCTTCAGAAACTTACGTGGGGGTTTAAAATTGTGAAGACTGTGGCCATTAAACTTCTGACCTCCACAGACCTTTTCTAATGTCAATAAAATCGTCTAATCATACCCAAAACTCAAGGTAAAAATGCGTTCCAGTACTAAGGGGTTAATCACATCCCACCGCTAAAACAAGGAATCAAAATGCATATGTGTACAGAACATAACAATAAATAAATAAATAAATAAACAAAATAAATACACCTCTTAAAAATGCAATCTTTCCTTAGAACACTTAAAAATACATAACTTCCCTAAAATCATACTCACATTGCCTATGATATTAACTTTTGCCTATAGAAATATTAGTAGAAACTCGTGTTACGCCCTGCATTAAGCAAGGTTAGGTTAGCAAGCCAGTGAGGGAGGGAAGACACACAAGACACAAGGGGGGAGTTACGTCAAGCATCCCTCCTCTGTCTGTATCAAGAGCGCAGGGAATTTGCATCTAGAATCACGAATAGAAGGCGAGGAAGAGCATTAGGTGAGAATCTGGCGAGGAATCCTTTAGTAAAACCTTCATTGTAAGCAGCAGGAAGCGTCTTTGGTCCCGGTATTCAGGAGGAGGAGGAGGAGAAGGAGGAGGAGGAGGAGGAGGAGGAGGAGGAGGAGGAGGAGGAGGAGGAGGAGGAGGAGGAGGAGGAGGAGGAGGAGGAGGAGGAGGAGGAGGAGGAGGAGTACCGACATTGCACTCTATTCCAGCGAGCGAGGTAGCGGGAAAATCTCATTTGGTGCTGGAATATGACACAGACCTTCATGAATACACGGAATCTTGATGCTTATTACATACAAGGGACTACAACGTCTGCTACAGGTGCTCAGGCGCTCAGGTGCTCAAGCCACACCTATTCACGCCCACTGCTACGCCTCTCGTTGCTCGGAATAGGGAGAAACGGAAGAGAAGGAGATAGTGAAGGGAGAGCGAGGTCCATATTTAGAAACACTTTATTCTCTCACCGCGACTATTTTCCAAGGCCACAGAGATGACTGGTGAGGTTTTCAAGATTGCTTTTCCAGTTAATAATGTAGATTTCTTGTCAGTCTCTCTCTAGAACAGTAAAGACACCTTAAAAACGCTGTGTTCTCTCACCTCGACTATTTTCCAAGGCCACAGAGATGATTAGCGAGGTTTTCAAGAGTGTTTCTCCAGTTCATACTGCAGAAATCTTGTCACTTTGCCTCTAAAACCCTAAAAACACCTTTAAAAATTCATGTAAATTTAAATAAAGCCTTTTGAACCCTTGGACGTGAGGCACATAAGTGTTTGAGAATACGAACCATATTGCTATCTCTCTCTCTCTCTCTCTCTCTCTCTCTCTCTCGCCCACAACTCAACTCCCAGCCCACTGTCTACCTTCAGCCCACTCCCATTGATTTCCTATCCACTCCCCGCCACTACAGCACACAAAGAGGCATAAGGTGTCACTGGAGCTGTTCTGAAACACGCCATAATCTTCCCTGTGCCGCGGGGAACGTAAAAATGCCATCCAGGAAGGTCTGAGAGATGGCGCCACCACTAACACTACCACCACCACCGCTGCTGCCACCACCACTACTGCGATCAACACCACAATTATTACTACCATCAATACTGACACCACTATTACCACTACCACTACCACTACAGAGTCCAGCACCTCAACCGCTCCCACCACCACCACAGCGACTAACAACACCGCAACCACTACTACCACCACCACCACCACCAGCATCACCTATACGTGGCGAGAAAGGAGGTAAAAAAAGAAAAAAAAGTCAGGGAATCTTATATGTAACAAGGGATGACTTACGTAAAGGACGCACACACACACACACACACACACACACACACACACACACACACACACACACACACACACACACACACACACACACACACACATACACAGCGCGAAATAACAATATTTCCCTATATCCCTTCTCTCTCTCTCTCTCTCTCTCTCTCTCTCTCTCTCTCTCTCTCTCTTTCTGTATGTGTGTATGTGTGTGTGTGTGTGTGTGTGTGTGTGTGTGAACAAACACACACACACACACACACACACACACACACACACACACACACACACACACACACACACACACACACACACACACACACGCACACACAAATAAACAAACAAACATACATATACAGGAACATCACAACGAGCATTACGGCTGACGATTGGAACTAATAGAATCTCTCTCTCTCTCTCTCTCTCTGGATACGCTTCAATGATACAGCGAGGGAAATCAAGAGAGAGAGAGAGAGAGAGAGAGAGAGAGAGAGAGAGAGAGAGAGAGAGAGAGAGAGAGAGAGAGAGAGAGAGAGATAATATTCGGAGCGGCGGCATGATAAATCGGTCCATATGTTTGGCAGAATCGAGACAAAATTGTGTTTGGATTGGTGTCATATTTTCTCTTACGATACAAAAAAGTTTATATAACCCTCCATTCTCGCACCTTCCCTCCGTGACGCAATAACCTCCCACTCCCGTGACTCTCTGCCCCACATTCTGGAACACTTCCGCGCCTCACACCACCTTCACTATCTTCCAAGGGCTCTAGTTGAAGTGACGCGGGTTTTTAAGGATGTTTCTGTGAGTCTAGTGACATGTTTACAAGTTTTCTGCATTATCAATAGGACAAATACTTTTTTTAAGGGCTCTAGTTGAAGTGACATGGATTTTAAAGATGTTTCTGTGAGTCTAGTGACATGTTTACAAGTTTTCTGCATTATCACCAAGTGAAACGGTCTTTTTAAAGGTTCTAGTTGAGGTGACACGGGTTTTTAAAGATGTTGCTGTGATTCTAGTGACATATTAACAAGTTTTCTGCATTATCAACAGGACAAACACTCTTTAGAACTCGGCTAATCGTCTCTGTAGTCTTTGAAAATTGTAGCGATGAGAGAGGGAATTGTTTTTGAATATGGTTTTCTGGCTCTCTCGTTGCCCCACTGCCCCGGGAAAGGCCAATATATAAATAGACGACGAATATTCATGTCTATTATACGTATCTTTGAACCCTCCTTCTCTTTATCTTTCTTTCTTTTTCACTCCTTTGTCATAAATTTTGCTACTGTTGTTTATTGAACTATTTTCTGTCTTTTATTCAGTGCTTGGGTATGAAAAAGTTTATTATATGTATTTGTGAACCATCCTTCTCTTGATATTCCATTTTTTTTTCGTTTTTTTGGCATAAATTTTGGTATTCTTTTATTTTTACTCCATTTTTCGTCTTTTTGTCAGTGCTTGGGTGTGAAAAGTCTATTATATGTATCTATGAAGCGTCCTTCTCTTGATATTCCTTTGTTTTATTTTTTGGTATAAATTTTGGTATTGTTCTTTATTTTAGTCCATTTTTCGTCTTTTCTCAGGATGTATATATGAGCTCTTCTTTTCTTTATTTTCTCTTCCTTCTTGTTTTTCCTTACATAAATTTTGGTACTGTTGTTTATTTTGCTTCAATTTTCGTCTTTTCTCAGTGCTAAGGTGTGAAAAGTGAATATATAAAAGAAATTGATGTCTGCTCTGAATGTCTCTCCTATTTTTTTCTATATAAAACTTTGGTATTTCTGTTTATTTTGCTTTAGTTTTAAGGGTAAATAGTCTTTTTTCCCCCTTTCAGTGCCTGGCTTCTCTCTCTCTCTCTCTGGCTCAGTGTGGAAAGCAAATATAGAAATGGAGGGAAAGTTGATCTATATTCTGTATAAATTAACTCTTTTTTTCATACAAGTTTGGTATTGCTGTCTATTTGACTTTACTTGTAGGGATAAATAATTTCTTTTCTTCGTCTTTTTCATTATTTGGACAAAAAAAAAGATATATAAATGGTGGAATTAATTTTTATTCTGTAATTTGTAAACTTTTAAACAAAATTCTGATACTTCTGCTTAATCTGTTCAGCACCATGACGCTTTTTCATATTTATTCTGCTTACTATTTGGTGATTTCCTACAGCTTCAGAAACTTACGTAGAGGATCAAAATAGTGAAGACTCTAGCCTTTAATCTTCTGACTGTCATAGACCCTTCCTAATGTTAATAAAATAAAATCATACACAAATCTCAAGGTAAAAATGTGTCCCAGTATTGAAGGGGTTAATTTGTTTGACTTGGAAGGAGAAACATTTTTATTTCAGTTCTTGTTTAATTTTTTTGTGTTCATAAATAGATATACGAAAATATACAGAATCAATGAATACGTGGGCTTATAATGAGATGAACGAGAGCAAGGTAAATATAAAAATTCTATAATTACAAAAGTTTAAAAAATATGCAGATTGTTATTATATTCTCTCTCTCCCTTGCAGCTGACCAATAGTGGAGTTTTATCTTTTCCCCTTTCTATTTCTCTCTGACTTATATTTTTCAGTATTTAAATATTGAAAAAGAAAGTCTCTAATTACACAAGTTTAGAAATATATATATCGTTATTATTTTCTTACTTCCTTGCACTTTACCAATAGAGAAGTTTTATGTTCCCTCTTCCTCTCTTTTTTCTCTCTCTTATTTCTTCCGTTTTTCTCTAAGTGTTGACTCACGACTCATAACACTTCATAACACCTCGCACTGCTTTCACTCCCACTTTGACTTGCGTTCAGACTCATCACTCATACACTCAGCTTCACATTTCCTTCGTCTGGACAAGTTCGCCCTTATAAAAGTGAATCATTTACACATTTACGAGTGTCCCTGAGGTCCAGGCGTCGAGGAATCGATGAGAACGATGAGTAAGTGGGAAGGTATTGGCAAGTTGAAGCGAAGGAAAGTGAAGCGAGTCTTGGTGAAGGAAGGAAGTCAAGGCAATTCTGGTGACAAGTTTGCGCCGAATGGAATTGTCGATGTGGGAATGTGAAGGACGGCGTGACCCATTTCTTCCCTCCTCATGGTAACGACACGAGCTTCGCACCGCCGCTGTGGCCTTAGGGCGGCGAGGCAGACTACTACTCTTAGGGCACGGCCACTCTGCACGCGATTCACTGGGAGGGTATAAGATAGCGGGATGTCTAGAGGATAAGAGGATCAGAGGCAAGAACAAACATAAGCAATCTGAGCGGCTATACCGGACGCAGATAGCTGGTAAATTGAAGGGAACCCGCTATTACCATCCGTTATAACTTCCAGGTAGAAGAATAGAAGAATCACGGAGAACAGTTTTGCGAAAGGGTGTTAGATGCAAAGATGTCTAATAGTTCCGAGAGAAAAGACCACTTCTCTCTTGGCTTCCAGTGACGAGAACACAACAATCATCCTGAACAAATCTAGCAAGGACGCGTTAAGTGCTCAGACATTTGAGAGTTGAAAGAGAAAAGACTGCGAGGCATTAATTTCTAGCTTCAAGAACCACTGCGACCAAAGTCAGCAAGAACGTGGTAAGTGCATAGCAAGTTCCAAGAGAAAAGTCACGTATGACCTTTTAAGACTTCTGCTTTAAGAATCATGAACAAACTTAGCAGGAGCATGACAAGTACGCAGACCTTTGAGTTTCAAGAAAAGTTAGGATAAACACAGGTGGTGAAGACAGAGAGTAATCTTTAAGTGATCAGGTAGTGCCTTGTGCAAGTCTGGTGGCTATGATGTGGCAGACTTGCTTTCTCATGTTTCTGTTATTGATACTCAGCTGAAGATAACACTCAGGTATTCTAACATTAGGCGGGACATTTGGGCTAGCAGATGACAAGCTCTAAATACGCAGGAGCTTCTTTGTGTAGGTCAACAAGGCTTTTCTTATGGTCTTGCTATTGAAACTGAAGATAACACACAGGTATTCTAATGTTAAGCGGGGCACTTGAACTAACAGATGACAACTTCTAAATACGCAGGAGTTGCCTTGTGTACAGGTCAACTATATAGGGTTTCACAGTCTTATTTTGTTATGTTCTTGCATGTTATTGAAACTCAGCCGAGGGTAACACGCTACATAAGTTGCCTCATGTAAGTGAATCGATCTAACACACTGGGTTACTGAGAGGATAAGGCGCTCAGGTGTGACTCCGGCGCACAGGTGAGGTGAATCAGTTCCCTGTGATGGCCTGAAGGACGAGGAGAGGCGCGAGGTTGGCAGGGGCGCCGCGTGAGGCTAGACACACCAGCTGGATGAAGCCTTAATAAAAGACCAAGAAGGAGATGAAATGTTAACGGGAAGCAGGATTGGACGTGACTCGGGGAAGAGGGATTGAGACACACACACACACACACACACACACACACACACACACACACACACACACACACACACACACACACACACACACACACACAAAAGATAACAAAGGAAAGCTAAAAGCAACAGATCTTTTCGTCCTTTCAAGGCTGTTTGGCAATTACTTCTAACTAGCTACAGGGTGAAGAGACAGGACGGTACAAGAGAAGGCTCCTCACACACACACACACACACACACACACACACACACACACACACACACACACACACACACACACACACACAGTGACACGGGAAAGCTGTATGGGGTCGGCTAAGACAAATGGTAAGACAGACACGATTAATCTCCCTTGTTACTCTGCTGTGTGTACGGAATAGCAGCAGCAGCAGCAGGAGGAGGAAGATGGGAAGGTAGAGGAAGATAGCAGGAGAAGGACAGCAGGAGAACAGCAGGAGCACAGAGGCGGCTCGGGACAGGAGACAGATGAGGGATGGGGATACGGGCATCTTATAATTGAGTTTAGCTATAATTCTGGCCTTGTGGGACGCGTGGGACGAGTTATTGCCAATGTCCTCACCTGATGCACTCCGTCGCTCCTGCCTTCCTCTACCTGTCCTGTCTTAGGGACCTTAATCTGGCTATGACGCGCTTTCATATTCATTCTGGTTACTATTTGGTGATTCTAAACAGCTTCAGAAACATATGTGGTGATTAGAATAGTAAAGACTCTGGCCATTAATCTTCTGACCTCCATAGACCCTTGCTAATGTCAATAAAATGGTCTAATTGTGCACAAAACTCAAGGTAAAAATGCGTCCCAGTACTGAAGGGGTTAAGGTTTTCAGTACTAGGACACGTTTTTATATTCATTCAAGCTACAATTTGGTGACTCTATACAGCTTCATAAACACATGTAGTGATTAGAATAGTAAAGACTGCGGCCATTAATCTTTTGACCTCCACACACCCTTCCTAATGCAAACAAAACTGTCTAATTATATCCAAAAATCAAGGTACAAATGTTTTCTTAGTATTGAAAGTGTTAGGTACGAGTGGGCGTGTAGTGTGGGTGTTCTCAAGAGCGTTCATTATTGTATTAGTAATTATTGTAAGGATTTTGCAGCAGTAATTGTAAAAGAATAAGTAAAAATAATGCTAAACGGATCAACTAAGGGACTAAATTTAACCTTTTAATGAACTGGGAATCAAGTGGGCCTTTTTTGTTATATTTTTTGTCGCCCTTAGCCGGCTTCCCCCTCATCCATGAAAAAAAAAAAAATAATAATCTCAGTGACGCGGTATAATGCACCACAAACCTTCATCACTACTATCATCATCAGCATCAACATCTCTTTCACTCCCCCCATCCTTCTCTCCTAAGCAACTCCTCTTCTTTATCTCGTCTTTACTCTCAGTCCCTCAGTTCTTATCTTCAAAGCGCTCACCACCACCACCACTACCACCACCACCACCAGCCTGTCATTCCCTCCGATATTATTGACCTCCGCCGTGCTAATGTTCCTCTCCTCCCTTGCCTGGCGCCGCTGTTTACTCGAGCTAATTTCCCCGGAGAATGGTGTGCTATTAACACTACTTATTACACCCGGTACCCACCTGCCGTCTCTCAATTAGTACATACAAAAAAAAGGTAAGGTGTGTGTGTGTGTGTGTGTGTGTGTGTGTGTGTGTTTCTCTCCTAGTATTTCTAATTTCCTTTTACCTTCCTCTCGATCTACCTGTCCCAATTGATGTCTTTTTATTGTTTTTTTCAGGTGTTTGTAACTTAATTTACTATACGTAACTTTACCTGTACTTCTCTTGATTAACTTTTACCTGTATGTGAGTCTAAATGTCACTGGGAACGTTTTTTTTTTTTTTCTTTCATGTCTATCTGCAATCTAATCAACTAGTACCTTACCTGAACTTTTCTTAATTACTCTATACCTGGGAAATTTGTTTTTTTCCCATCTTATATTGATTTTCTTTACCTGTATGTGTATCTTCCTGCCACTGTATTATTTTGTTCTGTACCTGGGGATGTTTTCTGAATAATACTGCGTCTCTTTCTATCGCTGTGTTAATCGTATACATGGAAACGCATTTTGTAGAGTGTCTTTAATCCTTGAGTACCATGATGTGTTTCTTTATTCATTCTGGTTAGTATTTGGTGATTTCATACAGCCTCAGAAACTTATGTGGAGGATTAAACTAGTGAAGACTGTGGCCACTAATTTTCTGACCTCCATAGACCCTTCCTGATGTCAATAAAATGGTCTAATCATACACAAATCTCAAGGTAAAAATGTGTTCCAGTATTGAAGGGGTTAATAAACTTGCCTACAATAGTCTTAATATGTCGCTATCTAATCTATTCTGTCTCTGTAAACATATTCTGTGTATCTATTTCAATTACCTACACGTCTTATCTTATTTATTAGTATTTCCTTTACGTAGTCTATACCTGGAAACATTAATCAATACAATACATTGAGTCTCCTTTACACATCTCTATCTTGCACTATTTCATCTATTCTGTACCCGGAAATGTATTGTGTATGGGGACATTTAATTCCTCGACGTGTCTGTGTCTCAATCTGTCACTATTTAATTCATCCTATACTTGGAAACGTGTTCTGTGAAGCATCATTAATATTTTCCTTCGCAACGGTCTCAGTCTTTTTCTTTTCTCTTTTTTATTTACACCATGTGAGCTTTTCACGGGAATTTATGGGCTAAAGGGGATACTTTTATGGGGTACTTCCTATCTCAAAGCCCACCCGCTAGGAACCCGTTGCCCCGAGTGAGGAAGCCCAGTCTACACTCGGACAGGATTCGAACCCGTGCGCTTGGAGACCCCTCGGACCCCAAAGCACGCATGGTTCCACTGTACCACTGCGGCTATTTGATTTATTCTCCGCCTGGAAATATATTGTGTACGGTTTCTTTAATTTCTTGAGTTTTCTGTGCCTGCGTCTGTCTGAGTGTGTGAGTTACGGAAAGATAAAAGTAAGGGAAGTGAATTTAATCCGTGGAATGCCTCGCTCAGGTCTTCCTTTGTCAGCAGCAGATAAGAGATAAGAGCTTCCTGACGCAATCTTGATAAAACCTTCCCTGCACCGAACTTTTGGATTTTGTATTGATTTCTTTAGTGGTGGAGTGACCTTTCCGTCTCTGTTTTGAAGGAAGATCACGTCTGTAATCTTCAGAAGTTCACGTTCATTATGTGTTGTTACTGTTGTGGCTGCTACGAAAGAAAAGACAGGTGCAATTTGTTGAGAGAAGAGTGACAGGGAATAAGTCCACTTGTTATTATCATTATTGAGTAGCGCTGCATTATCATAGTCATTATATATTGCTATCATTATCATCATCATCATCATCATATTTGTTTGTCTTCAGGATCTGTGGTTTTAGTGAAAGAATAACCAGATACGCCACCACCACCACCACTACAACCACCACCACCACCACTAGTTGTCTTAAGAAAGAATCTACTACTTACGAGAATAACTACAGATACATAACAACTCAAGACAATGTGACAATCTTTCCGCCACCACCACCACCAATAAAGAATCTATTACTTACGAGAATAACCACAGATATATAAACTCAAGGCAATGTGATTATCTTTCCACCACCGCCACCACCACCACTACCACCTCCAGTAGTGGCGTTACGAAAGAATCCATCACTTACTCGCGACAAAAAACCCGATCGGGAACAAATCAAGTAGGAGTCTTTTTACAATTTCCCTCCTTGCGGTGCATCGGTGGCGGTGGTTTATCATGGGCCGCCTGCCTCGCTTCCTCATCTCCGGGTTTCAATAACCAGATACTGCGGGTGAAATATTCGCCAGAAGGAGCAAGGGAGCGTGAACAAGACGGTGATACGCGGGAGACTTCGCCAGTATTGATTCCGACCTCGCAAGAATGCACACGCACACTGCTCTCATGATTCCTCGCTGTCAGGGCGGGAGCGGCGCCGACCACGCATCACATTCTGCACCTTCTGCTTGCCTTCCTTGCCTACTCCTCATCTGATCTGTGTGTCTCTACCTAGTCTACCTCATTCTTGTTTGCCCCAGAATGTTTCTTAGTCTAGTTTTTCTTGGTTTACTTTAATTTGTAGCGACGGCAACCACGCATCATCTCCCGCGTGTTTTGCTTGTCTTTCTGATCTAATTCTCGTCTGATCTGTGCGTCTCTACCTAGCCTACCTCATTCTTGTTTGCCTCCGAGTGTTCATTGGTAATATGAGTCTAGTTTTTGTTGGTTTACTTTAGTTTGTAGCGGCGGCAATCACGCATCACATCCTGCACCTTCTCCTTGCCTTCCTTGCCTACTCCTCAACCGATCTGTGCATCTCTACCTAGTCCAGCTCATTCTTGTTTGCCCTCGAGTGTTTGTTAGTAATATGAGCCAACTTTTGCTGGTTTGGGTTTAGTTTGTAGCCGCGGCAACCACGCATCATGTCCCGCACCTTCTGCTTGCCTTCCTTCCTTACTTACACTCAGATCAGTGTGCCTCTACCTATCCTGGCTCATTCTTGTTTACCCGAGTGTTTGTTAGTAATATGAGTCAAGCTTTTGTTGGTTTGGGTTTAGTTTGTAGAGGCGGCAACCACGCATCACCTCCCGTGCCTTTTTTTGCCTTTCTTCTCTAGTTCTCAATCGTACATGCACCTAATCACACTGATATCACAATTCTGTCACTTTATCTCTGTATCTTTTCGGGAGTGGTTTGAATAACACGATCATTGTCTGCTTTGGTCTGGTTTCAAGTGCTTTGCGTGTCTCGTTTCCTTGTTGAGTTGTGTTATTGAATCCCCGCCTTGTGTGTCATTTCAGTCGACTGTCGTTTCACCTCAATCTCACCTTATTATCATCTCATTCTTGTTGCATTTTTTTTCAGAAGTTTCTGAGTAATATGGTAATTGTTTTGGTTGAATTCTGGTGAAGTTTCAATTGCATTCACTGTCTCGATTCATTGCCTTGTTATGCTCTCGAATTCCCGCGTCATGTCGCTTCAATCGCGTCTCACCTCACCTCATTTCACCTCACATCACCTCACGTCACTAAAGCAGACCTAATCTTGCGTCACCTCGCCTCCTCCTCCTCCTCCTCCTCCTCTTCTCCCACCACCAGCTTCCCTTCGTCCGCTTGCTCCCGCCGTCACCCTCACTGGCCACGCTCCATCATTGTGCCTGCCATGGCCGCTGCGCTGAATGGCCTGCAATTGACTGAACTGAACGGCCTGTAATGACTTCCAGCACCAGCCCGGCCTGTAACCGTTGCGAGCAAACACTGGACGGCCTGCCACTGATTGAAATGAATGGAGTGCAATGCCAGCGGACACCCTCAACGGTCTGCCCTCGCTAAAGAAGTCACTCCACGGCCTGTAATGACTGTAAAGGTTTGCTTGGCTTGTACGTAATATCAACAAATACACGTGCACTGTAGTTTCAACCTTTCTTTCCCTCTGCTTAACCCCTTCAGTAACATGACGCGGTTCTATATTCACTCTGCTTACTACTTGGTGATTTTATACAGCTTCAGAAACTTATGTGGGGGATTCGAATAGTGAAGACTGTGGACATTTATCTTCTGATCTCAATAGACCCTTCCTAATGTCAATAAAATGGTCAAATCATACACAAATCTCAAGGTAAAAATGTGTCCCAGTATTGAAGGAGTTAAGTCTTATATTGTAAAGCTTCTAATCACAAATAATCTTCCAATTTTCACTTTTTTGGGCTTCTATAATGAGTGTAAATAACTTCATGGCCAATATCTTCAAATACTGGTTAATACAGTCTCAACCTTTTCTCTGCTCAAGTCTCGTAATGGGCATGTAGCTTCCTATTCTTCACTTCTTGGACTATCTATGAGTGTAAAGATTTGTATAGCCAATATCTGCAAATACAGGTTCAATAGTTTCAATCTTCCTCTCTCTGTTTTTAATTCTGGTAATGTTTAGTTTCGAATAAAATATAATCTTCGTATTTTTCACTTCTTGGTTTATCTATAATGGGTGTAAAGATTTGTATGGCCAATAATATTATCTGCAAATAAAGGTTCAGTACATTTTGACCTTCCTCGCTCTCTGCTTAAATCTGGTAATTATAGTTTCTGATCATAATAATCTTCCTATTTTTCACTTCTTCGTCCATCTATAATTTGTATGGTCAATAATATTATCTACAAATACAGGTTCAGTATAGTTTCAATCTTCCTTTCTCTGTTCTTAAGTCTAGTAATCATAGTTTCTGATCATAACAATCTTCCTATTTTTCACTTCTTCGTCCATCTATAATGAGTGTAAAGATTTTCATGGCCAAAAATATCTACAAATACAGGTTCAGTACAGTTTCAATCTTCCTCTCTCTGTTCGGCCTGGTATCGTAAGCGTGTTCTTGCCTCTCAGCCTCTAATCACAAATTGACTTCGTGTTTTCACCTCTATCCATCACTCTGCGTTCATGACCTTCCTTCCTATACCTGCGTTTGATTTCAGCCTTCCATTAAACATTCTTCCGTTATCAGACCTTACAGACACGCCACCATATGACCCTCCTGTTGAGACAACTTAAATCCTTCCACCAAGCAATCAATCAGTCCTTTTCTACCCTTTCTAATATCCACCATGCTCCTTCCATCCTCTACCCGAGCCGCCCCTCTATTCCCTTTGTAATATCTCCCTTCCTGGAAAGCCAATCTTGTTCTTCTCTTAAATCTTCACTTTTCCAGCTCTCCACGTTTCATGTCCCTTTCTGTCTTGCCCTGAACAAGCACACTGTCAGCTGTTCCTGCCCTGACACAGTTGTAGTAGTAGTAGTAGTAGTAGTAGTAGTAGTAGTAGTAGTAGTTGTAGTAGTTGTAATAGTAGAAGTGGTGGTGGTGGTGGTGGTGGCAGTAGTAGTAGTATAGTAGTAATATTAGTAGTGGTGGTGGTGGTGATGGTTCTGGTAGCAGTAGCAGTAGTAGGATTTGTATTAGTATCAGTAGTAGTAGTAGTAGTAGTAGTAGTAGTAGTAGTAGTAGTAGTAGTAGTAGTAGTAGTAGCAGTAACAGTAACAGTAGCAGTAGCAGTAACAGTAGCAGTAGCAGTAGCAGTAACAGTAGCAGTAGTAGAAGTAGCAGTAGTAGCAGTAGTAGAAGAACCTATCCATTCATAACCTACTACATTTTCTATATACTTATCTACGCAGCTTCTTCCTTTTCAATCCGACATGTAGCAGCAATAGCTTCTCTCCACCTCCCCATTCCCTAATACCGTCCTCCACACCCCCAAGAGTTCCCAAAGGTCAGGATATTGAGCAGTAACCTTTGGCTGGCGACTGACACCTCGGCTTCCTGGTTATTGGCAAACTCGGACCCACAACCACGATCACTCCCGCCCTTATGAATGTGAATGCTGCGGGAGAGACGAGCTGGGAGGACGCGAACTGACTCCTTTGTGTGTGGTCATTGTATTATTCAGAAAGACAGACAGATAGATAGACAGACAGATAGATAGATGGAGAAATAGGTGGGTAGATAGACAGACATATTATTTTAAGGGGGTATATTTATATTTTCACGAGTTTTTTTAAGGTGTCCTTTACGTTTCTAGAGGCAGAGTGACAAGATTTCTACATTATTAATTGGAGAAACGCTTTGAAAATCCTCATAATCATCTCTGTGGCCTTGGAAAATAGCCTTGATGAGAAAGCAGATTTTAAGGTGTTTTTATGGTTCTAAAAGAAGAGTGACGAGATTTCTATACTATTAACTATAGAAACACTCTTGAAAACCTCGCTAATCATCTCTACGGCCTTTAAATATAGTCATGGTGAGAAGGCAAAGCGTTTTTTAAGGTGTTTTTACGTTTTTAAAGGCAAAGTGAAAGATTTCTACATTATTAACTGGAGAAACACTCTTGAAAACCTTGCTAATCATCTCTGCGGCCTTGTAAAATAGTCGTGGTGAGAGAGCAGAGCATGTAGATGGAGAAACATGTGGAGAGATAGACTGACAACAATCTTCACACACACACACACACACACACACACACACACACACACACACACACACACACACACACACACAGAGGGTGGGTGGGCATCAGGGTTAGTAGGTGGGTGGGTGAGTGGATGGGGTGGGCGGAGTGGGCGGACCTCCTCAGCCAGACACATGGCCACCCATTACCAGACAGCAGCAGGCAGTGTGGCGAGCCTCACGTGTGCAAGCCTGATCCACTACTCCACTTTGGCTTACTGGCTGTCTTCACTCCACACACACACACACACACACACACACACACACACACACACACACACGCAGACAAAACACATAAATATCTTGCACAATTCTCTCTCTCTCTCTCTCTCTCAGACGCCCTTCCCATCAACAAGCTGCATTTTCCCGGCAGCTTGAGGGCGGCAGTCAAAAAGGCCGCTTGAGGAAGAGGGTAATGTCATCCATTTGTAATTTTATCCCCATTAATCGAGCAATTTGGAGGATTTGTTAATTTCTCCACCGCGTGCCTGCTAATGATCCCTTCTAATGACGGCAGAGATGGCGGGAAGGGCGACGACTCGTGTTAATTACTCTGAGATATGTGTTTGTTTGGGTAACGTGTGTGTGTGTGTGTGTGTGTGTGTGTGTGTGTGTGTGTGTGTGTGTGTGTGTGTGTGTGTGTGTGTGTGTGTGTGTGTGTGTCGAGACGAAGTAAGGAGAAATCTTTATGATCTTGCTTCTGCTGAGAGAGAGAGAGAGAGAGAGAGAGAGAGAGAGAGAGAGAGAGAGAGAGAGAGAGAGAGAGAGAGAGAGAGAGAGATTAATAAAATACCATGAGAAAAGAGGGAGAGAATAAATGAAGAGAAAAAACTGAATGACACAGAAATACAATGGAAATAGAATATAAAAAGAAAAGAATATGTATAAAAAGAAATAAAAAAAAACAATAAGAGAAAAGAAAGAGAGATAGAGAACAGAACAAACAAAATTTACACACGATAAGAAAAGAAAAATAAATTAAAATGAGAAGAAATAGAGAAACAGAGACAATAAAACACACAACACCAATAAACAACAGTACATTGAAAAAATAACTCACTGAAGACGAATAGACAAAAAAAAAAAATATATAAAAAAAAACTGAAAAAAAAACACGTCGCGGAAAATATAATAAAAAAAATACAATCAAAACCGTCAGAACAGAAACACGTAGGTTGGCAAAAAAGTTTAATTAAAAAGAAGGATTGATTGGCGCCATAAAAGTGGATGTGTGACAATAATTGAGAGCGATCAGACGCCATTACAACACGCTGCCACAAATAGCTCCGTCAATCCTTGCTATTAAGTGAACACCACAGAAAACGGGAGAAAGAAAACGTAGCGTGTGTATTATTACTGCGCTGGGGTGAATGGGGCCACAGAGAGAGAGAGAGAGAGAGAGAGAGAGAGAGAGAGAGAGAGAGAGAGAGAGAGAGAGAGAGAGAGACGAATGGAGTGGGTGTGTGAGGTTACTGTTAATTAGGTTCACGTGTCCATATGACGAAGAGGAGTGGAGGAGGAGGAGGAGGAGGAGGAGGAGGAGGAGGAGGAGGAGGAGGAGGGAAGGAAGGAAAAGTGTTGAAGATATCGAGGAAAACAATGAAAGAAAAGGAAAGAAGAAATAAGAGGAGGGATATCAATGTTTTCAAGGAGGAGGAGGAGGAGGAGGAGGAGGAGGAGGAGGAGGAGGAGGAGGAGGAGGAGACGTGTTATATAAACGAGATTAAATGAAGGAAAAAGGAAGCAAAAAAACAAGAAAGAAAAGGAAATAACAGTAGAGAAAAGAGAGGAATAAAAGACAAGGAAATAAAAATGGTAGGAATGACATAATGAATAAATGAAATAAATAAAGGAAGAAAGAAAGGAAAGAAAAATAAAAGATTGAATAAAAAAGAGAAAATTGGAATTAAAAGAGAAACAGTAAATTGTGGGAGTAGGAAGGAGAGGAGGACGAGTGGACAAGAGTGAGCTAATGTGGAGGAGGAGGAGGAGGAGGAGGTAGAGGAGGTGGAGGAGGTGGAGGAAGAGAAAGAGATGGTGGAGGAGGAGGAGGAGGTAGAGGAGGTGGAGGAGGAGGAGGAGGAGGAGGAGGAGGAGGAGGAGGAGGAGGAGGAGGAGGAGGAGATGTGGTCGTGTGGCCTTGAGGTAAAATAATGAACGACTTCTTTGACCAACTAATTAGTGAATCTAGAAACAAGACACAGTTCCTGCTGCTTTTTATAGAGCCAGCGCCCCCTCCCCCCACACAGTACTTGCTCTGTTCTTCATATTCTTCTCTCTCTCTCTCTCTCTCTCTCTCTCTCTCTCTCTCTCTCTCTACTCATTAAAAATACCGAGAAAGAAGAATTTAGACGTGTCATTGTAAACTTACCTTTCCATCTCTCACTCGTTCTCTCTTTCTCTCTCTGCTCTCACTCACTCTATCCCTCTCCTTTCCCTCTCCCTCCCTCTCCCTCTCTCCTTGGCCCGGTGATAAGCCATGAAGCCTCTCTCTCTTCGAAACACGACCACCATAAGCGGCGCCATAAATCATACATTTTGACCTCACATTAAAATTTTCGTGATAAATTTCTCGCTCCATTAAGCGTGACACACGGTGCTCATTTTTCTCCGTAATGCCTCAGGTGCCAGCTGCAATTTTCCTCCGAACGATAAATATTGTTGCGATTGTTGCACTGTCCCTCTCTCTATCTGTCTATATGTGTGTCTGTTTGTCTAATTGAAGGACAGTGTATTTGTGTGTTTGTTGTGTTTTTGGTTCCAGTTGTTAATTTTTTATTTCTGAGTGATGGATGTTGTTGCAATGTCTCTCTCTCTATCTGTCTGTTCATCCCTCTGGCTGTCTATATGTGTGTCTGTTTGTCTAATTGAAGGGCAGTGTATCTGTGTGTGTGTCTGTTGTGTTTTTGGTTTCAGTTGTTAATCTTTTTACTTCTGAGTGATGAATGTTGTTGCAATGTGTCTGTCTATCTGTCCTATCTGTTTGTCTGTCTATCTGTCTGTGTAAGTGAAGGGCAGTGCATCAGTGTGTCTGTGTGTTGTGCTTTTGTCTCCAGTTATTAAAATTTACTTCTGAGTGATAAATGTCTCTGTCTGTCTGTCTGTGTGTCTGTGTGCCTGTCTGTTTCTTCAGCTCTCCATTCGCTGAATGGCACAAGGTGTGGTACAGAGCATGTGTGTATTTACCTACATAGTTGTACCTACCTAGTTGTAGTTTTACGGGGCCTGGACTTTATGCTCGTGTGGCCCCGTCTCCATATCTACACTTATCCAATCTTACTTTAAAATAATGCACACTCGTTGCAGACACTACTTCTTCATTTAAACTGTTCCACGTCTCAATACATCTTTGCGGGAAACTATATTTTTAACATCTGTGTGTGTGTGTGTGTGTGTGTGTGTGTGTGTGTGTGTGTGTGTGTGTGTGTGTGTGTTAATTATCTTATATAATTTATCCCTTCATTATTATTATTATTATTATTATTATTATTATTATTATCATTATTATTATTATTATTATTATCATTATTATTATTATTATTTCTTCTTGGTTCTGTGAGACCGTTTCATCTTTTTCCCTTTTCCTCAACTCTCTCTCTCTCTCTCTCTCTCTCTCTCTCTCTCTCTCTCTCTCTCTCTCTCTCTCTCTCTCTCTATCCCTTCCTCAGCTGCACTAGTCCTTCCTCTTTGCACAAATCTCCTCCTCCTCCTCCTCCTCCTCCTCCTCCTCCTCCAGGCTGATTAATTCCCCTCATCTCCTTCAAAGAGTTTCAATCGTAGCATTTTCCTTTTTTTTTTTTAATTCTCTCCTCCTCTTCCTCTTTCCTCCATTCCAATGAGTTATTCCTCAATCTTTCCTCCCACAGGGCCTCTCATTCCTCTTGTGCCTCTTCATCTATGAGATTTTTTTCATTATTCTTATTTTCCTCCTCCTCTCCTCCTCCTCCTCCTCCTCCTCCTCCTCCTCCTCCTCCTTCTTCTTTTTCTTCCTCTTCCTTCTCTTCTTCTTTCGCATGTTCTTTCTTCTTTCTCGTTGATCTTTCTCTCTTTCGTTGATGTTTTTTATTGTCTTTCATATCATCTGCGCTCTCTCTCTCTCTCTCTCTCTCTCTCTCTCTCTCTCTCTGCTCGTCTCCTCCATTTTCTAATATCTTCCTTTTCCTCCTCCTTCTCCTCCTCCGCTTCCTCCTTTCCTCTTTCTCCTTCTCCTCCTCCTCCTCTTCTCCCAAAGTTCTCCCTCTTCCTTCCTCTTATATTACATCTTTCTTTGCCACCAACTCCTCCTCCTCCTCCTCCTCCTCCTCCTCCCGCTACTACTTCTTCCCTCACAAAGACGCACCGTGCCTTATATTTCGTTATATTTTTGTTGATGTAAGCGCGTGTGCACACACACACACACTCACAAACACACACACACACACACACACACACACACACACACACACACACACACACACACACACACACACACATTTCTATCCTTATCGAGGTATTTTAAGGTGAAAATGATGAGGCAACAGTGAAAAGATACCAGAGAGAGAGAGAGAGAGAGAGAGAGAGAGAGAGAGAGAGAGAGAGAGAGAGAGAGATCCATGCTCATATTTTTTTTCTCTCTCTTTTACTTTCTTTTTTTTTGGAAGAGGATAATGGACTTGTGTTTGCTTTAACTGTTGCTCTTTTTCTCTCTCTCTCTCTCTCTCTCTTACTTTTTTCTCCTTTTCTTTTTTGCTGTTTTTATGGGTGGTGTTTGAAGAGCAATAGTAGTAGTAGTAGTAGTAGTAGTAGTAGTAGTAGTAGTAGTAGTAGTAGTAGTAGTAGCATTAGTAGCAGTAGTGGTAGTAATAGTGGAAGTGGCAGTGTTAGTGGTAGTAGTAGTGGTAGTGGTAGTAGTAGTAGTAGTAGTAGTAGTAGTAGTAGTAGTAGTAGTAGTAGTAGTAGTAGTAGTAGTAGTAGTAATGGTGGTGGTGATGGTGGTGATGGTGATGTTAAGATTTCCGTAAGTAAGGATCACAAAATTAGTTAGATATTAAGAAAATTTTAACATGTAAATATTGGAGGAGGAGGAGGAGGAGGAGGAGGAGGAGGAGGAGGAGGAAGATGAGGAAGACGAAATATAAGACAAAACAAATAAGGGAAAGATACAAGACAATAATGAAATGGAACGGAAACAAGAGGAAAAAAAAAGGAAGAGGAAGAGGAAACGAAGAGATCACACTGAA
>NC_059287.1:14110133-14115133 GCF_017591435.1 Portunus trituberculatus | reverse complement strand
AGGAATATAATTAAACTGAAGGAAGGTAACGGATGGAGAGAGAGAGAGAGAGGAAGTAAAAAAGAAATATAAGAGAGGTAAAGGAGGAAGGATGCAAGGGAGGGGAAAGAGGACCGAGGAGGGAAAAAAATTGAAGTGGAGAGATAAAGGAGAGAAAAAGAAAGGAGGAGGAGGAGGAGGAGGAGGAGGAGGAGGAGGAGGAGGAGGAGGAGGAGAGTTAGACAGTTTATTTCTCTCTGATTTCGTCTGTATTGTTTTATTGAATCCATTCATTTAATTTCCCGGAAAATTATTGCTTTTTACGCAGATTCTCTCTCTCTCTCTCTCTCTCTGGTAATTGCTTCATGTATTTTAAATCTTGTAATTAATCTAATGAGGATCTGCACTTTGGTTTCTTATTCTCTCTTTATCTTTTTTTTCTTTCCTTCTCCTTTGTTGCGTCGTTTGTTTTATATTCTTTATCTTTTTTTCCGCGGGGCATCATTTTTATCAACTATTCCTCCCTTCGGTGCCATTTTCTTCTCATCTATCTTATTCTCCTCAAACTTTACTTATCCTCTTCTTCCTCCTCCTCTTTTTCTTCTTTCTCCGCCTCCTCCTTCTATTTCTTTTCCTTTACTTATATTCCACATTAATCTTTTTATTATATGCACTCTCTTTAAATATTTATCTATGTATCTATCGCTTCTTGTTTCTCTTTTCTTGCTTTTATTCTTTTTTCTCTTCTCTTTTTTTTTCTAGTGTTATGTCCTCGTCTTTCATAATTCCTTTCCATCTATCTTTTATTTCTTTTCCCTCATGTGCTACGAATATTTTGTATGACTCTCTCTCTCTCTCTCTCTCTCTCTCTCTCTCTCTCTCTCTCTCTTGCTGAAATAGACTTCCACTTCCATACATTTTTAAATAATTTGCAGATACATTTCATTTTGCAATCCATCACTGGAGAATCGTCATATTTTTCTCTGCAAGTAGCGGTGGTGGTGGTGGTGGTGGTGGTGGTGGTGGTGGTGGTGGTGGTGGTGGTGGTAGTAGTAGTAGTAGTAGTAGTATGGTGTGTAGTGTAGTATGATAATGAATAATAATAATAATAATAATAATAATAATAATAATAATAATAATAATAATAATAATAATAATAATAATAATAATAGTAACACTGCCTTTGAAATTCCATTAACTAACAGCACTGCCTCTTCCATTCAGGGGAAACGCAATACTGAAATTCACATCTTTTCTTTATTCTCTCTCTCTCTCTCTCTCTCTCTCTCTCTCTCTCTCTCTCTCTCTCTCTCTTTTCCATTAAAATTTTGCAGGTTTATTAATTCTTCACCTTTTTTTTCTATTGATGTTTAACTTATTCTCGAGTTTTCCTTTCACACTCTCGCAGTTATATATTGTCACTGTGACGAGTTTCCATTTGATTTGTGCGTGTTATGCTGGGATATTTATTACTGGTCACTCTCTCTCTCTCTCTCTCTCTCTCTCTCTCTCTGCTCGACATCTTCCTTCCTGAGTTTCTATTAATTTATTCATGAAAATAAATCGCTTATTGCCTGAATGCTTAATATCAACGCGAGAGAGAGAGAGAGAGAGAGAGAGAGAGAGAGAGAGAGAGAGAGAGAGAGAGAACTGTCACGCTTGTCGATGTAATTTATTCTTAAGCTCACCTGTAAGAAAAAAGCTTAGAAACATTAAACTTTTTGATGACTGTGATTTATTTTACGTTCTCCATTTTACGTTGTTCTTAGAAGAAGATTAATGGCCACAGACTTCATTATATATAACGTCTTCAATACTGGGAGATATTTTTTACCTTCAGATTTGTGTACGATTAGACCATTTTATTTGACATTAAGAAGGGTCTATGGAGGTTAGGAGATTAATGGCCACAAATTTCACTATTTTAATCCCCTACATAAGTTTCTGAACCTGCATAAAATCACCAAATAGTATCCAGAATGAATATGGAAACGCGTCATGGTACTGAAGGTGGTTAAGAAAGGTCAAGGCAGCTTCTAGATCTTAAATAGACTCGATTCTACCTGCCTTGATCATAATTTGCCTGAGACTCTTTATATTCCGTCTTTGCCTCATTCTTCTTGCTTTCGTCCTTCTTATCTCTTTCCTCCATCATTATTCTTGCATCTATTCTCATCTTCCTCCTCTTGTCATGGATTTCTCCTCATGATCATCGCCTTTCTATTTTTCCTTCATTCCTTCTTGCTTATCTTCCTTCTTCTTCTTCTTCTTCTTCTTCTTCTTCTTCTTCTTCTTCTTCTTCTTCTTCTCCTCCTCCTCCTCCTCCTCCTCCTCCTCCTCCTCCTCCTCCTCCTCCTCCTCCTCTTCCTCCTCCTCCTCCAGCTTCTCGTGCACTCAAACGTGAAGCAAGCGAGGGAAATGAAAACACGTCAAGTATCTAACATCTTATTTTCCTCCCGTGTTCCTCCCTTCACGCCTTCCTTCCTCCAGTCACACACACACACACACACACACACACACACACACACACACACACACACACACACACACACACACACACACACACACATACACACCTGGCTCCAATCAGCGCATGTGTGACGATACTAACAACCACTCAAAATCATTCTTTACCTCCTTGCAATTCTTTCCTTTGTATATCGAATTTTTGAAATCTTACGTTATTGTTTAGAAAAGTTGTGATTTTTGCACTTTTTTTCATGTTTAATTCTAAAAAAATTCAATTAGTTTTGTATTTATTCAGTTAAAGAAGTAAAAATGTTCTCCTTTTCTGTTTAACCCTTCAGTACCATAACCCCTTTCCATATTCATTCTGCTTACTATTTGGTGATTTTATACAGATTTAGAAACTCATGGCGGGGATTAAAATAGTGAAGACTGTGGCCATTAATCTTCTGACTGTCATAGACTTTTCCCAATGTCAATAAAATGCTCTAATCGTACACAAACCTCAAAATTAAAGTGTCCCAGAATTGAAAGGGTTATGGACAAAAAAAAAAAAGAAATAACACTATTGAAAATTTTCGTCTTGGGAAGTAAAAAATGTATTATTTCATCTTAAATCCAACAAAATAGTGTTCAATTCTGCTTCAGGAGGCGAATTGCGAGAGTATTTGCCGTGGAGTGGTGAAGCAATGGAGTTTTCGTTTGCTGGAGTTGTGGAGTGGAGGAGTTGTGGAGTTGTTGAATGCTGGAGTAGTGGAGTGATGGTGTAATGGAGTTTTCGTGTCCTGGAGTGGTGGAATTTTGGGATGCTGGATTAGTGGAGAGGTAGAGTAGTGGAGTAGTGGAGTGGTAAAGTGTTCTTGTGCTGGAGTTTTTTGTGCTGGAGTGGTGGAGTGGTTTAGTGGTGGAGTGGTGGAGTGGTTTAGAGGTGGAGTGGTGGAGTGGTTTAGTGGTGGAGTGGTGGAGTGGTGGAGTATTGAAGTGGTGGAGTTTTCGTGTCCTAGAGTGGTGGAATAGTTCAGTAATGTAGTGGTGATGGAATGGCGCATATTCTGTGTGACGTAATGCCGCTGGAACCTTCACGCTAATCGCTCAATGTTTGGGGTCGTTGCCGGCGCTGACTGCTATTTCCGGCGCTTTTCTGTTACGAGGGTCACGGTAAACAGGCATCAATATCGCAACACCAACGATACAGCGACGATGCACGATTCCACCGCCTGGTAACATTACAAACATACGATGCGGTAAAGTGTTCGCGTATGTGTGTCTTTTGCGAGGATTGTCACTATTACCACTGACTTGTACTTGTTCCTTCATGCTTCCTCTCGCTTTTTCTTCCCTTTTTGCATCCCTTCTTAGCTTATGTCACGTATTCATTCAATTTTCACCCATTTTCTCTCTGTATGGTTTTTTCTTCACGATTGATACTATTACCACTGACTTGTACTTGTTCCTTCATGTTTCCTATTGCTTTTTTCAGTCTTCATGTGTTTTTCTTCCATTTTTCTATCCTTTATTAGCTTATGTCACGTATTCATTCAATTTTCACGGGTTTTCTCTCCTGTATGGCCAAAATATTTTCTTCACAACTGTTACTAATTACCACTGACTCCTTCCTTTCCATGTTTTCTCTTTCTTTTTCAGTCTTCATGTGTTTTCTTCCCTTTTGTATCCTTATATTAGCTTATGTCACGTATTCATTCAGTTTTCACTCCTTCCTTCACTCAAATGCCAAAGAAATACCGATAAACAAGAGGAAAGTAAGGCAAACTGCTCTTAACACACTAAAGAGCCAAAGACACGAGGCTGAATAACAAAGACTTCACAGTACACTCATATCTAACACAATTGTAAGCAAAGTACAACATGAATACAGAATTAGTGAGAACGCCCGTGTTCAGAAACGCCTTTCCCTCTCACTGTGACAATTTACGAAGGCCACAGAGACAACTAGTCGGGTTTTCAATACAGTTTCTCCTTTTAATAAACTAGAAATCTTGCCAATCTATCACCAGAACCATAAAAAAACACTCTTAAAAAACACGAATATCTTTAACTGGATTGGAAAGCACTGATGGTGAGAGAAATAAAAAAAGCCTTTCACAATACTGAATGACTAGTGATCAAGAGAGAGAGAGAGAGAGAGAGAGAGAGAGAGAGAGAGAGAGAGAGAGAGAGAGAGAGAGAGTGCTTGCTGTCGTAACGTTATACCAGGGCAGGACAGTAATAATGCAGAAACACACTTGTCTCCGCCCGCTAACATTAATATCAGGCACAATACTCCGCCACGATAGCTACATTCACGGCTATAAACACCAGGCGCGATAGTGTACTCCGACCCGCTCATTTTTCACCCCCGGCCCGCCATGAACCTCCGCCAGTTTGCACTTAACTCCTGTGTTTGTAACGGGAAGTGGCGAGGATGGGTGCTTAACATTATTTGGAGAGAGTAACGCGAGGACAAAAAGTGGGATGTCTAAATGTGTGTGTGTGTGTGTGTGTGTGTGTGTGTGTGTGTGTGTGTGTGTGTGTGTGTGTGTGTGTGTGTGTGTGTC
>NC_059287.1:14095133-14102633 GCF_017591435.1 Portunus trituberculatus | reverse complement strand
ATACAGTAACTAATGTGGAGGGAGACTAGAATAGTGAGGATTGTGGCCATTTATCCATAGATCTTTCCTAGAATAAACAAAATAGTCTAATCGTACACAAATCTAAAGGTAATAGATGTGTCCCAGTATTGAAGGGATAGAACCATATGTATTTTGAAATATAAAAGCTTAACTTCAGAAACTCATGTTGGGGTATTAGAATAGTGAAGACTGTTGCCATTTATCTTCTGGCCTCCATACATTATTCCTAGGATAAACAAAATGGTCTAATCGTACACAAATCTCAAGGTAAAAATGTGCCCTAGTATTAAGGGGATTAAAACCATATGCACATTGAAATCTGAAACCTTAACTGTTAAATCTCTTCAGTGACGAGATATATTTACTTACTTATGACTGCCTACCTCAGCATTAACTCCTTTTAACCTCCTCAGTACTGGACATAATTTTACCATGAGTTTTGGGCATGATTAGACGATTTCATTTACATTAGGAAGGGTCTATGGAGGTCAGGAGATTGATAGCCACAGTCTTCACTATTTAAATCCCCAAATAAGTTTCTGCAGGCTCGTATTCTCGAACACTTGCATACTTCACCTACACCATTTCAAAAGCCTTTATTGAAATTTACACGAGTTTTTTCAAGGTGTTTTTACGTTTCTTTAGGGAGATTGATAAGATTGCTTCATTATTAACTGGAGAAACACTCTTGAAAACCCGACTAGTCATCTCCGTGGCCTTGGTAAAGCAATCGCGGCGAGAGAATAGAACATTTCTGAATACAGACGCTGAAGCTGTATAAAATTACGAACCACTGCCCAGAATGAATATGAAAACACGGTACTGTAAGGTCAAGTGATAAAAAGTTACTCCAAACGCCACAATTGTCACGAAACACTGCTAACTTGGGTACCTTTCTCCTACTGTGTTCCGAGGCGATGTGAGAATGTCTAGTGATGACTCCGCGATGTTGCGTCCGGGAAATGTGAAGAAATGCTGGGAAAGTTGACTAATTAAAGACTGCGAGTGTTTACTGTTGCTAATTGCGATCCCGTGTGTGTGTGTGTGTGTGTGTGTGTGTGTGTGTGTGTGTGTGTGAGAGAGAGAGAGAGAGAGAGAGAGAGAGAGAGAGAGAGAGAGAGAGAGAGAGAGAGAGAGAGAGAGAGAGAGAGAGAGAGAGAGAGAGAGAGAGAGAGAGAGAGAGAAACGGACTCCAAGATCTTTGAACCCTCCCAGCAAAATTACAAAAGAGAGAAAGAGGAAGAGGGAGAGAAACAAAGAAAAAGAAGGAGAACCTAATACAGTTACAAGTTCTCAGTGAGCGGAAGGACAAGTGTTTGAAGAAAAATGAAGGCGTGGCGTGAATTCCCTGAAGAGTATTCCGGTACCATTGCCTTCCTAACCAACACAATCACCTGTACTGGACAACATGTTACTTCAGATTACATACAGAGTGAGGCTTCGAAGCTTTTTTCAACCCCTTCAGTACCATGACACGTTTTCACATTCATTCTGGTTGCTATTTGGTGATTTTATACAGCTTCAGAAACTTATGTGGGGGATTAAAATAGTAAAGACTCTAGCCATTAATCTTCTGACCTTCATAGACCCTCCCTAATGTATATAAAATCATCTAATCACATCTAAAACTCAAGATAGATGTGCGTCCATGTACTGAAGGAGAGGGGAAAGCTGGCCAAGGAGAACATAATCCCTCTGATCATCTCGTGGTGAGAGAGAGCAAGGCGTTTCTGAATACTGGCCTTTGACACGTGATAATGACTCTTTCCTTTGTTTTCGTTTGTGTTACTCTTTCAGCTACACACAAATGATCTTTACTCTCAAATGAATGTTGCTAAAGTGAAGCCTCGAAGTGTTATGTGGTTTATTCCTTCCTTTGTACTCCTTTGTGTTCCTCCTTAATCCTTCAGTACCGTGATGAGTTTCCATATTCATTCTGTTTATTTATTTATTTTTTTTTATACAGCTTCAGAAACTTATGTGGGGGATTAAAATAGCGAAGACTGTGACTATTAATCTTCTGCTCTCGATAGACCCTTCCTAATCTATATGAAATGGTCTAATCGCACACAAATCTCAAGGTAAAAATGTGTCCCAGTACTGAAGGCGTTAAACAAAACTCTTCCTTTTCTCCCCACACTGGATGAAAAAAAGAGAGAGAAAAATAGAAAGACAAAAAGGGAAACAGTGTCAAAACCCACGACCCCCCCCCAAAAAAAAGGGAGGGAAAAATAAAAAAAAAGGAAAACGACAACGCACAACGACCTTTTTCTTTTTTTTTTTCCCCACGACCACGGTTATTTCCCCGCCCAGACAGCCAGCGACGACCTCTCCCTCGGGAAATCCGGCACGTGACGCTGGGTTTGTGGGTGTTACGCGTTGCCAGTCCGAATCCCGCCGGGCGTCACAATCCTCCCTCAATTTGCGGTGGATTATGTTGTTATCTTCCCCTGAGTGTGTGAGAGAGAGAGAGAGAGAGAGAGAGAGAGAGAGAGAGAGAGAGAGAGAGAGAGATGGATGGATAGATGGATGGAGAGAGGAAAGGAGGGACAGAATAAAGGAAATAAAGAACAAAGAAAAGAAGGAAGGAAGGAAGGAAGGAAGGAAAAGGGAAGGCGGGAAGGAAGAAAGAAAGAAAGGAAGAAAGAAAGAAAGGAAGAAAGGAAGGAAGAAAGAAAGAAAGGAAGGAAGATGGACAAATGGAAGGAAGGAGAGAAAGAAGGAAAAAAGAATAGAGAAAGATAAAAAGAAGGAAAAACAAAGGAAAGAAGAAAAAGAGAGCAAGCAGGTGAGATAGAAAGAAGAAAAGAAGAAAGACAGAGAGTAAAGAGAGAAGTAAAGGCAGAAATAATGAAGACAGGAAGAAATAAAGCAAGAAATAATGAAAGCAAGGAAGACAAACACTTCGAGAGAGAGAGAGAGAGAGAGAGAGAGAGAGAGAGAGAGAGAGAGAGAGAGAGAGAGAGAGAGAGAGAGAGAGAGAGAGAGAGAGAGAGAGAGAGAGAGAGAGAGAGAAGAATAAAGGGTAATAAGAGCACGAAGGAGACAAGGAAGAAAATAAATAAAGATGAGAAAAGGGAACATGACACACGGAGGTGGGGAGAAGAAGAAACGGAGAGAAGACAAAGTACAAGCAGAGGAAGAAGGGAGGAGCAACAAAAATGATAAAGGAGAGATGGAGGAAGGACGAGAAGAAAAATGAGGTAAGAACTCTAAGTGGAAAGAGAAGGAAAAGGAGAAGGAAAACCAACACTACCTCCTCCTCCTCCTCCTCCTCCTCCTCCTCCTCCTCCTTCAACGCCTTCCTCTGCGAAGATAGACAATTTATAAGATGACCTTGAGAGGGCTCAGAGCAACCCTCAATCTTTTACTCCGTCATTGAATTGATGGAGGAGGAGGAGGAAGAGGAGGAGGAGGAGGAGGAGGAGGAGGAGGAGGAGGAGGAGGAGGAGGAGGAGGACGAGAAGTGTATGATATTTTCTCACCTTTTCCTTCATTCAAACTCCAGTGCTAAGGTATTTTTCTCCTCTCTTTCTCTCTCTCTCTCTACACACACACACACACACACACACAGCCACGCCCCTCCAGCACCAGAGCTTAAGATTTACACTCACCCAAACCATACACACACATTTTTTTTCCTCTACAAACTGACACCTACATCTTTCCTATACTCTCTCTCTCTCTCTCTCTCTCTCTCTCTCTCTCTCTCTCTGATATACGTGTTATCCTATTCCTTCATCTCTCTTTGTCTTTCTCATCTCGTATCTCCCCTTTATCTATTCATGTATGTTCCTTCTTCATTCCTACCTTTCCTTTCCCTATGTACGTATTCCATTTCTTCCTTTTATTCACCTACATTTTCCGTCCTCCTCTTCTTCTTCCTCCTCCTCCTCCTCCTTCTCCTTCTCCTCCTCCTTCCTTCCTTCCTTCCTTAATACCTTTTTCTCTTTTTCCTGTTTCATATCTTCCCTTTCCTATAGGCTATTATCTCTCTCTCTCTCTCTCTCTCTCTCTCTCTCTCTCTCTCTCTCTCTCTCTCTCTCTCTCTCTCTCTCTCTCTCTCTCTCTCTCTCTCTCTCTCTCTCTCTCTCTCTCTCTCTCTCTCTCTCTCTCTCTCTCTCTCTCTCTCTCTGTATTTTCGTCGTATTTTCATCCCTCAGTGAGCATCGCTTGTTAAGAATCGAGACACCTTTTGCGACCTTCCTAGAACTGCTATCGAAAAATTTGGCGATGGAATAGAGAAAATGTTAATGCTGGAGGAGGAGGAGGAGGAGGAGGAAGAGGAGGAGGAGGAGGAGGAGGAGGAGGAGGAGGAGGAGGAGGAGGAGGAGGAGGAAGAGGAAAAGGAATACCTAAACACAGACAGGAATTTAATTAGGTTGGCTTGCCATAATAGCTTCCTTTTTTTGACGCCATAATCAGTGTAAGAGAGAGAGAGAGAGAGAGAGAGAGAGAGAGAGAGAGAGAGAGAGAGAGAGAGAGAGAGAGAGAGAGAGAGAGAGAGAGAGAGAGAGAGAGAGAGAGAGAGAGAGAGAGAGAGAGAGAGAGACTTCGAATTAGTGAGAAACAACCAAGCCCAGTCCATCTCAGTGTCTCCCAGCCCAGCCTAGCCATCCCAGTGTCTCTCAGCCCAGCCCAGTCCATCCCAGTGTCTCTCAGCCCAGCCCAGTCTATCTCAGTGTCTCTCATCCCAGCCCAGTCCATCCCAGTGTCTTCCAGCCCAGCCTAGCCATCCCAGTGTCTCTCAGCCCAGCCCAGTCCATCCCAATGTCTCTCAGCCCAGTCCAGTCCATCCCAGTGTCTCTCAGCCCAGCCCAGTCCATCCCAGTGTGTCTCAGCCCAGCCCAGTCTATCTCAGTGTCTCTCATCCCAGCCCAGTCCATCCTAGTCGATCCCAGCCCAGCACACTAACCCACACTTCGTTCCTGGAAGCTCGTAGTGAAAAATAGATCCAAGAACTTTGAGTGAATGATAAAGTTAGTTGGGTCTCGCAAGGCAGCGAGTGGGAAAGGTGAAGGAACGAGTAAAGACAGTGGATTGTGAGTAAGATAGGAGAGAGAGAGAGAGAGAGAGAGAGAGAGAGAGAGAGAGAGAGAGAGAGAGAGAGAGAGAGAGAGAGAGAGAGAGAGAGAGAGAGAGAGAGAGAGAGAGAGAGAATAGAAACAAAATCACACGAACAATAACAAAGACACACACACACACACACACACAACCCACAAGAGGCTTCAGGGACACCATTACCCTGATAGAGCCCCGGACTGCACCCCTCGCTAAGGCTTCCCGCCCATCACACACCCGCCAACAGCTCCGCCGCCTCCCCCCGCACCGCCTCGGAAGGGAAGACATGGAAAAGGAATGGAGAAAAGTGGGCAGGTGGGACAAGTGGAAAGGTCATATAGGAGGAGGAGGAGGAGGAGGAGGAGGAGGAGGAGGAGGAGGAGGAGGAGGAGGAGGAGGAGGAGGAGGAGGAATACAAAAGGAAAGGCAAACAGCAACAGACCTTTTCGTGCTCTCATTGCTACAGGGAAGAGAGACAAGACAGCACAGGAGGAGGAGGAGGAGGAGGAGGAGGAGGAGGAGATAGAGGTGAGGGATGAGCAGAAAAGGAGATGAGTGATGGATGAAAAAGAAAGGAAAAAAAGGGAGTAGTAGGAGGAAGAGAAGGAGAAGGAGGAGGAGGAGAGTGATGGGAGACAAACGAAAAGGGAAAAACAAGATGGAAGAACAGAGGAAAGAAAGAAAAGGAGGAAAACAGGAGCACTAAATGACAAACAGCAGCAGACAGGTTGCCCCACAGCATGAGAAAAACGAGTAAAGGAGAAGCGAGGAGGAGGAGGAGGAGGAGGAGGAGGAGGAGGAGGAGGAGGAGGAGGAGGAGGAGGAGGAAGAAGAAGAGGAAGAGGAGGAGACCCTGGAGACAAGAAGACAGGTAAGATTATTATTCCAGGTATAATTTTTTTTATCTTGACACGTTATCTCTCTCTCTCTCTCTCTCTCTCTCTCTCTCTCTCACCTTGTCACATGCACGTTCAATTTCAATTAAGGCTGAGCGGGCGGCCAGAGAAGACAGGTAAGTCCCAATCAAGTTTAATTAATCAGTGAACGAGGGCAGGTAGAGAGAGAGAGAGAGAGAGAGAGAGAGAGAGAGAGAGAGAGAGAGAGAGAGAGAGAGAGAGAGAGAGAGAGAGAGAGAGAGAGAGAGATGCTGCTTTTAGAATTCATACATACAGTACACACACACACACACACACACACACACACACACACACACACACACACACACACACACTGTTAATAATAATCAAAATACTACTACTACTACTACTACTACTACTACTACTACTACTACTACTACTACTACTACTAACACTACTACTACTGCTAACACTATTACTACTACTAACACTACTACTACTATTAACACTACTACTACTACTACTAACACTACTACTACTACCGCTACTAACAAACACTATTACTACTACTACTAACACTATTACTGCTGCTAATAACACTCCAACACTCCCTCTCACACAGGAAATGGCAGGAAATGGAGGATGATGCTGATATGAGACACGTGGTGGGAGAAGGTTAGGTGTCGGTCTGCTGCCTATAATTTTAACCTCTTTCCTTCTCTCTCTCTCTCTCTCTCTCTCTCTCTCTCTCTCTCTCTCTCTTTGTTCCTCCTCCCTCCTCTCCTTTCTCTCACCTCTCTCTTCCTCCCTGGCACCTCCTCTTCCTCTCTCCCTCCCTCTCCTTGCCCTCACCACAACTGCTTTCAAGGCCCACAGATTATTGTCCGTGGTCTGTTTAGTATTTCTCCTAATAATAATAAAAAAAGTCTTGTTAATCTGTCACTGTAACCATGAGAAGTCAATCTCAATAACCTGAGTAGCTTTGAATAGAACCTTTTGAATGTAGTCATGGCGAGAGGAGGTTTGAAAATATGGTTGTCTGATGTCTGAGCCCCTGTCTGCTCGCTTCATCTTCCCTAAGCCTTATCTAAGAGACTGTCGGGGTTATCTATATATCATCGTGTTTAATTCTGCTTTTTCTTTCATGAGTTTTGAAATACACAGAACTACTACCACTGTTGCTTCTACTACATTAAGAGTATCACCATCACGCGCAATCTTAAGCCTTATTTAAGAGAATATAGGGATTATTTTTATATAATCGTGGTTAATTTTGCTTTTTTCCTTCAGAAGCTTCGAAATTAATATAACTACTACCATTATAATAGCCCCTTCAGTGCTGGGACGCATTTTTACCATGAGTTTGAGTATGATTAGACCATTTTATTGACATTAGGAAGGGTCTATGGAGGTCAGAAGATTAATGGCTCGAGTCTTCACTGTTTTAATCCTCCATATTAAGTTTCTGAAGCTGTGTAGAATCACCAAACAGTAAACAGAATGATTATGGAAACGTGTCATAGCACTGAAGGGGTTAACAGTACCACCACCACAAGTAATT
>NC_059287.1:14085133-14090133 GCF_017591435.1 Portunus trituberculatus | reverse complement strand
TCCTCCTCCTCCTCCTCCCAGATGTTATTGTTCCTCTGCCTCCTCCTGCCTCCTTCAAAAACACCAAAGACTCCTCCCAGAACATTGAAGATTCCTACTCCTCCTCTTCTTATTCTCCTCCTCCTCCTCCTCCTCCTCCTCCTCCTCCTCCTCCTCCTCCTCCTCCTTGAAGATCGAAAAAGGTGTCTCTTCCTTCCCACAGCGCTTCTTTCTCTCGACAGTTGCTCTTCAAGTCGTAATAATAACAACAATGATAATAATAACAATAATAATAATAATAATAATAATAATAATAATAATAATAATAATAATAATAGTAATAGTAATAGTAAAAATAACTGTATAAATAAGGTGGAACTCTTTCTTCTCTCGACAGATAAAAGGACAAAAGATCCAAACACACACACACACACACACACACACACACACACACACACACACACACACACACACACACACACACACACACACACACACACACACACACACACACGCGCCGCTGTTTTTGGATTCATGAGTTCCCAAGAATAGTATTTACCTACTTAAGTGTGTGTGTGTGTGTGTGTGTGTGTGTGTGTGTGTGTGTGTGTGTTTGTGTGGGTGTGTGTTTGTTGGTTGTTCCCACACACACACACACACACACACACACACACACACACACACACACACACACACACACACACACATACACACAATTCTAAACTTCTGCAATTGTAACAAAACTTATGAAACGTAAAGCTGGAAAAAAAAATGATGATGATGATGATGATAATGAAGAAGAGGAGGAGGAGGAGGAGGAGGAGGAGGAGGAGGAGGAGGAGGAGGAGGAGGAGGAGGAGGAAGGTTTCACTTTAAACTTAACACAATTTTAGAAAGGAGTAACATTTCTTCTTCTCTTCCTTGTAACTTTGTCCCCACAGAGATTAATTTCTGTTGTCGTAGAGAGAGAGAGAGAGAGAGAGAGAGAGAGAGAGAGAGAGAGAGAGAGAGAGAGAGAGAGAGAGAGAGAGAGAGAGAGAGAGAGTGAATCGTGGTATAGCTTCTAATTTTTTTTTACATTGCCTGTCTATTTCTTTATCCTGCAATCCTCCTCCTCCTCCTCCTCCTCCTCCTCCTCCTCCTCCTCCTCCTCCTCCTCCTCCTCCTCCTCCTCCTCCTCCTCCTTTTCCTCCTCCTCCTCCTCCTTCACAAAAGCATGAAACAAATGGGAAAAACCACAGACTTTAAAAATACGGGAAGAAAAACAATATGAATAAAAATCTACGGGAAAAATACGATAAAAAAAATGAAAAAGGAGAGAAAAGAATGCAAAAAAAAAAAAAAAAAAAAAAAATAGAAGATCCTCGTTTATTTTTACATAGTTATTTCTTTTTCTCTTTGTACTTCACCTGAATGGGTTTCAACTGAACGGGAACACCTAAGAGGAAGATGTGTGTGTGTGTGTGTGTGTGTGTGTGTGTGTGTGTGTGTGTGTGTGTGTGTGTGTGTGTGTGTGTGTGTGTGTGTGTGTGTGTGTGTGTGTGTGTGTGTGTGTGTGTGTGTGTGTGTGCAAAATGGTGACGTAAGCAAAGGTGAAGTAATAAAGGCAAGAAGGGGAAATCTAAGCCTTAATTTCCAGCTTAATTAGATCACCAAGGTGTCTCTCTCTCTCTCTCTCTCTCTCTCTCTCTCTCTCTCTGCAATGGTTCAGTCCTCGCTGCTTTATTTTTCCCTTTTCCATTGAGAGAGAGAGAGAGAGAGAGAGAGAGAGAGAGAGAGAGAGAGAGAGAGAGAGAGAGAGAGAGAGAGAGAGAATGGACGTCTGTCACTAACCTGTCTCATAATTCTTGAAAAATTGCAAAGACTTTTCTCTGTCCCACACCCTCTCCCCCCCCACCACCACCACCACCACCACCACCACCACCACCACTACTCGAAACCTTTCATTCTCCTCCGTGTCTCCCTCCACTCCCCGTCACACACACACACACACACACACACACACACACACACACACACGCAGGAGCCGCCACCCGTGCTATAAATAATGAACACTCCATCTATCGTCGCTCCGCCTCTATATATTACACCAGACATGTGATATATTTTGCCAGTGACGCGACTCCTTCCCTCCTTCCTTCCTTCCCACCGATTGTCGCCCCAGAAGCTGAGAAGACGTGCTGACTTATTTTTATTATCATTATTTTTATTGGTATTGTTTTCTCTTTTCCTTTTTTCGTTTCTTATTGGCGCGATATGACCTGAGAGGGTTTGAGTGAGGCGGTGAGCGAGTGTTACTGGTTTGTAGTGGTAGTTGCTGTAATTGTATTGATAGTGGTGGTGGTATAGTAGTACTTTGGTGGTGGTGGTGTTGGTGGTGATGGTGGAAGTAGTAGTAGTAGTAGTAGTAGTAGTAGTAGTAGTAGAAGTAGTTGTAGTAGCAATAGCTGTAGTAGTAGGAGTCGTATTAGTAGCAGTCGTAGTAGTAGTAGTAGTAGTAGTAGTAGTAGTAGTAGTAGTAGTAGTAGTAGTAGTAATAGCAGTAATAAAACCTGTAATAGTAGAAGTCGTATTAGTAGTAATCGTAGTAGCAGTAGCAGTAGTCATAGTAGTAGCAGTCGTAGCAACAACAACAATAGCAGCATCAGCAACATCACCACCAACATAAGGATAAACACTAGAAAATCAACAAAAACCGTCGCACAAGTGGTAGAAAAATCAACAGCAGTACTAGTGGCCAAAGAGCCGCCGTGGTACCGTGGAACCATGCGTGCTTTGGGGTCCGAGGGGTCTCCAAGCGCACGGGTTAGAATCCTGTCCACGGTCCGAGTGTAGGTTGGCCTTCCTCACTAAGGGCAACGGTATAAAAAAAAGAAATGGAAACACGAGCACCAACACCACCATCAGCAACAACAGCAGCAGGAATAGCTAGGTGGCGGGAAGCAGTAAGGCATAGGCGTGCGTATACGATTGCATGTTTAATCAAGGGACGCCATAATGTTCTGAATAACACACAGTACAAGTAGGAATATGAGCCAGACACGCGAAGAGAGAGAGAGAGAGAGAGAGAGAGAGAGAGAGAGAGAGAGAGAGAGAGAGAGAGAGAGAGAGAGAGAGAGAGAGAGAGAGAGAGAGAGAGAGAGAGAGAGAGAGAGAGAGACTTAAGTACCGGAGACAAAAGAAGAAAGAATATGACTTGGGAAGAGGGAAAGATAGCAGAGAGAGAGAGAGAGAGAGAGAGAGAGAGAGAGAGAGAGAGAGAGAGAGAGAGAGAGAGAGAGAGAGAGAGAGAGAGAGAGAGAGAGAGAGAGAGAGAGAGAGAGTAAAACAGGAAACACCATAAAAAGAATAAAGAAAGGATGAAGTGGATACGAAAGAAGGAAGGAAGAACGGAAGAGAGGGAAGATTAAATGAACAAATAGAGGAGACAGGATAAAGAAAGAGAAAACTATAAAGAAAGAGAGAGAGAGAGAGAGAGAGAGGAGAGAAAGACAGACACAGTGAGAGGAAGTGACAGAGAAAGAGATAAAAACAAAGATGCACTGGGAGAGATGGAGGAGAAAGGAGACTCGAGAGAGAGAGAGAGAGAGAGAGAGAGAGAGAGAGAGAGAGAGAGAGAGAGAGAGAGAGAGAGAGAGAGAGAGAGAGAGAGAGAGAGAGAGAGAGAGAGAGAGAGAGAGAGAGAGAGAGAGAGAGAGAGAGAGAGAGAGAGAGAAAACAAGCATGACATTCAAAGTATCATGTTATCACCTGCTCAGTGCGCCTCAGGTGAGCAAATAGAGAGAGAGAGAGAGAGAGAGAGAGAGAGAGAGAGAGAGAGAGAGAGAGAGAGAGAGAGAGAGAGAGAGAGAGAGAGAGAGAGAGAGAGAGAGAGAGAGAGAGAGAGAGAGAGAGAGAGAGAGAGAGAGACGTAAACTCACTAAAGAAACACAAAAATACTAATTAATCTTAAAAGAAACAGCCGAACCGACAGAGAGAGAGAGAGAGAGAGAGAGAGAGAGAGAGAGAGAGAGAGAGAGAGAGAGAGAGAGAGAGAGAGAGAGAACGCCGCCACACGCTGTCACCTTCGTATTAAAATTCAGGGAAGCGTCGGCCATTTATCTCCCGGATTTATGTGCCTTTGGAAAACGTTCGCTGGAGAAGAATACCTCGGCCACTGTTTTGCGGGAGAGAGAGAGAGAGAGAGAGAGGGAGAGGGAGAGGGAGAGGGAGAGGAGAGGGAGGGAGAGGGAAAGACAAAACGGAAGGAGAGGATATACTTGAGGAATATGGAGAACAGGTACAGAGAGAGAGAGAGAGAGAGAGAGAGAGAGAGAGAGAGAGAGAGAGAGAGAGAGAGAGAGTAGGGGAGATACAATGGAATATGAGGCAATGACAAAATTAAAGAGGATAGTTAAGGAGGAGGAGGAGGAGGAGGAGGAGGAGGAGGAGGAGGAGGAGGAGGAGGAGGAGGAGGAGGAGGAGGAGGAGGAGGAGGAGGAAAGAAATATAGCACAGTAGGGAAGAAGAAATTATGTTGCGTTGTAGAAGTAGTAGTAGTAGTAGTAGTAGTAGTAGTAGTTGTTGTAGTAGGAGAAGTATTATTACTATTATTATTATTATTATTATTATTATTATTATTATTATTATTATTAGTAGTAGTAGTAGGTAGTAGTAGTAGTAGTAGTAGTAGTGTAGTGGTGGTGGTAGTAGGTGGTAGTAGTAGTAGTAGTAGTAGTAGTAGTAGTAGTAGTAGTAGTAGTAGTAGTAGTAGTAGTATACCATTACATAAAGCATAACTCGAGTAATTGCCTTCAAATTACACTTATATTAACCTTCCTGCAAACAAAAATATACAAGATAAATAGTAAATAATAAATAAATAAATAAATAATAAAAAGATAAGTGGCGTGGGTGGAGTAAGTGAAATGTGACAACTTGGGAAAGCCGCCTTGGAGTCTGTTGATCGTGTGGGACATTGAAATCACCTCCAAACTTTTCCCTTGCCTTGCGTCGGGACTGATGGAGATTCGCCAAACTGC
>NC_059287.1:14070133-14080133 GCF_017591435.1 Portunus trituberculatus | reverse complement strand
TCTATATTTTTTTTCTTTTTTTCTTTCTCTCTCATGTTGGCAAGTCTTTCCTTCTCTCTCTCTCTCTCTTTCTCTACGTAAGCATTGGGAAACGTCAGAACAAGCATAATTCTTCAATAAATCAATGCCAAATAATCTCACCTCGTGTCTCAATCATTTCAAATAACATGAGTGCTTGGAAAGAAGGTCAAGTCTATCTCTGTCTGTCTGTCTGTCTGTCTGTCTGTCTGTCTGTCTCAGTAATTGCTTGTGGATAAACCGTTGCTCAATAAATCCACGTCATTTCCTAATTATTTGAAAAGAGAATATGCTTGTTTGCAAAGACTGTTAGGATTATCTGTCTATCTATTATCTGTTTTTCTATCTCTCTATCTCTTTATTTATTTATTTATTTATTTATTTATCAATCTATCTATCTATCTATTTGTTATTTATCTGTCTATCTATCTATCTACCTATCTATCTATCTATCTATCTATTTGTCTATCTATCTATCTATTTATCAGCTTGCCTTCTTTAATAATATATCATGGAAAGAGAAGGAGGGAGGGAGGGTAGAAGTAAAGGGAGAAGGAAGGAAGGAAGGAGAGAAGGAAGGAGTTAGGGAAGCAAAGAGGAAGCAAGGTTGAAGAAACTCGTGTAAGTTTTTGGAAAGCTGAGAAGAAAAGGGGAAAAAAGGGGAAAAGGAAAATATGGAAGAGGAGGAGGAGGAGGAGGAGGAGGAGGAGGAGGAGGAGAAGAATAAAAAACGTAAGGTAAAGATATCAAAATTAATAAACTGCAGAAGAAAAAGACGAAAAAGAACAAAACATGTCTTGAATATTTGATAAAAGAAAATTGAAAAAGAAAGTTTGTCCAGAAATTGAATAAAAAAGGAAAAAAAAAAGAGATGAAAAACTCAAAGAAAAGTCGTGACGTGATATTGAATTATTGCAAAGAAGCGGGAGAAGAAAAGAAAAAGAAAACAAAAAGGAGGAGGAGGAGGAGGAGGAGGAGGAGGAGGAGGAGGAGGAGAAGACTACACATTTTTCCTTAACCCACCTAAGCCACGCGGTATACCTGGAAAGACTGGAAGGGAAACTGGAAGAGAGAGACCAAGAGAGAGAAAGAGAGACCGAGAGAGAGAAAGAGAGACTGGGAGAAAGAGACTGGAGGAGGGTGCTGAGAGGAGACCAGGGAGGAAGCTAAGCTGATAAACTGTGCAGGAATACTAAAGACAGGAAGGCGGGGAGCTGGAGAGTGACTGATAAAGTGAACGCGAGTACCAGAGAGGGAAAGAACGAGAGATATGACACAGGAATGCTGGAGGAATAAATGGAAATATTGATAAATGATGGAGGAGGAGTACTAACAGGTAATATGATAGGATATGGACGAGGTACAGAAAGGGAGACAGCGAGAAAAAGGAAGAGAAAGTGAGAGAGAGAGAGAGAGAAACAGAGAGAGAAAATAAATGAATAAAGGAGGAGAGAATATACTCGTTTCGAATAAAGAGAAAGGAGAGTATGACAGAAATTCAATAAAAGGGAATAGGAGGAGAGGATAAAAAAAAATAAAATGAACAATAAACACAGAAAATAAATTAATAAATGATCAAGAAAAACACAGAGAAAGTGGAGGAATGAAAATAAAAAAATAAAAAATGTAAAGGTAGAATGAATATTGAATCTATCTAAATTGAACCGTGAATTAATAACAGAGAAGGGTGACCAGAGGAGGAGGAGGAGGAGGAGGAGGAGGAGGAGGAGGAGGAGGAGGAGATTGAGAAAGAGGAGTTGAAGTAAGAGAAAGAAGAGAAAGGAGAAGAAGGAAAGGAGGAAGAAGAGAAAGAGAAGGAAGAGGAGGAAGAAAAAGAGAGAAGAGGCCTGGAAGTAAGAAAAAATGAAGAGAAAAGAGAAGAGAAACATGTAAAAAGGAGAGAAAAAGGAAGAAGAAGAAGAAGAGGAAAGTAAATGACGAAGGAAAATATTCTACCACAAGAGGAGAAGGAAGACTAGAAACAAGAGGAAGAAGAAGAAGAAGAAGAAGAAGAAGAAGAGGAGGAGGAGGAGGATGGGATAGGGGAAGGGGAGGGTGGACACGTGGCAAGTCGGTGGTGTCTGTAAAAGTTTAAGTAGTCGGTGGGTGGCGGTGGTGAGTGGCAGGGACGTTACCAAAGCAAGGACAACTTTCTCTTCCTCCTTGGTGTGTGTTGGGAAGGGGTGGAGGGGGGGAGATTGGGAGGGAGGGAGAAGAGGGAATAGGGGAGGGATGGAGGGAGGGATTGAGGTAAGAAGGAGAGGGATGGAGGTAGGGAGGAGAGGAATGGAGGGAGGGAGGAGGAGAGAGAATGAGGGAGGGAGGGATGGAGGGAGGGAATGAGGTAGGGAGGTAAGAAGGAGAGGGAGGGATGGAGGAGAGGGATGGAGGAGAGGGATGGATGGAGGGAGGGAATGAGGGAGTGAATGTGGTAGGAAGGAGAGGGATGGAGGTAAGGAGGAGAGGAATGGAGGTAAACATGTCATGCCTAACCTAACCTAACCTAACCTTGATCTAATGGTTTCTTTCCTTCATCTTTTCCTTACTGCACCTTGCTTTCTCCTCCTTCTCCTTCTCCTTCTCCTTTTCCTCCTCCTCCTCTTCCTCCTCACCACCATCTTTTTCCCTCTCTTCACATATTTTCTCTCATTTTTCCTTCGTGTTTCTTTTTTCGCTCTCTATTCTCTTCCTTCTTCCCTCCTTTCATCTTTTTTTCACTTCCCTCCCCTCCTTCCTTCTTTTTATTTATCTTTTCTTCCTTTTTCCTTATTTATCCTTCTTCCTTCTCCTCCATTCCTTCCGTCCATATGTCGTTTTCTCCTTTCTTCCATTTCTCCTTTCTACCTCTCCTTACCTCCTCTCCTTTGCCTCCTTTTCTCCTTCCTTATCTTCCTATATTTCTTCATCTTCTTCCTTACCTATCATTTTATCACCTATCTTTCATACCTTCCTTCCCTTACATTTATTGGTTTTATCTTTCCATTCCTTTCGTTTTTCTTATCTTTCTTATGTCACTCTCTCATTCTCTTTCCTCCTCCTCTTCTATCTCTCTTCTTCATGTACCCTCCCTTTTTCCTTCCTTCTTCCTCTCTCCCTATGCATAACTTCTTCGATTTGTGATTCTCTTCCCTCCTCCACCTTTTCTCTTCCTGCCTTTCTTAACCCTTCTGCATTCCCTCACCTTTCCTCCTTCCTTCACAGCTTCCCTAATTCATCACCCCTTCGATCTGTTTCTCTCTTCCACCTTCCTTTCTGAAACTTTTCACTTGCTCTTTTCGTCTCTCATCACTTATTTCTTCATGTGATTCTTTCTATTGCGATTTTCTTCAGCTGTTTTTTTTTTTCCTTCGCTCTTCATCTCGCATTCGTTTCTTCTTGAGCTTTTATTCATTTCCTTTTCTTCATATATATCTTTCTCTTTTGTCCTACTTCTGTCTGGTGTTGTCTAACGTTTTTGCTTCTTTATTTTTCCTCCTTCTCTTCCTCTCTTCTCCGAAATGTTGCCAGAATGAAGCTAATCTTATTTTCACTCGTAATTGCCTCTCATTTACTCTATCTTTTCTCGCTTTCCCTCATTAAACCTTCTGGAAAATGCGTCTGCTCTTCACCCGTAATCGCGCAACGTAACCTCATGTACCCGAGCTTAACTAACGTAACCTAACCAAACCTAACGTAACTTTAACTAACCCAACACGACAAGGAGACGTGGGGAGATGAAGAAATGAGAGGCTATAGGAGAAAGGGATAAAAGGATAGAATAAAGCAAAGAGATGAGAGGAAAAGTGAGATGCTGAACCAGAGGAAGTGATAAATTCGTCATTGATTTACTTGAAAACGCGTCAATCTTCACCCGTTCAAGTGTAGTTACGTAATCACACCTTCAGTACCAGGAGGCGTTTTCCTATTCATTCTGGTTACTATTTGACGGTTTAATACAGATTCAGAAACACATGTTGGGATTAGAATAGTAAAGACTGTGGCCATTAATCCTTTGATCTCCACAGACCGTTCCCAATGCTAATAAAATTGTCTAATCATACCAAAAAATCAAGATAAAAATGCGTCTCAGTACTGAAGGGTTTAATGGTTCACAGTATAGCCAGGTATATCCCACGCCTCGCCCCAGCTCTGTGTACTCTGCCACTCTGACCCGCCGAGGTACGTTTTATATTACTTCCCCGTACTCTGTTCACTGGCAAGATGGAGTTCATTGTTCCCACGCCTGTTTTGTTTTAATTGCCACGCTTGCTCGCTGCTAAACTAATACGTCTTCTAACTAACGAGGGGTGGGCTTCATTATTCATGATGCAAGACACTCATACACACAAACATAAAGTTTATTTTTTCCCTGTTAGTCTTGTTTTTAATTGCTACGCTTGATCGCTACTAAACTTTGCCCTCTAATGAGTGGTGGGCTTGATTATTCATGATGCAAGACACTCATACACACAGACATAAAGTTTATTTTTTCCCTGTCAGTCTTGTTTTAATTGCTACGCTTGCTCGCTACTAAACAGCGTCTTGTAATGAGTGATGGTAAGCTTGGTTATTCCTGGTGCGAGACATTTACACACACACACACACCGTCTAAGTTAGTCTCTTTGTGTGTTTTTAGTTCTAGTTTAATTTTAGAACCTGTATTTTAGCAAGGTGTAAGCTCACTGCCAAAGAGAATTTCATGTTGTACTCAGTCTCATTGTGGCAGTAAAGTTACCTTACCTTATCTTATCTTATTATTTTTTTCACTGATGCAAGACACTCATTAAGAGACACATACAGGTCATATTTTTCCCAGCCAGAGTTGTTCGTTACTAGACTATTTTAACACAAGTGGTGGTGGGTTTCGTTTATGCAAGAGGGGAAGCTGGCCAGGGGTAACACAAAATTAAAAGAAAATGCCCACATGATCTCTAGTTCCCATAAAGATAAGTAGAGTTAGCCAAAAGTCTGAGAGAAATGTCTTGAAACCTCCATCTTAAAAGTCAAGTCGCAGGAAGATGGGAATACAGAAGCAGGCAGGGAGTTCCAGAGTTACTTCAGACACTCACGTAGGTAACCCCTTCAGTACTGAGCCACATTTGTACCATGAATTTTGAGGATGATTAGACGATTTTATTTACGTTAGGAAGCGTCTATGGAGGTAAGAAGATTAATGACCAGAGTCTTCACTATCTTAATTCCTCACATAAGTTTCTGAAGTTGAATGAAATCACCAAGTAGTAAGCAGAATCAATATGGAAACGGGTCATGGCACTGAAGAGGTTAAGGTAATGAAAGTGAAGGATAAGGAAGCTGGTGGTGTATAGTCTGCCTACTCTAAAATGACTCCTGGATTTAAAACATATTGCAGCTTATTGGTCACGTAATTGATTTGATGTGAGTACTTGCTTTCTGTTGATCAACGTACTTATTACAAGGATAGCTCACGGTTTTCCTCAAGATCTGACAACCACGCATTCCCTAGGACACCATTCAAACTGAGACCCAAGAGCCACTTTTAGAGTAGACAGACTATAGCAAGACGTGGTTTGGAATGCAGTGGGTTATCCTCGTGTGTCTTCTGTACTGGGTCACTTTTGTACGTGTTCTGTTTCGTTGCTGTGTTGTTAGTCGAGAGCAAAGGTGTTTTCTGAATTGTGTGTTTATGTTATGTGTCTGTATGAAGTTGACCACGTAAATTCACCTCCACACACATTCCTTTATAATTATTGTTACGGCCGACGGACAGACGTATGAAAACATATATAAAAAAAATTGCACCGTTTTAATTATTTGACATGAAAAAAGAGTTATAAAAATGTCACGTAACTCTGACATTATAATAGAAAATGAATCTACATACAAAATTACACAGCTGTCCAAAAATTGTTTAAACTTTTCATTAAAATACTGAAATGTTCTTTCTTGCCCTAAACACACACACACACACACACACAGACACACATACACATACACACTCACACATACACACACCCGGTAGCTCAGTGGTTAGAGCGCTGGCTTCACAAGCCAGAGGACCGGGGTTCGATTCCCCGATCGGGTGGAGATATTTGGGTGTGTCTCCTTTCACGTGTAGCCCCTGTTCACCTAGCAGTGAGTAGGTACGGGATGTAAATCGAGGAGTTGTGACCTTGTTGTCCCGGTGTGTGGTGTGTGCCTGGTCTCAGGCCTATCCGAAGATCGGAAATAATGAGCTCTAAGCTCGTTCCGTAGGGTAACGTCTGGCTGTCTCGTCAGAGACTGCAGGAGATCAAACAGTGAAACACACACACACACACACCTACACACACACTTCACACACTTTCTCTCTCTCTCTCTCTCTCTCTCTCTCTCTCTCTCTCTCTCTCTCTCTCTCTCTCTCTCTCTCATCAATTTGTACAGCGCGTGTGTCCGTCGCTAGGCCGTCACCTGGAGGCGCCCACTCATGCCTGAAGAAGTGGAGGGTGTTGCCTAGGCACAGCGCTGCTCTCCACCCTTTCCCTCTCCCCCGACGCCCCCTGGAGGCATCCCTAAGGAGCAGGCTGGAGGAAAGGAGGGAGAGGAGGAGAGGAAGGGAAGAAGGAAGAAAAGATGGTAGTCCTTACACTGGTAATTACTGATCAGTAATATGTCACACACACACACACACACACACACACACACACACACACACACACACACACACACACACACACACACACACACACACACACACACACACACACACACACACACACAGTTCCATTACTTCACTATGCGAGAACATTGTTTATATTTCCAGCCTGTCTTGCATCCGTGTTAAAAATACTCAACACAAAAACACGTAAACCTTGACCGTGCGAGGCAGAGAGATAGACACGCATTCAGAAACATTTTGCTCTCTCATCACGCCTGTTTTCCAAGGCCATATATATGTTTAGCCGAATTTTCAAGTGTTTCTCCAGTTAATAATGTAGAAATCTTGCCAATCTGCCTCTAGAAAGGTAAAAACACCTTTAAAATGCCTTACTCTCCCACCATGACTGTTTTCCAAGACCAAAGGGATGGCTAGCAGGATTTTGAAGAGTTTCTCCAGTTAATAATGTAAAAATATTGCCAAGCTAAAAAAAAAAAAAAAAAATAGCTGCCTCTAGAACAGTAAAACACCTTAAAAATGCTTTACTCTCCAACCACGACTGTTTTCCAAGGCCAAAGGGATGTTTAGCAGAATTTTCAGGAATTTTTCCAGTTAATAATGCAGAAATATTGCCAATCTACCTCTAGAACCGTAAAAAACATCTTAAAAACTCGTGTAAACTTAGATAAAGCCTTTTGGAACAGTTGAAGCACAGAAGCGTTGGAGAATACAAGCCACAGTTAGACCAAAACACAAGGTGGCAGGAATAACTCACCTAACTTAACTTAACCTAACCTGAGCTTATCAAACACCACACACTCCTCACGCACCGCAGGCCACGTAAGAATTAAGACATCAGCGAGGCAGCGTGTGTGTGGCAGGCTGTGGTTCCGACCTGCAATCTCACCTGTAATCTCCAACCTTGCCTTGCCTTTCGAATTACAGACTGGTCAGCTCAGCGGCCGTCTGCCACCCAACCCTTCCCCCGCTCTCTATTATTACCTTCTGGCCTAGAGGAGGACGGGACACAGTAGGGCGTAGGTGTATGTACTGTTCTGACTCCTAATGATTAAAACACAACCTCAGCCTGCCTTCCAGAAACACATGTCCGCCTCCTACAGCGCCACCCTCTGCATTATTACACTCTTGTCTCTGGAAACTGGCTTCAGGTTGAATTACTGAAGTGGAAGCTCTCTCCTAATGAATGACACACTGCCCACCCTCAACCAAACACCTCTCGTGTCTCCTAACTTAACCATCCTAACCTACCTCAATCCAACCTAACCTACCCCAACCCAATCCAACTTAATCTACCTCAATCCAACCTAACCTACTCCCAACCCACCTCAATCCTACCTAACCTACCTTAATCCAACCTAACCTACCTCAGTCCAACCTAACCTACCCCTACCCAATCCAACCTAACCTACCCCAACCCAATCTACCTCCATCCAACCTAACCTACCTCAACCCAACTTAACCTAACCTATCCTAACCCAACGTTAACCTAACCTAACTTAATCAAACACCTCTGATCTCTCTCCCACTACACTGCTACTTCACCGCCTCCTACCACTCAGGAAGTCACGCAGCACTGGGCCTTATCGCCATAAACAGAGATAATTTTTCAATCAGTATATGTTTCTTGCTTTCTTCACACATATTACTTTTTTTTCTATCACACACACTGCTATTTCTCAACCGCAGTTCTTTGCATTATGAGCTTCTCTTTCCAGGAAAATAAACAGAATTGGTTAATAACTGAAAGGAGATGCAATTTGAATATCGTGGCGACACTACAATACTGCTACTGTTATTGCTGTTATACCTATATTACTCACCCCTCACTGGTCGCCCTGGTGCTGCACTCCTCATCACGGAGGCACGGATGGAGAGTCGCTGGAAAGTAAGAGAAAGATGGAATCAGACCAGAGTTCCAGGGATAAATTCATCATGAGACGAGCACCATGACACTGCATAACTTATAACACTTCCCCTGAGTGACGCACCGCATGCAACTCGTGTGTGTGTGTGTGTGTGTGTGTGTGAGAGAGAGAGAGAGAGAGAGAGAGAGAGAGAGAGAGAGAGAGAGAGAGAGAGAGAGAGAGAGAGAGAGAGAGAGAGAGAGAGAGAGAGAGAGAGAGAGAGAGAGAGAGAGAGAGTGAGTGAGTGAGTGAGTGAGTGAGTGAATTAGTGAGTGAGTGAGTGAGTGTGTGTATGTGTGTGTGTGTGTGTCAAACCTCAACGTTCACTCTTGCATGAACATATCCACATGAAAAACTCAAAAAACACAGAAATGTGCAGTATATATATAACACTCAGCTTGAAATTCCAGAAAAGACTTAATACATTTGAATCCCTAAGCTCCTCCATCAATCTTTCCTCCTCTTCCTCTCCCTCTCGTCATTAGCAATATAAAGATGTAATAAAAATAATGACTGAAAAATATAGACAGACGTATTAAGGTAAAATAGTTCACTTTCTGGCAAAATTTTCCATGTGATTTGCATTTTTAATTGTTCGTGATACAGCGGTTTCTGACTAATAAGTATTTGCATAGTAAATAGCGCATGAATATGTATGTTTGGGGAAAAGTTGTGCATGATTGTGGTCTGCGTGTGGTGTGTGGTGTGGTGTGTGGTGTTTGTGTGTGTGTGTGTGTGTGTGGTGTGGTGTGGTGTGGTGTGGTGTGGTGTGGTGTGGTGTGGTGTGGTGTGTGTGTGTGGTGTGTGTGTGTGTGTGTGTGTGTGTGTGTGTGTAAAAAATGTACCATACATGCCTATTAAAACCCCACCACCACCATCATCCCGTCCTCGTCCTCCACCTCCTCCAGTCACCACCTTTCAAATCCACCGTGCTGTTCCACCTCTCGCCCTCCTCCTGGCTCTCCACCTTATACAAGTCCGTTCCCCGCTAAAACTCGGCCGCGTGTCCATTAAATAATTAAGGGCCATCAGAGTAAGCCAGCCGCTGCCACTCCCAGGCCCGACTCGCCCCTCGGTGCAGCCTCCGGGCGACACCTGGTTATGAAGTGTCGCGGGGAGGCGGGAACACAATCCACAGTTCATTACAGCATCGTGCAGCGGCCATTACCAGTGCAGTTGTCTTGTTTTCCTGCTGTCTCGCCGCGTTTCCCTCTAGCCCTTCCTTCCTCCAGCAGGCGAAAGCCACGGCCCGACTTGAGTGCATAAAGGGGTCAGGTCAGCTTAGGTCAGGTAAGATAGATCGGTAAGTTAAATTCTATTGTTTTTATAAATGTATACTATGTGGGCCTTCTTTTCGTTTCGTTTCCCTTGACCAGTTTTTCTCTCTTATATAAAAAGAAGTACAAACACAATGTGAAATAATACACATTGCAAGGTGGTAGTCAAACCGCGTCTTCCTCAT
>NC_059287.1:14045133-14065133 GCF_017591435.1 Portunus trituberculatus | reverse complement strand
TAATCCTTTCTTTCTATTTTTCTTTTCTCATTGCTTGATATTCTTTCAAGTATAATTAACTTTTATTCTTTACGTATGCATTTTTTTTTTCTGTTTCAATCCTCTTTTGCATTTAATAAGCTTCTCTCTCTCTCTCTCTCTCTCTCTCTCTCTCTCTGGCTCATTTAGTATACTACAATGAACTACTTGATCGTGACAAAAAGGGAAAAAAATCAGTGAAGAGAATGAAAAGAAGAATAACAACTTACCACACACACACACACACACACACACACACAAGCACGCAAAGTAAACACAACGACATTTTCGTAACAAGGTACAAATTCTTTCTGACGAAACATTTTTTGGTGACATTGCTGTTATTCCGTTTGATGGCAACGTGTGTGTGTGTGTGTGTGTGTGTGTGTGTGTGTGTGTGTGTGTGTGTGTGTGTGTGTGTGTGTGTGTGTGTGTGTGTGTGTGTGTGTTACGTTGAGTGAGACAAAGAAAAGAAAAATAAACTTACTGAATTCACCAACGTCAGTCAGTCTTTCAAACTTTCTCTCTCTCTCTCTCTCTCTCTCTCTCTCTCTCTCTCTCTCTCTCTCTCTCTCTCTCTCTCTCTCTCTCTCTCAATAACAGCAGCATGAGATAGGACGTTCCCCCACTGACCCTCCCCATCTCTCCACACCCAGACTACCCCTCGGCCCGCCCCGTTCAAGCCTCTTCTTCCGCAGCTCACTCGTAACTTTGTCTTCAGAAATATAGTTATCCAAAGTTATCAGGGCGGTAGTTTTCTCTGTGGCGAGCGAGGGAACCGACGATACACACCCTGCCCCACCTCGCCTCGCCTCCGTGTGCCTCGCTTCCCCTCGCTTCACCTATTCTTCCTCCTTCCTCCAGCTTGACGTGATAATGTTACTGATTCCGCCTCGACTTTGCGCTTCCACTGCTCCCTGTGTGTCAGTTCCCTCCCTTGCCTTGCTTGTTCCTTGTGAGTCAGGGAGGTATGCTGTTCCCTTGCCTTGTTCGCTCGTCCTGCTCCCAAAACCAGGGGTAATATTAGACTAACGTATGTAATAAAGTCAAGGGAAGTATGCTAGCTGAAAGACTATTCCCTGTGTGTCTGGCTGCCTTGTTTGCCAGTGTCACTACTAATGCAACCTTGTGAGTCAGGGCGGTATGCAGTTCCCTTCCCTTGTTCGCTCCTCCCGCTCCTAAAACCACGAATAATATTAGACTAACGTATGTAATACAGTAAAGGAAAGCATGTCAGCAAAAAAGAGTGTTCCCTGTGTGTCTGGCTGCCTTGTTTCCCAGTGTCACTACTGATGTATGTAATGAAGCAAGGGAGATTATGCTGGAGATACATGGAAGTCTAGGCTCCTACATGAGAAATTAAGGTTTTTTTTCTTTTCTTTGTTAATGCTCGTGCTATTTAAGATCAATCCAGCTAACGAAGGAAAATAAATAGAACTAAGGAAATAAATATGTAGATGAAATGCAATGAAAACTTGAACAAATTTCCTTTCTTTTGTAAATACTCGTGTTATTTCTCTGTCACCATCACCACCCCCACCACCACCACCACCATCACCACCAATATGATGACTTCAGCTAACGAACGGAAAGATATAGAACTAAGAAAATAAATATGTAGATGAAATGCATTGAAAACTTTAACAAATTTCCTTTCTTTTGTAAATACTCATGTCACTTCTGTCACCACCACAGCCATTACAATCAGACCAGCTAACGAAGGGAAACGATAAGAAAAAGAAAGGAAATAAAAATCTAGACGAAACAGGAAAACTTGAGCATCTTTCCATTCTTTTGCAAATACCCGTGTCATTTCCTTGTCACCACCACCACCACCACCACCACTACAATCAGACCAGCTAACGAAACAGAAGCAGAAACAAGATGGAAAAAAAAAAAAAATCTGCATAAACAACGTAAAGAAAGGAAGCAATTTAATCGTCTAGACAGGAATATGGTCCAGCTAACAGGGAGGAGAGGCCGTATTTATTCTTTCTTAATGGGGAAAAATAAAATACACCAGACTACACTGAAAATACGTCCAAAATACACGAAAACAATTAATTCTAACGAGCAGCCACGACTATTGTTGAGCTAATAGAAAGGTGAAGAGAAGGAAAGACAGAGAAGAGAAGAGAAGACATGGGAAGAGAAGGGAAGAGAAGACAAGAGAAGAGAAGACAAGAGAGAGAGAAGAAAAGAGAAGAGAGAAGGAAAGGAAGGAAGAGGAAAGAAGGGAGAGTGCAAAAATAACAAGATAACGAGAGGAAATGAGGAAAAAGAGAAGGGAAACGAAGAAAAAGAGAGAAAAAACAAGGGAGAAGCAAAGAAGAGGAGGGAAAAGAGAGGGAAACCATTACTACTGGAAGAAAATAAAGGAAAAGGGAAGATAAATGAAGGAAAAGAGAGGAAAGACAAGGGAGGAATAAAGAAGTGGAAGGGAAAAGGAAACTATCACTACAGGAAGAAATTAAAGAAAAGAAGGGAAAACAAGGGAGAACTAGAGAAGGGGAAAGAAAAGACAAAAATAAAAAAGGAAGATAAACGGAAAAAAACCCAAAGAAGTAAGGAAAAATGGGAAAAGGAAGCCATTACTACTAGAAGGAAATAAAGAAAGGAGGGGAAAGCAAGGGAGGAATAGAAAAGGGGAGGGAAAGAAAATGAAGATAAAAGAAAGGTAAATGGAGGAAAAAGTGAGAAAATAAAGGTAGAAGTAGGAAAGAGGAGGGAAAGGGAAGTCATCACTACTGGAAAACAGTTAGAGAAAGAGGAAGGAAAGGAAATCAAGAAAAAAAGTAAGATAAGCGGAGGAAAAAAGTGAGAAAAAACTAAGAGAGAATATTAGAGAAAGGGAATAAAAGGAAGTAAAAAAAGAAAAGGAAGAAAAGTGAGAAAAAAAGGAAGAGAGAAAATTAGAGAAAGGAGAAGAAGAGGAAATTAAGAAAAAAAGGAAGATAAAGGGAGGAAAAAAAAGAGAAAAAAAACAAGAGAGAAATAGGGAAGAGGAGAGAAAGGGAAAATAAAACAACATAAAGATAACAAGATTGGAACAAAATTAGAGAAAGGGGAAAGGAAAGAAAATCAAGAAAAAAAAGTCAAATAAATGGAGGGAAAATTGAGAAAGAATAAAGGGAGAAATAGGGAAGAGTAGGTAAAAAGGAAGCCATCACTACTTTCCTAATGGTGCAACTCTCCTTCATCACCGAGATTCTTCAAAGGGAGCACATTAGACCCCGTGTTTTCTTTCTGAAGTTTCCTGAGGTGAGGGAGCGGAACCTTCACCTCATGTTCAAAGTGAAAGACAAACAACATCAAAGCTTCTTCATTTGGTCTCACCTGGACTGCTACCCCTCCACTCCACTCCACCTCCTCTCACCTGTCCCCATCACACCTGTTCCTTATTACCAGGTGTGAGGCGAGGCTGTGACCGTCATTCCGTGTGTGTGTGTGTGTGTGTGTGTGTGTGTGTGTGTGTGTGTGTGTGTGTGTGTGTGCCTCTAATTATGATGATGAGGGACCGGTGATTTGTTGTTGTTGTTATTGTTGTTTTTGTCGTTGTAGTATTAGTATTATTATTATTATTATTATTATTATTATTAGTAGTAGTAGTAGTAGTAGTAGTAGTAGTAGTAGTAGTAGTAGTAGTAGTAGTAGTAGTAGTAGTAGTAGTAGTAGTAGTAGTAGAAAAGAAGAAGAAGAAGAAGAAGAATAGTAGTAGTAGTAGTAGTAGTAGTAGTAGTAGTAGTAGTAGTAGTAGTAGTAGTAGTAGTAGTTGTTGTTGTTGTTGTTGTTGTTGTTGTTGTTGTTGTTGTTGCTGCTGTTATAGTTGTTGTTGTTGTTGTTATTGTTGTACTTGTTAGTTGTTGTTATTGTTGTTGTTGCTGGTGGTAGTGGCGGTGTTGTTGTTGTTGTTGTTGTTGTTGTTGTTGTTGTTATTTGTTGCTGTTGCTGCTGTTTCCGTTGTTGTTTGTTGTTGTTATTGTTTTTATTGTTGTTGGTGTTTTTGTTGCGCTTGTTGTTGCTGTTGTTGTTGTTGTTGTTGTTGTTGTTGTTGTTGTTGTTGTTGTTGTTGCTTTTGTTGCCGTGAGTACTTTCCATTGCCATTCTCTCATTCTCTATCATTCCTATTTTTCAACGAGGATTCCCATTATTTTTCCCCCATTGAAAATTGCATTCTTTTCTATTTCACATTCAAAGAAACCTTGCTTTTTCTTTTTTTTCTTTTTGTAATCCTTTCCAATACTATTTCTTTTTCTTTCCGCCCACACAACCACGCACCAACTCTCTCTCTCTCTCTCTCTCTCTCTCTCTCTCTCTCTCTCTCTCTCTCTCTCTCTCTCTCTCTCTCTCTCTCTCTCTCCATAAAGGGCTGCACGGGCTTTCTCTCTCACAATTCATCTCCTTTAGTTCTTACTTCTCATAATCTCGCCCTTCTTTGTAGGCTTTATCTGGGTGGGGAGAGGAGGAGGAGGAGGAGGAGGAGGAGGAGGAGGAGGAGGAGGAGGAGGAGGAGTACAAAAGGGAAAACAAATATCAGATCTATATCCTCTAAAGAAGCCGTTTTTGTAGTAGTAGTAGTAGTAGTAGTAGTAGAAGTAGTAGTAGTAGTAGTAGTAGTAGTAATAGTAGTAGCAGTAGTAGAGGTCGTGGTGGTGGTGGTGGTGGTGGTGAAATGGAATTAGGACAAGGACAAAGAGGAGAAGAAGAAAAAAATAGAAGGAAAAAGGAGAAGAGTAAATAAACCTCTCTCTCTCTCTCTCTCTCTCTCTCTCTCTCTCTCTCTCTCTCTCTGTCTTTCAACCCAACCAATAAAATTCCAGAGAGAACACCTGCAGCGGAAGCACTCGCCAGGTAACAGGACAGGTAAGCACAACTCAGCCCAGGCGACGCGGCATAAAGGAAACAAGATTTTCTCTCTCTCTGCAGGACACACCTGTGATGGAGAGAAACTGGAGGAACGATGGAGGAACGATGGAGGAACGATGGAGGAAAGATGGAGGAAAGATGGAAGGGCACAGAAAGGCGGCACGTTCAGGAAGAGGAAAGAGGGAGAATAGAGAAAAGGTTCAGTATTAGGAGGAGGAGGAGGAGGAGGAAGAGGAGGAGGAGGAGGAGGAGGAGGAGGAGGAGGAGGAAAGACTAATACAGCACTAGTAAATATAATAAAGAAGAAAATTGGACTTATCTATCATTAATCGATATATTGTGTACTGCTCTGTATGTGTGTGTGTGTGTGTGTGTGTGTGTGTGTGTGTGTGTGTGTGTGTGTGTGTGTGTGTGTGTGTGTGTGTGTGTGTGTGTGTGTGTTTGTGTGTGTGTGTTTGTGTGTGTGTGGGCGTGGACTGAATATATTTCTCCCCCTTTCCCTATTTTCAGTACGTGTCTGGTGTGTGTGTGTGTGTGTGTGTGTGTGTGTGTGTGTGTGTGTGTGTGTGTGTGTGTGTGTGTGTGTGTGTGTGTGTGTGTGTGTCTGTACGTGCGTGCGTGCAGAGGAAAATGGTGCGTTATGAAGAGAGGGATCAGAGGAGAGTGAGGAGGAGGAGGAGAAAGAGAAGGAGGAGGAAGAGAAGGAGGAAGAGGAGGAGGCGTGTAGGCGTGTCAGAGGGCGTGGGGCGGACGGGCCGTGGGTCTCCGCACGAAAAGGATACATGTAAGGAAACACACACACACACACACACACACACACACACACACACACACACACACACACACACACACACACACACACACACACACACACACACACACACACACACACACACACGAGCTAGACAGAAAATATGACGTGGTGTATTTATGTTTCCCTTGCGAGAAGGAGGAGGAGGAGGAGGAGGAGGAGGAGGAGGAGGAGGAGGAGGAGGAGGAGGAGGAGGAGAAGAGAAGACGCATGTGGAATAAAGAAACGGAAGGAAAAAATGTGTGAAGTAATAAAAAAGGTAGTAGTAGTAGTAGTAGTAGTAGTAGTAGTAGTAGTAGTAGTAGTAGTAGTAGTAGTAGTAGCTGAAGTTGTTTTTATTCAAGGACGAAGTAGAGAAAGGGAAGGAGGGGAATAAAAAGGAGATAGAGGAGAAAGAGGAGGAAGAGGAGGAAGAGAAAGAGGAAAAGTAAAAAATGAGTAAAAGAAGATCTGGAGGAAGCAAAGAAAAATAATAAAACATAGAAGAAGTAGGAAGAAGAAGAAGAAGAAGAAGAAGAAGAAGAAGAAGAAGAAGAAGAGAAAGAGAGTACAAGAAGTTGGAAATTGGAGTAGGAAAAGGAAGGAGAGGAGAAGGAGGAGGCGGCGAGAGCGAGGTGAGGAGGTGATTGGGTGTGGCCGTGCAAATAATGACTCTATTACTTCTTACCTGACACCTGCAATCGCCCACAGGTAGTGTTTCGCACGGTTATGGCGCCTCTATTTTGTGCCGAGAAGGGCGCGGCGGGACGGTACAGGAGGAGGTCGAGTGGAGACCAGAGACAGGCGACTTGGTGACGAAGACTTAGCGAGATAGCAGGTTGTAGACGTTATAGCGACAATAAGTTAAGAGTTAGTGACGAAAGAAGTGTTATGAAGGTTGTAGAGTACTGAAAAGAATATAGGTAGTAATAAAAGAAGCAAGTTATGAAGGCTGTAAAGTATTGAAAAGATTGTAGTAAAAAAAGAAGGAAGCTGTGAAGATTGTAGACTACTGGGAAGATTGTAGTAATGAAAGAGGTAAATTATGAAGGTTTAAGTGTATTGGAAAGATTTCATATCTATCTAAGAAGGCCACGGGCAACAAAAATTGAAAATGAAAAAAAGGCCATTGAGGTGCCGGTCCGCAAACAAGATATGTATGTATTTGAAAGACTGCAAACGCTTTAGTCAATCAGTAAAGGTAGTAGTGATGAAAATTATGAGGTCTGTTGAGGTTACAGAAACAAAGACAGGAGGAAGGGAAATTTTAAGCATGAGAGGCAAGGTAGTATCAAAAAATGGAAGGGAGGGAGCCAGGAAGGGACGACATTACACGCGGGAGATGGAAATTAAGACAGGGGAAGAGGCGGGGGTGTCTGGCAGGGGTGGGGAGAAATGGGCCTTCTGGGAGGGGAAGAAAGGGGAAGAATTTGTAGGGAGTAGAAAGTAAAGGGAAAAAATACGACAGGAAAGGATAGATAAGAGGAAATTTTTAGAGCTACGAGACTGCAGGGAAAAAAGAATTGTAGGGTTAGATGATAAAAGGAGGGAAATAAAGAGAGAAAATTGTGAGGTGAACTAAAAAGGGAGAGAAGATATGGAAGGGCGATAACGAAGGAAAAGGGAGAAAAATATAGAGTAAATTACAGAAAGGGGACAAAATGAAGAGCTAAGAGAGAGAGAGAGAGAGAGAGAGAGAGAGAGAGAGAGAGAGAGAGAGAGAGAGAGAGAGAGAGAGAGAGAGAGAGAGAGGAAAAATTGAAGGGCTGAGGTAAAGACAGTGTAAGGAAGGAAGAGAGAGAGAGGACAAATTTGAGAGTTACGAGGCAGGGAGGGCAAGGTGAAGGGAGAGGAGGGCGCGAGGGGAGGGGAGGAAGGGGAAGGGTAGGGAGGGAGGGAAAGGTAAAGGGTTAAAGGTGAGACGGATTTCATTTTTCAGGTTGATTAGGATTTTTTAAGGATCTTAATTCGTGACCATTTATAGTCTTCCCATCCTTGACGATACCTCTTATCTACTCCTCCTCCTCCTCCTCCTCCTCCTCTTTTTCCTTCTTTTCTCCTTTCTTCTTCTTCTTCTTCTTCTTCTTCTTCTTCTTCTTCTTCTTCTTCTTCTTCTTCTCCTCCTCCTCCTCCTCCTCCTCCTCCTCCTCCTCCTCAAATTAACCTTCAAGGAAGATAGACACGGAAAAAATCAGAACCATATTCGGATTTAAAGGATTTTCATGCAGGTGGAAAATCCCATATCGCTTCCATTCCACAAATACCGAACTGATTTAATCTCTCTCTCTCTCTCTCTCTCTCTCTCTCTCTCTCTCTCTCTCTCTTCATCGCCGGTGTTAACGAGAGGCGGCGAATTTGACACGCCCACACACACACATACACACAAACACACACACACACACACACACACACACACACACAACAACAACAAGCGACACGTCTCAATAATCACAGCACAATGAATGACCTCTCGCCAAAATGATACAGTCACCCCACCCTCTCTCTCTCTCTCTCTCTCTCTCTCTCTCTCGGGTACAAAAAAGAAAAAGGAATTCATGAAGTGCCCGCGCCACTATCCGCCGTATTACCGTGATTTAATTAACGAGACGGTCATTGGGCGATGTTTACAAGGCTGCCGGGAGTGGAGTGGTGTCGGGCGGGTGGAGAGGACGTGAGGGAGTAAATGGGAAGGAGGGACAGAGGGAGAGAGGGAGAGAGGGAGGACAATTTTGGTATCTCAGACTAATGATCACCATGTATCAGACTGGAGAAAAAGGTAAAAAGGATGAAAAATATGTAGATGAAAAGAATTAAGGGAGATAGAGAGGATGAGAGGGAATAACAGGAAGGAAAGAAGAGAGGAAGAGAGGGGAGAGAGGGGAGAGAGGGAGAGAACGGACAATTTTGATATATTAGACTAGTGACTGGTATATATTGGACAAAAAAAAAAAGGATAAAAAACCACTGAAAGATAAATAGGTTAAAACTGGGAAAAGATAAAAAAAAGATTAAAAGATGAAGAAAATAAAGGAAAGATGAAAGATACATGAAAAAAAATTAAGGGAAAGAGATTTTGAGGATAAAAAAGAGTAAACAAGGAGAGATAATGAAAGAGAGGAAAGAGAGGGAGAAAGACAGGACAAATTTGGATTGCCATGTATTGGACAGGAAAAAAATAAAAGAAAAACTGAAAGATGAATAGAAGAAAACTGGAAAAGGATACAAAAAGAATAAAAAATGGAAAAGGCAAAAAAAGTGAATGAAAAATAAACAGATAGATGAAAAAATTAAGGAAAAGAGATTTAAAGAGGATGGGAAGGAGTAAACACGGAGAGAGAGAGAGAGAGAGAGAGAGAGAGAGAGAGAGAGAGAGAGATAGGACACAGGAAATAGGTGAACATAGGCAGGAAGTAAGTGACATGGGTGTAGCAAAATGGGGGAGGGATGAGTGTGGGTGAGTGTGGGTGAGTGTGGGTGAGTGTTGTCGCTGGGTGTTGTGGTGTAGCAGATCGATGAGTGGTGACATTCTTGAAGCATCGACTTCTAATACACGTCAACCAGTGTCCTTTCCCACCTCTACCACCACCACCACCACCTTCTCCTCCTCTTCCTCCTTAACCTTCAGGACCGAGTGTCATTTACCCTCCTCCTCTTCCTCTTCTTCTTCCTCCTCCTCCTCCTCCTCCTCCTCCTCTTCATTCTTCTGTTTTCACCAATGTCTTTAGCTGTGACATTCTTATTTTTTCTTTTTTTTGGTATTTTTTGACGAATACTCTTATTTAAATGTCTTGCCACACCGTGAAGGTCAGGCTGAGTGGGGCGGGGCTAGGGTGAGTGGGGAGGGGCTAGGATGAGTGGGGAGGGGCTAGGGTGACTGGGGAGGGGCTAGGGTGAGTGGGAGGGGCTAGGATGAGTGGGGAGGGGCTAGGGTGACTGGGGAGGGGCTAGGGTGAGTGGGGAGGGATTAGGATGAGTGGGGCGGGGCTAGGGGTGAGTGGAGAGGGGCTAGGGTGAGTGGGAGGGGCTAGGATGAGTGGGGAGGGGCTAGGATGACTGGGGAGGGGCTAGGGTGAGTGGGGAGGGGCTAGGGTGAGTGGGAGGGGTTAGGATGAGTGGGGCGGGGCTAGGGTGAGTGGAGAGGGGCTAGGGTGAGTGGGAAGGGGCTAGGGTGAGTGGGGAGGGGCTAGGATGAGTGGGGAGGGGCTAGGGTGAGTGGGGTGGGGCTAGGATGAGTGGGGAGGGGCTAGGGTGAGTGGGGCTGGGCAGAGTGAAGGAAGGATAAGGGAAGATAATAAAGGTAAGGAATAGGAGTTGGTCTCTCTCTCTCTCTCTCTCTCTCTCTCTCTCTCTCTCTCTCTGGCGTGAAATATGAGCTTAATCTCCCATCGTGACGCCGCCAGACAGAATTTTTTGCTGATGAGTCCCCATTTTTTTTTTTTTTTTTTGGTCCCGAAGCAATACCAACGCAAGCACTGTCCAGGTTGTGTCTGTCTGTATGTGTGTCTGTCGCTCTGTATGTATGTGTGTGTGTGTGTGTGTGTGTGTGTGTGTGTGTGTGTGTGTGTGTGTGTGTGTGTGTGCCTGTCGGGTTAGCTTATCTTTTTATTCCCCTCTGCCTCTATTTACAATCGGATTTCTGTGTCTGTATTTGTTTTTATGCCTTTTAACGCTGCTCTCTCTCTCTCTCTCTCTCTCTCTCTCTCTCTCTCTCTCTCTTCTCCCTCGGTCAGGCTTTTTCTTTTAGGATTACTGATCAATTTTGTGTTTCTTTTGTGGGTTTCAAGTCTGTCTGTCTGTCTGTCTCTCTCTCTCTCTCTCTCTCTCTCTCTCTGCACGGATGGCATCTTCATTCCCCGTCAGCGCCCGGTGTGTGGCGGTCACGCTGTGTTTTACTGAGTGGCGGCTGTTGGCACGGCTGGCACGGCTGGCACGGCTGAGGACACGTCTTGCCTCGCCTTTTATCTTATTTCTCTTCCTCCTTCTCCTCTTTCTCCTCTTATTCCTCTTTCTCCTCTTTTCCTTAGCTTTTTCCAACACCTTCTCCTTCTCCTCTACGATAATTGCTCTGTGTGTTCGCCAGATGTCTTTTTGCTGCTCGCCTTATCCTCTTCTTGATCTTAGCTTCTTCTTCTTCTTCTTCTTCTTCTTCTTCTTCTTCTTCTTCTTCTTCTTCTTCTTCTTCTTCTTCTTTCTCCTCCTCTTCTATTCACTCCTTTATCTCACAAGTAATCAGTAAAGGTTTAAAGTCAACTGAGCATCAAGTAATCCGAGAGAGAGAGAGAGAGAGAGAGAGAGAGAGAGAGAGAGAGAGAGAGAGAGAGAGAGAGAGAGAGAGAGAGAGAGAGAGGGAGAGAGAGCAAGTTCACTTTTCTTATCACTCAGTACATATTTGCTCAAACTTTCCCTCCATCCAAGTATCTATTTGTGTTACATTTTCTTTCATGTTTACTTTCTCTCTCTCTCTCTCTCTCTCTCTCTCTCTCTCTCTCTCTCTCTCTCTCTTTCATTTTCTCCCTCTTTCATCTCTGTTTTATTACACTTTTTTCCTCTTCAGTAAAATTATTTGTATTCCTGTTCAAATCTTGCAATTGTTTACTCAGTTAAAGAGTATTACTACCTCCAACAGATTTCAGGGAAGGGAGAGCAAGGGAGAGAAGAGAGAGAGAGTGTAAACGAGGAATATACGAGAGGACGGGGTGAGAATATAGGGAAGAAAGGTTACCTGGGGAGAGTAAGAGGAGGTGTTGAAATACAAGAGGGAGGGAGATTGAAATTTAAGAGGAACAAGTGTATAGGAGGTAAGGAAGAAGATTAGGAAGGAAAGGAAGAAGAGTAGGGAGGAAAAGAGGTAGAGTAGGGAGGTAAGCGAAGGATATGGAGATGGGAAGGGAGAAAGGGACATAGAGGAAACAAGATATGGGAAGGAAACTGAAAGGAAATGGATAAAGAGAAGGAGATAGAGAAGAAAGGAAAATTAAGGAGTTGAGAATAAGTTATATGGAAGATGGAAATGGGAAAGGGAAATAAAAAGGGAAGAAGAGATAAATGGAGGAAAATAGAAGAAAAAAGGAAAAGTGTGAAGGAGAAGAGGTAGGAGAGAGAATATAAGCAATAAATAAGAGAAAGAGGTAAGGATGATAAAATAGAGGCAGAATAGAGGAAAAAAATGTAGAAAGGGAGGAAATAGAGAAAAAAACGGAGAAGTAGGGAGGAAAAGAGGTTGGAGAGGGAAAATATAAGCAAGAAAGAAGAGAAAAAAGGAAGGAAAGAGGTAAGGATGATAAAATAGAGGCAGAATAGAGGGAAAAAAATGTAGAAAGGGAGGAAATAGAGAAAAAAACGGAGAAGTAGGGAGGAAAAGAGGTTGGAGAGGGAAAATATAAACAAGAAAAAGAGAAAGAGGAAGGGAAGAAGGAAGAATGGAGTAGAAGGAGAAGAGAAAAAAAATATAGAAATGAAAGAATGAAGTTTGACAGATAAGAAAAGAATGGAGAAGGGAGGGAAATAGGGAGGGAGGGAGAGAAGGAGGGAAGAAGGGAAGGAGTGAGGGAAAGGGAGGGACAGATCAATAGCAACAGGTGAAGTTTTTTCCAGTCCAGCCTTATTGAAAAAGTGTTTACTTGTCATAGAACCTCCGTCATACGTTGAACCACTCTCCCTCTCCCTCTCCCTACTCTCCTTACTCTCCCTTCACCTCCCACAGTTCACCCACACACTCTCCTTCCATATTATTATTAACCTTACCTTACCTATAGAACCACTCACTCTCTCCCTCTCCCTAACTTACTCTCCCTTCACCTCTCACATTTCACCCACACACTCTCCTTCCACACCTAAGCAATTATTAACCTATAGAACCACTCTCTCTCTCTCTCTCTCTCTCTCTCTCTCTCTCTCTCTCTCTCTCTCTCTCTCTCTCTCTCTCTCTCTCCCCTCACCTCTCACATTTCACCCACGCATTCTCCTTCCATACCCAAGCAATTATTAACCTGTAGAACCACTCACTCTCTCTCTCTCCCTACTCTCCCTGCTCTCCCTTCACCTCTCACATTTCACCCACGCACTCTTCTTCCACACCAACACTCACTTCAGTCATTATTTCTCTACCTTTTGTCTTGGATACGAACTAATAAGGACATTTTCTCCCTGTGTGTGTGTGTGTGTGTGTGTGTGTGTGTGTGTGTGTGTGTGTGTGTGTGTGTGTGTGTGTGTGTGTGTGTGTGTGAAGCTCGCCACTCCTCTTCCTTCACGCCGCGTCTAATTTCCTATTAAAACTTACATGAAAGAACTTGAAAATTAATCGGGGGTTGAACTTTTTTCAGTTTTCTCTCTCTCTCTCTCTCTCTCTCTCTCTCTCTCTCTCTCTCTCTCTCTCTCTCTCTCTCTCATTAACTTTCTGGTACATTTTTCAGCGTCTTGACAACCACAGGCATTCAAGTAAAGGCTGCAGGCGTGTCCAGGTAAGGCGTGTACCTGTGTGAGGCGTGGGCGTGGCTGAGAGATGGGTGTGCGTGTCTATGAGCGTGTCTATGTGCGTGTCTGTCTGTGTGTGTCTTTTTGTTTCTGGTGATGTCCATTTTTTTCTTTAATTTCTTGTTAGTGATTTGTATATTCTCTTTCTCCTTCTTTACCTCTTCTTGTTCTTCTTCTCCTCCTTCTTCTCCTCTTTCATCTGATCTTCCTCCTCCTTCTATTCTTCTTCTTGAGCTGTTTTTTTCTGATTTCTGTTTCCTGATCTTATTCTTACTTGATCCTTCTCTTTCTCTTCCTCCTCTTCCTCTTTCTCTTCTTCTCTTCTTTTTTCCTCCTCCTCCTCCTCCTCCTCTTCCTCCAGACTCGCTTTCGTCTAGTTTCTGTTTTCTTATCTCATATTTTTTCCTCCTTTCCTTGATCACGTTCCTCTGATTATCAAAGATCTTCTCTCATGCACTCTTATTCCTCCTCCTCCTCCTCCTCCTCCTCCTCCTCCTCCTCCTCCTCCTCCTCCTCCTCCTCCTCCTTCTCCTCTTCCTCCTTTGCCAGTCTTCCATAAATGTGTATTGGTCTTCCTCTCAGTTTGCTCTTCTTTTTTCCTCTCTTTTCTTTTCTTTTCTTTCTTTATTAATTTCTTATTCTCTTTGTGTTGATTTATTCAAAGAGGTATTTTATCTTATGCATATCAGTGTGTGTGTGTGTGTGTGTGTGTGTGTGTGTGTGTGTGTGTGTGTGTGTGTGTGTGTGTGTGTGTGTATGTAGTATGTGCGATTGAATTACGTTCATAGAATTAAACAAACAGGTATATTAATTGCATTTTCAGGTCTATACACCTACACAAACACACACACACACACACACACACACACACACACACACACACACACACACACACACACACACACACACACACATCCTCTCTCTTTCCACCAATACACGTCACTTCACCTAAAAACACTCATATATGAACCCATACCCACACAGACCCACACACACCCATCCATACCCACACCTACACCCACCCAGATTCTCTTACCCATCCACACTCGTCACACATACAGTACCTCACCTTACCTACACCCACACACTCCTCCATAATACAACTCGTCCCTCTACGCACAGACCTAGCCGTACGTACACCCCCGCCCTGCTACACATCACCCCTTCACACCAGGTATAAATTGACGCCAACGTGATCGCACTCATACAGCCGGAAAGGGATATTTACATTTTAATTGGCGTTCCAGCGGGCTCGTCGCCACAACTTTTTAATGCATTGTGTGTTTAGCTTTCAATAAATTCCCTGACATCGATCTCAGTCGGACGGAACCTGTCAAATTTAAGGAGATAAATGATGATTGTATTTGTGATGCCGCCAACGCCACCCACCACCACCACCATCGCCATCGCCACCACTGCCACCACCATCATGCACCGACCTCTGTGTTTGTGTGTGTGTGTGTGTGTGTGTGTAATGAGGGGCACAGTGGATTAGCTTTACGTAATCACCAAAAATTAATCATTACCTTGTCACGTTGAAAGAGAGAGAGAGAGAGAGAGAGAGAGAGAGAGAGAGAGAGAGAGAGAGAGAGAGAGAGAGAGAGAGAGAGAGAGAGAGAGAGAGAGAGTAAAGGAAAACAAGAAAGAGAGCGAGGAGAGAATAGTGGAACCTCCTGAGGCTCCAATTCTTTCCTCCCTTCAGGAAATGAGAAGGTGAGGGAATGGTGAGGAAAACAAATATAAGAGGAGGACACGGAGAGGAAAAATAAGGGAGGAAAGAAGGGAGGAGGAGACGGAGGGAGGAAAATAAGGAAAGAAAAAGGGAGGAGGAGACGGAGGGAGGAAAATAAGGAAGGAAAGATGGGAGGAGGAGACGAAGGGAGGAAAATAAGGAAGAAAAGAAGAGAAGGAGACGAAGAGAGGAAAATAAAAAAGAAAAAAGGGAGGAGACGAAGGGAGGAAAAAAGAAAAGAAAAAAAGGGAGGAGGAGACGGAGGGAGGAAAACAAGGAAGGAAAAAAGGGAGGAGGAGGGGAAAGGAAAAGGAAAGAAAGAGAGGAAAAGAAGCATATGAAAAATAGAAAAAAGAAGACATGAAGAGGAAAAAGAAGAAAGGGAAGAAAATAAAGGAGTGTACAGGAAAACAGGGGAGAAAAAATCAGAGGGAAAGAAGGAAAGGAAAGAAGAAACAAGGAAAAAAAATAGAAAATGACAGGATAGGGAAAAAAACAGAGAGAAAAAAGGTGAAAATAGAAAGAAAAGAAAGAAACAGAAACAAGGAAAAAAATTCAAGACAAACATAGGAATAATCGAGAAATAAACGAAGATTGGTGGACACAGTGATTGGTGAGGCTGGTGCACAGGAGGACTGGTGCACACAGATTGAGGTGACGCAGTATTGGTGATCTAATTAAATCTTCTAATCAGTGAAGTCCCAAGAGGCGTAATGGGTGAAGGGTGGGAGGGAGGGACGGGGTGGCTGCCAAGACGTAGAGAGTGGTTCCCTACTATAATAGCTACTACATCAAGACAACTAATGACCCGTGTTGACTCTCTCTCTCTCTCTCTCTCTCTCTCTCTCTCTCTCTGATTTCCTCTCCTATCTTATTTTCAACCATATTTCTTCTTCTCTTCCTCTTCCTCCTCCTCCTGCTACTATCACTTTTACTACTACTACTACTACTACTACTACTACTACTACTACTACTACTACTACTACTACTACTACTACTACTGCTACTACTACCACTACTACTACTACTACTACTACTGTTACTACTACCACTACTACTACTACTACTACTGCTACTACTACTACTACTACTACTACCACTACTACTACTACTACTACTACTACTACTACTACTACTACTACTACTACAATCACAATTACTGCTAACTTTTATTTTATGTTCTCTCGTGTCCGACTCTCTCTCTCTCTCTCTCTCTCTCTCTCTCTCATCGTTCACTTTGCGGTAATCTTATTTCGCCTAAGGTAATGGAGCTTAAAGCCTTAGGAAAAGTGTAATTTGCACCCTCACTGAACGCCGCGCTTTGATCACCCACTTTGAAGGGCCACACGAGGCTGTCTGCTGCCATGGTACCGCTACACTGCCAATACTCCCCTCTCTCTCTCTCTCTCTCTCTCTCTCTCTCTCTCTCTCTCTCTCTGGTTTAATTATTACCGATTTTTGCCGCTTCTTTTTTTCTTCCTCCTCTTCTTTCCTTTCTCTGGCCTACTTCTGTTTCTGGCTAAGTTAGAGGAGAGAGAGAGAGAGAGAGAGAGAGAGAGAGAGAGAGAGAGAGAGAGAGAGAGAGAAGATGGGAAAGGGGAAAAGAAAAGATGTCCATTGAGGAAGAGGAAAGGATGATAACACAAGGGAGAGAAGAAAGGGAAGCAGATAAGAAGAGAGAGAGAGAGAGAGAGAGAGAGAGAGAGAGAGAGAGAGAGAGAGAGAGAGAGAGAGAGAGAGAGAGAGAGAAGCAATAACTAAATCGTTCTTCTTATGAACTTCTCAGGTGAATGAATCTAATCCACTCTGTTACGTATGGCTGATCTCTCTCTCTCTCTCTCTCTCACGCGAATTTATTTTCTTTAATCTAAAAACCGTCATGATATTATTTAGATGTTACAATACGCGTCCATACACAGAAGAGGAGGAGGAGGAGGAGGAGGAGGAGGAGGAGGAGATATGAAGACAAGGAAGATTACAACAACAAAAGGAGGAGAGAGAGAGAGAGAGAGAGAGAGAGAGAGAGAGAGAGAGAGAGAGAGAGAGAGAGTGTGTGTGTGTGTGTGTCCTCGTCCGTCAGGCTGCCGGCAACACATTCAGGAATTGGCAAGATAGAACACTCGGGGACTCGCGCCCATAAGAACTGAATGCACCGCTAAGTCATTCTTTATACGGGAATAGATCAAGTCAGATGCCGCCTCTTACTTCCAAATGCTCGCCTCTCTCCTCTTCCTCTTCCTCTTCCTCTTTTCCTTCTTTTCTCTCATTTTTCTTGTTTTTATTGATCTTTTCCATTTTCTATTCCTTTTTTTTTAATTCGAAATGCTTGTCTCACTCCTCTTCCTCTTCCTCTTTTCCTTCTTTTCTCTCATTTTTCTTGTTTTTATTGATCTTTTCCATTTTCTGTTCCTTTTTTTTAATTCGAAATGCTTGTCTCACTCCTCTTCCTTCTCCTCCTCCTCCTCCTCCTCCTCTTCCTCTTCCTCCTCCTCTTTTCTTCTATTTGTTTTTTTTTCTAATTTTTCTTGTTTTTATTGATCTTTTCCATTTCTGCTCTCTTTTTTTTAATTTGAAATGTTTGTCTCACTCCTCCTCTTCCTCCTCCTCTCCCTCTTCCTCTTTTCCTTCCTTTTGTCCTTCTATTTGTTTTTCCCTCATTTTTCTTGTTTTTATCGTTTATTTTCTATTCCCTATTGTTTTTTCAAGCCTTTTACTTCCACATGCTCGCCTCACTCCTCCTCTTCCTCTTCCTCTTCCTCTTCCTCCTTTCCTTTCTTTCGTCCTTGTCTTTGGTTTTCTCTATTATTTATTTTCCTATTGTTCTTTTCCATTTTTGTCCTCTTTTTTAATTCCACATGCTTGCCTTTCTTTTCCTTCTTCTTCTTCCTCTTCCTCTTTCTCTTTTCCTTTTTTTCGTCCTTCTGCTTGTTTTCTCTCATTTTTCTTGTTATTATCGGTCTTTCTTCTACTTCCTGTTTTTTTTTATTCCTTACTCCTCTTCTTCATGTTTTCCTTCATTTTCATTCTTCCTCTTCCTCTTTTCTTGTTTCTTTCCTTGCTTTTGTTCTTCTCTTTGTCTCTCTCATTTTTTTTTATTATTTTTCTTTTTCCTATTTCTTGTTCTTTTTTTCTCCTTATTCCTCGTTTTCCTCTTTTTCTGTGTCTTTTCCTTCCTTTTGTCCTCTTTGTCTTTCTCATTTTTTTTTGTTTTTGCTTTTTTCCTTTTCTTATTTTCTATTCCAAAAGCTTTTTTCCTATTTTTCCTCTTCCTCTTTTTACTTCTTCCTGTCCAACTTTTTTTTGTTTTTCTCTTATTTCTTGTTTTTCTTAATATTTTTCATTCTTTTTCTGTTCTTTCTCTCATTCTATTAGTTTTTTTCCTTTTCTGTATTCTTTTTCTCTTTATTTTCTTTAACTTTTCCTTCTTTCTCTATGTTTTTCCAGGTTCTTTTTCTTAATTTTCTTTGTTACGTTATTCTTTTATTTGATATTTTTTTTGTACTACTTCAATTCTCGTCTCTGTGTCTTTCTCTCCTTTCATCATTGTTAAGTGCCATTTATTTTTGCATCTGTTCTTTTGTTGTAACGTTTCTCTTATTTATCCTTTCCTCTTTCATGTCTTTATCCGTCCACTCTCTCTTTCTCTCTCTCTCTCTTTCTCTCTCAATCAGGTTACGTCACTAGGAATACTTCAAAATGAGAGCCAAGCCTTTGAAACACGCCCATCTTCACCTTTTCACCCATTCTCCTCTTCACCCCTTCATCCTTCACCGTCTGGCCCTTTAAACAAGACAGTAAGCCTTAGAACCAGCCCCTGATACCACATGCTCCACGTTCCTCCTTCACATTATAAGCTCTCTTCAACTACCGCCCCTTTGCCAACACACTGCTGATACGACACTTACGACCCGACCTCCGCCCCCTCACTTCATGTTCCAGAATGCTGTGCTGGTGATGGTGGTGGTGATAGCGGTGGTGGTGGTGGTAGTGGTGGTGGTGGTGGTGAGGTAAGAGCCAATGTTTAGATAATTTGATTATGGATATGTTGTTGAAATGCTGTACTTTGTTGGGGAATGACAAGAGTAATGTGTCAGGTCAATGTGTGGCTGTATACATTAGAGATTATTTATGGATAGGGGGATGACAGGTGGGGAAACAGAAAGGTATGTTTTTTTTATAAAGGAATTGTATCGTGGATTGTATCGTGTAGACCTGATGGCTTCTTATAACCTCTATTGTTTTCCTTTTACACTCTTTTGATAGATGACAAGAAGAGCTCGTTAACTCAACAGAACTGTGAAAATAAGACAGGTTTATGGGTATGGATGATACAAATAGATACACCCAGACATGTTTTTCTTCATTTTATACAGGTTGGCATATTTTCTTAATTTTAGACAGACTGATATGTTTTTCTTCTCTTTACACAGACTGACATGTTCTTTCTTCTTTTTACACAGAGACTGCCATGATTTCCTTCTTTTCACACAGAGAATGACATGCTTTCCTTTTTTTACAGAGAGAATGACGTGTTTTCCTTCTTTTCACACAGAGAATGACATGTTTTTCTTCTTTTTACATAGAGACTGATAAGTGTATATCTGAAGTCTTACTATCTCCGTTGCTGGCTAACACTGAACTTTCTACCTCAATCTGTATTCTCAATCTGTTTCTACCTGCCATTCATATCCATAAACCTGTCTGATTTGCACAGCTCTATTGAATTAACGAGCTATTCTTATCATCTATCAAAAGACTAAGGGAAAAAAACAAGAGAAGTTACAAGAATCCTACGACTTGAATACACATGACAAGAGATTCAAGACGCCTCAGGACAAAGCTTAAATGCCAAGACGGGAAGTAATACACGGAAGGAAGGGGAAAGACACTATCTCTACACGGATTACAACGCCTTTGAAACTGTAGAAGAGAACAAAGGATGCAATATCAGGAGAAGACGGGAAGATACAAGGAAGAGGGGAGAGACACCGCAAGACAAGGATTAAGAGGGGAGAGGAGAGTACAGGGAAGGAAGGAGGAAGTACTGGAAAATGGAGAGATAGAAGGAAGAGACGCTATACAGAGAAGAAGAGTACAGAAAATGTGAAAAAAAGAGTAAAA
>NC_059287.1:14005133-14040133 GCF_017591435.1 Portunus trituberculatus | reverse complement strand
AGAGAGAGATCCTGCTTTAGGTTTCCAGACGCCACACATGAGTTTCCACGACCTTTTGAGTCAGAATTAAGACAAAGAGCACGTTTATTATCAAAGAGAAACATTTGCCGCCACCAAGAAACGTTAAGCACCGAGGCAGAACGTTTGGTAGCATAAAAGAACGTTAGTATGTCAAGAAGGAACGTTTGTGTGTCAAGGAGAAACGTTTAAGAGCCAAGGACGAGAGTTTCTGAGTTAGGAGGAAGAGAAACTAGAGAGACAGACATTGCGGGACTTAAATAACGTGAAATGAGAGTGCCAGGATAAAATTAACGCTTAGTGCCAAGTGTAAACCTTTGAATGCCAAGAGGAGAAGCTTAGTGCCACCCAGGAACATCATGTGCCACGCGGGGGAAGTTGTAGCGCCGGGAAGGACAGGGAAGGTGACTTTGTGTTGGTGTGTAAGACTGTTGGGTTCGTACTTAGAAACGCTTTGCTCTCTCACCACGACTATTTTCTAAGGCCACATGAGATGATTAGCGGGGTTTCAAGATTGTTCCTTCAGTTAGTAAATGTAATGTAGAAATCTTGTCACTCTGCCTTTAGAACCATAAAAACATCCTTAAAACACTTTATTCTTTCATCACGACTATTTTCCAAGGCCACATGAGATGATTAGCTGGGTTTCAAGATTGTTTCTCCATTTAGTAATGTAGAAATCTTGTCCCTCTGCCTCTAAAACCATAAAACATCATTAGAAACACTCTCTTTCACCATGACTCTTTTCCAAGGCCATAGAAATGATTAGCGGGGTTTCCAAGTGTGTCCTTCCAGTTAGTAATGTAAAATTCTCATCGCTCTTCCTCTAGAACCATAAAAACACCCTTAAAAACGCTTTGTTCTCTCACCATGACTATTTTCCAAGGCCACATAAGATGATCAGTAGAGTCTTCAAGAGGGTTTCTCCAGTTAGTAATGTAGAAATCTTGTCACTCTGCCTCTAGAACCGTAAAACCACCTTTAAAAAAATCGTGTCAATTTAGATATAGCCTTTTGAAATAGTGGAGATGAACGCAGAAGAGAATACGAGCTCTGGTGTGTTGAATGACTGTGCCTTATAGTATGAGAGGCAATCACCGCCGCCACCACCACCACCACCACCACCACTACTACTTTCTTACGTCAATGAAGTGGGATGATAAGTTTGCCACGCCACCCACAGTCACCTACGCCATTGATCCCTCCTTCAGGCGTGTCTTTCTTCTCTCCTACCCACGCCTTCTACAGTTACACAGGCAGCAGAAGGAGACACCAGCACCGTAACGCAATCAAGCGGCGTTTCCTTTACTCCTTGACCTGACTTGCACGGAAGGAAGGTATTAGGTGTCCATGTGTAGGAGTCTTTGTTAGCTTATTTCTTAGTCCTCATCTCTAAATTGCTCTTCTCTTTGTCTAATTAATGAGTTCCAGTTCTTATTTATCTTGTGCTTTGTGTCTAGGTCTTTTGTTTTCATTTAACCCCTTCAGTACTGGGACACATTTTTACCTTGAGATTTTGCGTACGATTAGACCATTTTATTGACATTAGGAAAAGTCTATGGAGGTCTGAAGATTAATGGCCACAGTCTTCACTATTAAATCCCTCACATGAGTTTTTGACCTGTATAAAATCACCAAATAGTAACCAGAATGAATATGAAAGCGCGTCACGGTACTGAAGGGGTTAAAGGTTATTCATGCTTATTTCTTTTGATGTAAGAAGGAAAGCTGGCCAAGGAAAACATAAAGATAAACAAATGAGTCGCTAAGTTGACAGTCTCCCTGCAGGTTCGAGAGAGTTAACAAGAAAATAAAATAAAGATAAAGATTAATGTCTTGAAACTTTACCTGAGGCTCAAAGCAGTGTTAGTTGTAGTTTTCTCAATTAATATTGGTATTTATTTATTCTACAGCCTTACTATGTTCACCAAATTCATTTAAACATTTACATTGTAGCATTATTCCTTCATATATTTTCTCTTCTATACTTTTATTTACTCCTAAGCTTATCTGTAAGTTGAATTAATAATGTTTGGTTTCTTTTACTCTTTCTTTTCCTAAACGAGAATTTTACTTCCTCTTAAGCTTATCTGGAGGGCATTTTCACATATAACTTATTTTTCCTCGTCAAAGTAAAGGGTAAACTATGGAACTCCCTGCCAGCTTCTGGATTTCCAACTTCCTATGACTTAACTTAATTTAATCCCTTGAGTACCATGACGCGTTTCCATATACATTCTACTTACTACTTGGTGAGTTTATACAGGTTCAGGAACTTATGTGAGGGATTGAAATAGCGAAGACTGGAGCCACTAATCTTCTGACCTCCATAGACCCTTCCTAATGTCAATAAAATGGTCTAATCGTACCCAAAACTCAAGGTAAAAATGCATTTCAGTGCTAAAGGGTTAAAGTAAAAATGTGTCCCAGTATTGAAGGGGTCAAGAAGGAGATTTCAAGACATTTATACCTTTCTTTAGCTAACCCTCTCGGACCTGCAAGGACACTGACGACTAAGTGGGCCTTTATCTTATTTTTTGTTGCCCTTGACCAACTTTCCTCTCTTACATAAGAAAAAAAAAAAAAAGAGAAGTTTTGAGAGCGTGGGATGAAAGGTCTCCAACGTGTGGCATTATGGATTAGGATCACCTGCTGGATGTGTTCACCTGTTAATTAATGAAGCTGTTGGAAGTAAAGGTGTTAACTGTTGTGTAATTTGACGTGTTGCAAGCCATGATGTAAGGACGACACCCCCTTTCCTCCTCCTCCTCCTCCTCCTCCTCCTCCTCCTCCTCCTCCTCCTCCTCCTCCTCTTCCTCCTCCTCCTCCACTTACTGCTGATAATTCTCTTTTTATTTTTTTCTGATTTTTATTGTTCGTTTTTTCTTCGTCTCGTCCCACTCTCTCTCATTATCCTCAGGTTCTTCTTCTTCTCTTCTTCCTCCTCCTCCTTCTCTTCCTCCTCCTGCTCCGATGGTTATCCAATCTTCCTCACTAATTTTTTAAACACCTCTTACTTCCTCTATCCGACACCCTCCCGCCCCCAACGCCTCCTTGTCATGACCGTGTCGGATGTCCTCTCACTTTAATCTCTCTCTCTCTCTCTCTCTCTCTCTCTCTCTCTGGTCATTTTTTCAACTTTTTCGTCTTTTGCCTCCTCTTCTTCCTCTCCTCCTTCCCCTCCTCCTTAGTTATACGTAAACCAACAGGTATACATATAACAAGTCCCAGTGCATCTTTTCCTCCTCCTCTTCCTCCTCCTCCTCCTCCTCCTCGTTCTCCTCCTCCTCCTCCCCTTCTGAGCCGCCATCTCTCATGCATCGCCACCGGCATTCCATTCTTCAACTTTGTCTCTCAAGCAACGAAAGTGTCACTCTTGTAGAAACTTCTGCCGGCCGCTCCTTTGAAGGGGCAGACACACCCTCCCCTGTCCCTATCTGCCTCTCCTGCCCCTCCCTGCCTCGTCCTGCCTCTCCCTACTTCTCCGTACCCTTCCCTGCCTTCCCTGTCTCTTCTTACCTCTCCCTATCATCTCCCTAACCCTCCCTGCCTTTCCCTGCCCCTCCCAGCCTCGCCCTACCCCTCCCTGTGTCTTCCTACCTCTCCCTTCCCCTCCCTTCCCATCCCTGCCCCTCCCTGCCTCTCCCCGCCTCGCCTTAGTGTTTTATTCATAATTTTCGCCGCGTTATACATCCGACTCGTTAGCGCGTCGTGGGCGCGGCGCCTCATTATTCATAGCCTCGTTTATTCCTCGAGGGGAGAAAGAAAGACACGGAAAAAAAGAAGAGAGAGAGAGAGAGAGAGAGAGAGAGAGAGAGAGAGAGAGAGAGAGAGAGTGAAGGAAGCAGAAGTAATGAGTGACATGCATTATTACTAATATTTCTGCCGCTGACTCAAGCTGATCCTCGCCTCAGATGCACTGCTCACTCTTCATTCACTTCCCTTACGCCAGACGCTGTGAATATCTGCCCTGGAGGAGGAGGAGGAGGAGGAGGAGGAGGAGGAGGAGGAGGAGGAGGAGAAGGAGGAGGAGGAGGAGGAGGAGGAGGAGAGAAAGGAGGAGGAGAAGAAGAAGAAGAAGAAGAAGAAGAAGAAGAAGAAGAAGAAGAAGAAGAAGAAGAAGAAGAGAGTAGAATAATGATCTTGAACCAGTACCCAGTGAATGACACGACACACACCGGCCACCACCACTCTCATGGCCAGCAATATGGCAATATCACCTTTTAATATTTTTGCTACAAAGTGTGTTAGCAAATAGAGAAGGAGGAAAATGCCACTGACTTTGAAATAACACTGCACATGGCCACTAATGTCTAACCTGCACGGGGACTGGCATTCTAAGTGGGCCTTTTTATTTTACTATTCAATTTTGCCCATAACCAGTTTCTCCCTTACATTAGGAAAAAAATAATAAAATCACCAGCAAAAACTCTTCCTCTTACCCACACACCCTCCCACACACCCACGTTCTCCCTGTTCTGTTGCCAACTTGTCATATTATCTTGCTTCTACAATTATTACGACATTTTTTTTCCAATATATTCGACTTATATTCCATTTCGTGTCTCCTTTCTGCGTGACTGTACACTGGAATATTGTACACTGCATGAATATATTGCAGAGGAAACACAAGGCGACGTGGAAGAGTGGTAACATGACGCAACACACACACACACACACACACACACACACACACACACACTCCATCTAAGTGACACACCATTTTCTTCTTCATTTCTTTCTTTCATCACCACTTCTTCCACAGCCTCCACTATCTTCCCCTCCTCCACCTCCTCCTCCACCTCTTCCTCCTCCTCCTCCTCCACCTCTTCTCTTCCCCAACTTCGCGTGTGGTGTTTTTTTTTTTTTAATCGGTGTGTGTGTGTGTGTGTGTGTGTGTGTGTGTGTGTTCGATTATATTGTGTGTGTTTGTGTGTTTTATTTGTATTGTTTTCATATTTCAATTTATGTGTGAGTTTTGTGAGAGAGAGAGAGAGAGAGAGAGAGAGAGAGAGAGAGAGAGAGAGAGAGAGAGAGAGAGAGAGAGAGTGTGTGTGTGTGTGTGTGTGTGTGTGTGTGTGTGTGTGTGTGTGTGTGTGTGTGTGTGTGTGTGTGTAATTTGCATTTAGTTTAATATTTCTCCTTCCATTCTCCATTTTTTCCATTATTTTGTCCAGTTCTCTTTCTTCCTTGTGTTTAATTATTCTCCTTCACATGACGCGCTTACAATGTTTTCATTTTCTTTTTCTCTTCCCTCTGTTTTTGTTTCATTATTCTTTTATTTTCGTTTCCTTTCAGTAATTTAAAGTTTTTCTCTTAGACTGCACTGTTTTTCTTTTTTTTCATCTTCTGTATACTTATTATCTTTCATTATCGCGTCTCGCTTATCAGGACACGAGGAAAGTAGGAATAAAAACAATCACTTTATTTCTTTTTATCTTATTTTTGTTTTGTTTTTGTCTCTCTCTTCCATAAAAGTTTCGCTTCACTTTTATCAACATTTCGCTCAAAACTTACATTCGCTTTTTATTTATTTTTTTTTTTCTTCGCTAAACTTAAATTAAAGTTAACAAAGACCATCATTTATTCATTCGACTCCTGAAAATGAAAACGTTGACAGCATTCTTTATAACATTTTACCTCATTTACATTTCATTCTTTCTTTTTTTTTTATTCTATTTATTTTATTCAAGGTTAAAATCTGCACTGAATTTATAAGGGCAAATTTCTCTCTCTCTCTCTCTCTCTCTCTCTCTCTCTCTCTCTCTCTCTCTCTCTCTCTCTCTCTCTTCCCTTCTGTTTTATTCATCACTTTTCTATCATTTTTTTCTTTCTTTTCTTATTTTCCTCTCGTTTCTCAGCCAAACTCTCTTTCTGTATTTACTCTCAGCCTCGTTCTTACTTCCTCTTTACTTTTCCTACTCCATCTTCCTTTTTCCATCTTTTTTCCACTTTTTCATTGCCTCCACCACCACTACCAGTATCCTTCTCCTCCTCCTCCTCCTCCTCCTCCTCCTCCTCCTCCTCCTCCTCCTAACTAAGGACATATTGTAAATCTTCTCCAACAAATAGTGCGTTTTTAGTAGGTGTGTGTGTGTGTGTGTGTATGTATGTGTGTGTGTGTGTGTGTGTGTGTGTGTGTGTGTGTGTGTGTGTGTGTGTGTGTGTGTGTGTGTGTGTGTGTGTGTTCAAGTGTCTAAGTTTTTTTCTGATAACATAAAAGAAGAAAAAGACAAAGAAATGTAGAAAGAGAAAAAAGGAACAGCATTTTCTAAGCAACGGAAACTAGAAAACTGTGCACGTATGTTACAGGAAGAAGGAAGGAAAAGGGAAAAGGAAAGAAAAGAGGGAAGAAAGAAGGAAGAAGGGGAAGGAAAAAAATCAAAAGTGAAACGAAACAAAAGAAAAAAGAAAAAGAAAAAAAAAGGAAACAAGAAGAGAGTTTCAGACAAAAAAAAAGAAAAGATTCATATATACAAGAAAAAATAACAAGAACTCATACAAACACACAAAGAAAAATACACACGAGAAAAACAAGAAGTAGTGAGAAGTGCCAAGGGAAAAATATTTGTTTATGAGAGAGAGAGAGAGAGAGAGAGAGAGAGAGAGAGAGAGAGAGAGAGAGAGAGAGAGAGAGAGAGAGAGAGAAGACATGGAGGAATAGAGAGAATAGAAAGATGAAAAGAAGAGAAAAGGAAGAAAAGTTAAGGAGATGAAAGGATAAGTAGAGAGGAGGAGGAGGAGGAGGAGGAGGAGGAGGAGGAGGAGGAGGGTAGCTGGTCTCGCACTCAATATCGGGAGCTGAATCAGACTTGGGTGTCAATATTACCAAGGGGAGCCGAGCCACACTCCGCCACACACCCCGCGGCGCCACACACCACACACCACACTAGCACACCACCACACCACGGCGCAGTGGAAGGAAGGGGGCAGTGCTGTATGTGGAGGCGGGGTGGATGAAGGTGGTAACGGTGAGAAAATGATCTGACACTGGAATTGAGAAAGGCAAGTATAAATAAGTCAAACCTAAAACTCCACTCACATATTGAAGACTGTGAGTGTGAGTGTGAGAGCTTATGAAATGTCTATAGTCATGCACCCCCACCACCGCCACGGACACACACACACACACACACACACACACACACACACGTATACACACAATGGAGGGAATAATCAAAGGTCAGGTGGTGAAATTAGGAGCCTTCACTTCTTCACACCACCACCTCAGGTATAATACAGGTGAACTTTACACGATTGTTTCTTTATTCATTTCATTTCACTGTGGGAGAATTCGTACTTAGGGGTATTTCAGCGTCAGGCTCCTCGATAATTGTGTAGCTTTGTTAACGTAATGCCCAATGACTTATCTAGGCAGGGCAAGAAATAACGTGCTCAGTATTCACAAAGCAAGGTATGAACAAACAGACCCCCAAACACAGTGGTAGATGAAGGAAATAGTCAGTAGTCAAATTATTTACCGGTATTCAGAGCAGTAGAACGGATGGAAGGTAAGAGAGCGACATACAAGCTAACCGACCCTCAAAAACAGTGGTAGATGAAGAGGAAAAGTCAGTAATCAAGCTATTCCCCGGTATTCAAACAACGTAGTGGAGCGAAAGTAAGACACAAGAACGACAATGAAAACTGGTCTTCCAACAGAGTGGTAGATGAAGGGAATAGAGTCAGTGATCAATTTATTAGCGCTGAGTCAATAGTGAACTTCAGAACACCAGAGAAATTTATGGATGGGGATGATAGGAGGTAACAGGCTGGCATAGTTCATACAGAGACCGCCACGAGTAGGCTTAAAGGATTCTTGCAGCTTTCTTTGTGTTCTTCAGTGATCCGACGTAGTGCAAGATACAAATAGGAAGGACAAACAACAGCATACCTTTAGTTTGTCCATTATTGACCTGTGATAAGTAATGTGTTACTACAAAGACGTGGCCGGGAGACTAATGGGAAGTAGTAGTAGTAGTAGTAGTAGTAGTAGTAGTAGTAGTAGTAGTAGTAGTAGTAGTAGTAGTAGTAGTAGTAGTAGTAGTAGTAGTAGTAGTAGTAGTAGTAGTAGTAGTAGTAATAGTTGTTGTTTTAGTTGTAGTAGTAGTAGTAGTAGTAGTGGTAGCAGTAGTGGCAGCGGTAGTAGTAGTAGTAGTAGTAGTAGTAGTAGTAGTAGTAGTAGTAGTAGTAGTAGTAGTAGTAGTAGTAGTAGTAGTAGTAGTAGTCTGACAATCCCCGATACGACACCGCGCGTGCATACATACATACACACACACACACACACACACACACACACACACACACACACACACACACACACATACGAATAATATGATATAACACATTCTCTCTCTCTCTCTCTCTCTCTCTCTCTCTCTCTCTCTCTCTCTCTCTCTCTCTCTCTCTCTCTCTCTCTCTCTCTCCCTCAGTGCTCCAGATCCCATTAATTTTACCTCCTTCCTTCCTCCGTCTCTTCCTCTCTTCAGTCTATTTTCGTCTTGCACTTTCCTCCTTTGCTCTCCCTCTCTTAATTTTCTCTCACCATTTCCTTTCAGAGAGAGAGAGAGAGAGAGAGAGAGAGAGAGAGAGAGAGAGAGAGAGAGAGAGAGAGAGAGAGAGAGAGAGAGAGAGAGAGAGAGAGAAGCTCCTAAACTTTATTATTTAATTAATTCACCATTTTTGTTATTTTCTTTATCTACAAACTCCTTCTGGATTCAATCATATTCTTTCTAAATCTTTGTTTCATTATTTCTTTGTTTCCCTTCACTCATTTATATATCTTTTCCTGTGTGTGTGTGTGTGTGTGTGTGTGTGTGTGTGTGTGTGTGTGTGTGTGTGTGTGTGTGTGTGTGTGTGTGTGTGTGTGTGTGTGTGTGTGTGTGTGTGTGTGTGTCCTTCTTTCCACCTCTCCCTTCCTTCCATCTCTCAGCAAGTGTATTCAAATGTGATTCCCGCTTTTTTATCTCCTTGTTTCACCCTTCCTCTTCTCTTTCAGTGCAGTTAAATCACCTCTCCTCTCTTTCTTTCTCTCTCTCTCTCTCTCTCTCTCTCTCTCTCTCTCTCTCTCTCTCTCTCTCTCTCTCTCTCTCTCTCTCTCTCTCTCTCTCTCTTTGGCATCATTTCCTATAGCTTTCTCTCATTCCTTTTCTTCCTTCTGCTCAATTTCCTCCTTCTCTTTCTCCTCCTTCTTCTTCTCCTTCTCCTCCTCCTCCTCCTCCTCCTCCTCCTCCTCCTCCTCCTCCTCCTCCTCCTCCTCCTCCTCTTCCTCCTCTTCCTCTTCCTCTTCCTCTTCCTCCTCCTCCTCCTCAACAAACAGCCAAGTAAGGACTTCAGGGTCTGTTGCTGTTATTCCTCCTTTGTATTCCTCTTCCTCTTCCTTCTCTTCCTCTTCCTCCTCTAAACTTATCACAAACAGCCTCGTAGGAGCTAAAAATGTCTGCTATTGTATTTTTTCTTTCGTATCTTACTATCACTGTCCCACCCCTTTCTCCTCCTCCTCCTCCTCCTCCTCCTCTTAGCCAAAACTTTCCTCCTACAAGTCAACTCAGTAGTTTTAACAGGTCGAAGGGAAGGGAGGACAAGAGATATGGGATAGAAGCTTGATAAAGTTATATTTCAGAGGGAGACACAAGGAAACCAGTTCTCAAATAGAGGAGGACACGTGGTATAGACTCACTAATCAGGTTGTTAGTGCTAAATCAATAGGGAGGTTTAAGTTATCGGGTAAATTTATGGACAGGGATGATTGGTGGATGGAGATTGAAGTTAGATTCCAGATTGTGTGGTTGTGAAATATAGTGGATGATTGGAGTATATTCATTTGTCAGTGGTGAATCTATTGGGAGCTTCAAAATTCAAGGATACGGTGATATGTTGATAAAGATTGACATATTTCATACAAGTGTAGAGCTAATGTTTTTTATTATTTTTTTTTTACACTATCCCTTGTTATTTAATGGTCTAGTGTGTGGATTTAGGTAGTGTCTTCATGCAGATTCATGGCGAGGAATAAAAATAAAGGAGTAATAATAAAGATGCACATATTTCATACAGGTATAGAAATGACAGCTTTTTACACCTTTCCTTGTTATCTAATGGCCTAATGTGTGGAATCAGGTAGTGTCTTCATATAAATTAATGACTAGGAGTAATATTAAAGGAGTAATATTAAAGAGAGATATTTCATACATGTGTGAATTGACAGTTTTTCACACCTTTCCTTGTTATCTAATGGCCTAATGTCTGGAATCCGGAGGTGTCTTTAGCCTTCGATCTTAGACACTCGTCCCCAGCGCGTCTGGTGAGCGTAATGACACCTTCCCAATGCTTCTCACACCCGCCTCCGTGACCTCACATGCGCCGCTCGTAGCCCTTGTTTGCAGGAGCTGAAATTCGCTTCCCGCCACGAACAATAATTATGATAAGGCAGGAGTGGATTGCAGCCGGCGAGTCCTGAGAGAGTCGCGGTTGGAGAGATGGAAGGTAAGAGACATGATAGGAGTGATAACGATGGAGAGATGGAAGGATAGAGTACGTAGGTGATGGAGGTAATGAGGTAAAGATAAGAGTGATAGTAGATGATGGAAGGATGCAGTAGGTGGTGATAGAGGTTGATGAGAGGAAGATGGAGATGCGCGAAGGAGTGATAGTGCGATGAAGAGGTGGAAGGAGAGAGTAGGCAAGTGATGGGTGTAATGACGTGATGGTACGAGGAAGGAAGGACTGTAGGAACTTGAGTCTACATTGAAGGAGCGAGAATAGGAAGAAAAGACGTGAAATAACACGAAATAACTGGAATGATGGGGCGACGGAGAGGTGGAAGGATAGAGTAAGCAAGTGATGGGTGTAATGATGTGATGGTAGGAGGAAGAATAGACTGTAGTAAGTTGAGTCTACATTGAAGGAGCGAGAATAGGAAAAGAGAAAAAATAAAACGAAATAACTGGAAAAAAAAAGAAAAATATATAAAGCACACAAAAAATCCACACAAAACATCCACATCAACAGACAAGGTACAAGACACAACTACCACGTGACACAAGATAAGAACACACCGTAAGAAGCACACACTGTAGCGTGGAGTCACAACAGATGCCTCAGAACGAACAAGTGAAGGCAGTGAGCAGAAAAAAGGATACCAGAGGACAGACACACCAGGACAGACAGGCGTAAGACAGTCTGCCTCCCTCTGCGACACTGGCCAGTCACATAAACACATACTAGACAAGCTTGGGGAGCACCTGGGCAGCCTGAAGGAGAAGGGAGGTGCTGGCTGCTGGAGGGGAGGCCAGGGTAGGAGGCAGCAAGAACAGAGATTGGAAGGAAGGGTGAGGCATCGGAAAAGTGATGAGGGAGTAGAGTAGACAGACAGATAGACAGATAGACAGATAGACAGATAGACAGATAGATAGATAGATAGATAGATAGTGGTGAGACGGTAGGTAAGGAGGCTGGTAAGGACATGGAGAGTGGAAAAGAGAAATTCTAGTAGTGTCTTGATGAAAAATGAGTTCTTACTGAGTGCAAATGGGGATGGTAGACAGACAGAAGCAAAGGGAGGCAAGGCAGAGAGGGGAGGATGCCAGTTGATCTCAAGGTTGTTGCTATGACAATGTACTGCACATGGGCGAATACTGAGCAGTGGGCACCGATTTGAAGGGGAATTTTAACACAGAGCACAGATTTTTACTTAGGTTCACATAGACAAGTCCAAGTACTTACATTTACCTGAGAAGGAGACCTGATTGAAGGGAAAATCCTAAGCCTTTCCTTTGTGTGTCTTTGTGTTTCCTTGACTCTTGCCTCCCGCCCCTACCTGATCATTCTCTTTTGTATAGTGGCTGAATGCATGCGAGACACCAGCCTCTCTCTCTCTCTCTCTCTCTCTCTCTCTCTCTCTCTCTCTCTGATTTTTAGCCACGTTTATATAGACAAGTCCACGCACATTTATCTGAGAAGGAGACCTGTTAAAGGGAAAATCTTGAGAACACAGACGAAAATGTAGAAATCTATTAGCAAGAAGAGCAACACATAAGTGGAGGTGTAGTGGACAAGTAACCATGAAGAGAGTCAATAAGTAAAGTATGGTAAGAGAGAGAGACAAGAAAATAAGGGAGAGAAGTAGATAGGTGTGGAGACAGAGAGGAATGGAGACGCCAGATGCAAGGCTCGAGGGATTCCGGGCAGAAGGGCAGGACAAGGTGGCAGGATGGCAGGATGGCAGGATGGCGAGGAATAGAATAAGCACGGCGTTAAGGTGGCCATGGCAGGACTTAGGATGGCGTGTTATCTCCTTTGAGGCGCCGTGGAGGGACTTGGCTGGCTGGAGAAAGGAAGGAGATGAGAGAGAGAGAGAGAGAGAGAGAGAGAGAGAGAGAGAGAGAGAGAGAGAGAGAGAGAGAGAGAGAGAGAGATGAGAGATATGAAAGAAGGAAATAAGAGCAAAGGGGAAGGAAAAACAAGAGAAGTCATAGGAGAAAATAAGAGAAAGAACATAACAGGGAAGGGAAAAGAGGAAAAAAAGGAGAATAATGCAGAGTAATGAGGAGGCAAAGGAATTCCCCGCAGGATGTGAGGGTGGCGGAGACACTGACGAGACAGAGACGTGAAGTGTGAGAAGCGCGAGTCTTGGGAGGACAAAGTGTGCTGAGGGGGGAAGCTGGAAGTGGCGGAGGAGTGAAGGAAGACAAGACGAAGAGGAGAGGGAAGAGGAAAGGGAAGAAGAGAGGGAAGGATGGGAACGGACGGTGAGAGTGAGGAGCGGTTTGTTGCAATGTAAGGTGAATGGTGAAAAAAAATTACTCCTACTCCTCCTCCTACTTTTTTTTTCTTTCTCTTTCTCCTCCTCCTCCTCCTCCTAACACTACTACTACTACTACTACTACTACAACTACTACTACTACTACTACTACTGCTGCTGCTGCTACTACTATTACTACTACTACTCCTACTCCTACTTTTTTCTTCCTCCTCCGCTTCCTCCTCCTCCTCTTCCTACTACTACTACTACTACTACTACTACTACTACTACTACTACTACTACTACTACTACTACTACTACTAATAATAATAATAATAATAACAATAATAATAATAATAATAATATTACTGTGCTAAATGGGAACACGGCACAAAACACTTGCTGATTGAGGAGTTTCACGGACCACAAACCCACACACACACACACAGTCAAGGTGTAACAGACGAAGTGTTATCCTGCGGCAAAGTTGAAGGCGACAGTCAACATGGCAAAGTTTTCTACTCTGTCAGGCGCGCAAAACACCACCACGAAGAAGGAAGCCACACGTGGGTCTGCTTCTTGCCGCGCGGGAACTTGTGAGCGTTATGAGAACCCAATGAATTAATTCCAACAGAAACACGGTAAATCGCTGCTAACTTAATGAACTTACGGCTTCCCTACATTTGTGAAGTCCGAAGTTTTTCATTGTCTTCCGTGTGTGTGGGAGTAACTGCGTACCGTGCGTGTGTGTGTGTGTGTGTGTGTGTGTGTGTTTGGGGAGGTGGTAGGGAGTTATCGCCAACATAGATGAGGCAAACAGGCGGCTCAGCGCTCAACAAGTCGTGGAAAGCAGACACACACACGCGAACGTCACCCAGACACGAGCAGGCATGCAGGGAGGCAGCGGTATCAGCTTGCATCGCTCAAGGCCGAGCATGCAGTAAAATCATAATGTACGTAATGACACTCTTCACTACCAGGACACGTTTTCATATTCATTCTGCTTAATATTTGGCAATTTTATTTAGCTTCAGAAACTTATATGGGGATTAAAATAGTGAAGACTCTGGCCACTAATCTTTTGACAAATATAGATCCTTCCTAATATATATGAAATTGTCCAGTCTTACCCAAAAACCATGCTAAAAAATGTGTCTAAGTACTGAAGGAGTTTTAATAGTACGTACTGGAGAAGATGTTCTGTAATTCTGGTGACGGAGAGGAGATGGAAGAAGAGGAGAAAGAGAAAGTAGTGGAGGTGAATTAAACTTTCCTCCACTTAACTTCTTGGTTATGTTATGCAAAGCGGAGAAGGATGTGGAGGAGAAGGAGAAGAGAATAGTATCGAATTAAATTTCTTTCCAGTCAACTTCTCTGCAACATTCCCCGGCGCGCTGGCTCTAATGTGCCTCTCTTCGTCTCTCTTTCCCCACAATCTACGCCACAAATTGCCTGTCTTCCTCTAAATTCCCGCCTCCTCACTCATCAGATCACCTCCCTTTCTCTCTTTCTCCTATTTCTTCTTTCCCTCTTCCTCTGTCTTCACATTTCCACCCTCTCTCCCTTATTCTTCCGGCTTTATCTGTCCCTTGTCACCTCCCCTTCAGTGTCTCTCACGCGGACGCTGCCGTAAAAAAAGGAACACCAAGGATTTGACTCATTTCATGAAGATATTTCACCAAAAATTGCTGAGGACGCCGCCGTAAAAACGTGACCATTCCGGAGACGCGAGAGGCACTTGGGACTTGCAAACGACACCCACCATTACTATACCGCGAACAATGGGCGCCTCCAATGCTGCAGCTGTGATTCCCTGCAGGAGTGTCCCGCCCAGCCAAGACGACGCCAGGGAACGGTGAACCAGGCGATACTGGTTAGAAATAATTCATTGAAGTAAGTGAACTAGCTTATTCAAATGAAGAAAACCTTATCTGGGTTCAAAGTACACGGTAAACAAGCTGAGATGAGGCACCAGCAGAGACCTGTACCTGGGGCTGAAGTGTTCATCAGCAGGTTGTTGAAGGAGACCGTACAAGTGAAACAACGGAGACATACCTGGCCAGATAAAGGGAAGACAAGCGATCAGAATGACACAAAGACACACTTAGACAAACCCAGCGTTCTCTGAGGCACCATGAGAGCTGAAAACATCACCACAACACAGAAACAAGCAGCACAAACACCAGGCAGGTCAGTGGCAAAGAAAAACCTTCACTGTAACACCCGAAAGCCTGCCCACCAGTCTCTCATCTCAGCTCTGTTTACTCCGAGCCATCTCACTTAAATCCTTAGCCTCATCTCCATACTGCTTCCTCCCGCGGTACGACCAAGGAAAACGTGTAGTGTAGGATGTGCCGGATGTGCCGCGCCTTTAGGATACCGTCCCTCCCCTCCCTCTGTGTGTGATACATGGGCCGCCTCCTACGAGTAAGGGGCTCTGGTGATTTAAGTCCATCTAAAGGGTGACCTCCGCTGGGCCTCCTAAGACGATGGTGATGTAATGGCTCTGACAAAGGGGACGTAAACAAAATCCTCAAGACCAGTCATCAGGGAAGGATAAAGAAGTAAAGGTTGATAAAGTAAGATTCAAAAGAGATTGGAGAAAATGAGCTCTCTTGTGGGAAAGCCTCACTGATCATGCAGCCTGTTAGTGACGAGTCATGAAGCGGTACTGAGATGCATTTTCACTTTGATTTTAGGGTATGATTAGACGATTTTATTTGCATTACGAAGGGTCTATGGAAGTGAAAAGATTAATTGCCAGAGTCTTTACTATTCTAATCCCAACATATGTTTCTGAAGCTGTATAAAATCACCAAATAGTTAGCAAAAGGAATATGGAAACGCGTCATGGTACTCAAGGGGATAAAGAGACCGTATCAATTTGTTCATGGAGAATAATTAATGTAGAAATATTTTGTACAGAGACCAAATCGTGTAGGCCTAATGAATTCTTGCAGCTTCTCTTATTTTTTCTTATATTTCCGTGCTCTTATGATAAAAGAGTCACGTCACATAAAGAAAACGGTGACATGACAAACAGTCTTTCATATGAACAACACAAAGAAGGCTTTCCTAATGTCACAAAGCGCACGGCAGCTTGTGTGGAATCTACCTTGAAAAATACAGGTAAATTTATGCCACCGCACCATTTCTCTTACACGGTGAGGCTCAAAAGTTTCCAGTGGGCGCTTACTCAGGTCAAAGTGCGGAGGTCAGGTGTATAAGGGACACACGCCTCCCTCATAACCCAGGGCATGAATATATGAATTTCAATGGCGGGCGTATCAGTGTAATTTTTGCTTTCATCGCCAAAACGGACGCTTGAGGGATTTATGCTTGGCGTCGGGGATAAAAATGAGGCTTGGATGGAAAACAGCGAGCGGTGGAGGGTGAGTTATTTGGCCATTACGGCGCCGGCGTACCTCAGGGCGGGGGTCGAGACGCGTCACCGCCGACACATTCAATCACCAGGGAAAGTGATTTGCCGCCGCGGAGACTGGACGAGACGCAAGAGAAAGAGAGAGAGAGAGAGAGAGAGAGAGAGAGAGAGAGAGAGAGAGAGAGAGAGAGAGAGAGAGGAGTGCAGTAAATGGTGTACCGTGTCTCCAACTTTTAGTAGTTGGTTAAGAGCGAGGAGGAATGCCTGGGGTGAGGGGTGAAGGGAGAGGGCAGAGGGACGGGAAGGAGTGGTGGGTAAGCAGACAAGAGGGAACGGCAGGCGAGCAAGCACTAGGCGGCAAGCAGCAGTAGCAGCAGCAGCAGGCAGGCAGGCAGGGAAAGGCGGCAATAGTAGCAGCAGGAACAGCAGCAGGAGCAAGGGCGGCGGGAAGCAAACGTCAACACTCGTAGCTCGCCAGGAACAATGAGTCTCGAAGACAAGAATGATTGCTTAATTATAAAGGAAGAAAATCCATTAATTCAACTCAATATGCCTTCAGAAAAATATCCCAGGAAATTTTGGAGGGTGTAAAGAAAACAGGGAGCGCGGCGCCCTGAAATTATTTTGTCGCGAGGAACATTTGGCTAAAAATAATTGGATGCAAACACGCAGCGCAGTGGCGGCATGCGTTGGGGCGGCGCCGCGGGCCAGCGCGTGCCTGTGTTCACCCTGATGAGAACACGTTACGGGGGACCACGGCCAGGATAATTACCGCGAGAGCTACCTGCTGCAGGCCCTTAACGGCGCCTGCCAGCTGGACGCCCAACACTCTGCAGTAATTACACCCGGGAAGGGAACAGGTAGCAAGCAGCAGGTACTCACCAGAGGGTGGCGGCGCGGCGAGGCGCGGCGCTGTGGGGAGAACAGAAAGGATTATTAGAGGCGCTCTTCACAAACACTTCTTTTCACTGAGGCAGTGTTCCAGGTAAGGAGAGAAGAGAGAGAGGGAGGAAGGAAATGAGGGTAAATGGCTGCTGGCGGTGTTTAACAAATATAAGTCAAAACTAAACACCAACTCATCAATTACGAGTTGGAAATTGCCATGAGCGTCCCTGAAACACTTCCCTTCACTTGCACATAATTTGAAGCAGAAAGAGAGGCAAGCAAGGTGGAAATTGGCTGTTGGCAGAGCTGAAGAAATAATAGTAAAGAAAAAAGTAAAAAACATAACATGAAAACATTGAATACTAACTACTTAAAAAATAAACTGAAACAATTTGTAATGTGAATGTTAATTCTGATGTGGAGACGAGAAAGCACAAACATAACTGGAAAAAAAACAAAAAACAATTAAAGAAAATGGCACAAGGTTGAGCACCAGGAATTACTGCACCAGGCGGGACACAAATCCTGGCATTATCTCATCAAGCGGATCTGTAACAGCAAAACCAGACAACAGCTAACAGTGCACGCGGCGCCACTCACTACGCTGTCCTCTCCTCGCACAGACACTTCAATACGCGGCGAGACTTTTCAATATAATATTCACCATACACCAGCCACATTGAATGAGCGTCGCCGGGGCAGCACGTCCGCCTTCCATTCTTATTACGACACACACACACACACACACACACACGCGCGCGCGCGCGTCTTGAGGTGGCGGAGCGTCAGGACAAGATAGGGAAATGAGAGGCGAAGAAGGTCGATGGTACTATCACTCAACGGGGCACCGTCAGGATCAGGGTGGTGGGAGGCGCGGCCCTTGTGCTGCCAGACAAATATGAAGCACCCGGCACTGCTATGGTAACGGCCGGGTGATAAAAGGGTGGCAAGGGAGGTAGGGAGAGGGAGGGATGGAATAGAGAGAGAGGGATACGATCATATTCACCACAGGACAATGTTAGCAACGCATGGAGACATCGAGAAAAGCCTTGGCAATGAAGGGCTTTACTCTATGGGGTATTGACGGCTTTAGTAATGTCCTGGGACACCGCCACACTGGAGGAACATCCTGGGGGACACTGGGGCACAGGGGGACATTGCTAAGGCGAAGAGGAAGTTAAAGGGGCCGGGGATGGAAGGTGGGGTGCGGGGAGGTAATAGCGGACGTTCTGGCCCAGCGGTTTCCAAACATGTGTTCAGTGAGCGGTTAAGTATCTGGCTCAGTGTGTCCCATGAATGCTGAAGCGAGGTGGACACTGGGCCGGCCTGATGCGTTCATGTATATGGAGCAGAGGTTCCCAAATGAGGGGGAAGTGTGTACTGTGTCCCTGCAGACTGAGAACGAGGTGTAGCTCCCCTCTGTGTCGCCGCGGCTGTCGTGGTGCGACACTTCATATTACCTGGTGATTGCTTTCCTGATTACCTGTACGGGGCAGGACACTCGCGGCTCAGGGATTACCCAGCAGACAGGTGGTCCAGCCCCCTACAGGTAATGAATGTCAGTGGTATAAAGCAAGCCACACCGTGTCACGTATACCTGAACCCTATACGTGGCCACGCCAGTGAATCGCTAACCTAACAATCACACACCAGACAGGTATTCCCGCCCTCTACAGGTGACAGGTGTGCTAGGAAAGGAACCACACTACTTCATAACTTACCATCGCTCATTACCTTACCTGTGAAGCGCTTGCTAAATAACAACTCATCAGACAGCGGGGCCAGCCATCCACAGGGGACAGTTGGGTTTATAATGCAAGCTACGCCACTCCATAACTTACCACCACACATCACCATAGCATTGATTACCCTACAAACCCTCTCCATCATCTCCTGCACGGCTAGGGAATCTGTGGCGTGGGGCAAGATGTTAGTGGGACGGTGCGGCGGCGACCCTCAGTGCGGCCGTGTCCCGCCCACCGTGACGAGTGGGGCGGGGATCCCTGGTAATTGTCGGTAATTACTTTATAAGCAAGCGAAGAGGAGACGCAAACTCGGGGCTGAAGAATTAAAACGTCAGAAAGATAATCGCACACCATCTTGCAGTGAAATGTGTTCATAATTACAATGGTTAAACTTCCTTCTCCATCATCATTTTTCCTCGTAAAGTGCTGCCTGCGCTGCCGTCTGGCGGGGGAATTCTGAACTAACAGGAAATGACACAGCCATCTAGTGCGTAAATATCAAGTGCAAAGTAAAACGCAACATGTTTTTCAGTTACATCTCTCTCTCTGGCGCGAGTCTCCAAGTAAACAGAGTCGCGTCTAATGCACGGTAATTGCAGCATCCGTCTCACCTTCTCAGGAGATTCTGGCGCGATTCCTGTCTCAATCTGGCACCATTATGCCGTATCAAGCCAGGCATTTAGCGCCGTCTGGGGAGTTGCGGCGCTTCCTGCAGGACCAGGCCAACCAGACACACTGCAACACTCCCCAACACCCTGACACCCACAACACACCCATACATTAACTAACATCCTGACACCATGACACCCCACAACACACCCATACACACATCCTGACACCCTGACACCCTGAACACACCCAAGCTACAAGAAGCGACTATAGGTGTTGCTGTAAGCTAAAAATTTAATCCAGAATACGACACTGCAATTTCAGACACCCAAGGCTACTTAATACCTGCCATATGTACGTACACCCTTCACACTCAGGACACCCATGACACACGATACACGACACACGACACACACCGCGTAACAAGGAGAGGCCATTCATATATTGCTGTGAGCTGTTAAACAAATCCAGCACAAAACAAGCCACTCCCAGATACTCCAAGCCACATGATGTCTACCGCACCACACACACACGCTACACACACGCCACACACGCCACACACACACTACACACACGCCACACAGCCCACACACACGCCACACACACGCCACACTCACGCCACACATACGCCACACACACACTACACTCACGCCACACAGCCCACACACACGCCACACACACGCCACACACACGCTACACACACGCCACACATAATGTAACATGAAGCCCTTATCGACGTTATTGTGACCTAAATACCTAATACAAGACAAAAAAAATACAACTGCAGCCTATACAGTGTCTCCTATAACACTCTCTTCAACACACACACACACACACACACACACACACACACACACACACACACACACACACACACACACACACACACACACACACACACACACACACACACACACAGGAGTAGTGGTATTGCAGTGAATTCAGAATCTAACACAACACACAGCGGTCTCACATTCCTGTCATAGCGCCGTGTACCCTTTCGTGCGGGGTGGGGCGGGGTGGACTCAGAGTGACAGCTTCTTCGCCTCAAGTTGGGAGTAGCGTGGCAGTGTGGCGGTGTGGCGGTGCGGCGGTGCAGGGAAGCTATCTGTCCTTGTCGAAACTGACGAAAATAGGATGCCATCAATAAGACAAAGCACGTGTCGGTCAAGCAATTCATTTAGTTTTTTCTTGAATGTGAGAAGCGACGCGTTCACTTCCATTTCCTTACCCATTTACTATCTTGATATTAATTTACCTTACCATCTCTCTCTCTCTCTCTCTCTCTCTCTCTCTCTCTCTCTCTCTCTCTCTCTCTCTCTCTCTCTCTCAACTTTAAGTACAGCAGATAAAAAGAAACTGGAGGCAATTAAGAGTGAGAAGCAACACATGATTCAATGTATTCACTCCGCCAAACACTGCTCAGCGAAAATGAACTGGAGCCATAACAGTCGCCAGAGCCATGAAGCGCCTCGTCAGCAGCCCTGGTGGAGAGGCAACCCCGCGGGACACCTCCTCCGCCACGCACTCACCACTCCCTTCAAAGACTAGCCAGGTGAGGGTAGATGAGCGCACAGGTGAAGCCGCAGGGTCGTTTCTTCGCGGTTCAAGTACGACCAGCTCTTCACGGGGAGGCAAAGCGGCCCTCACACACCAACCACGCAAGAATCAGGCTGGCGCGCCGCGAGGAACGTTCACCGAGACGCTCATAGGGGCAATTTTAACCCGATATCTGCTGGCATTGAGCTGACTTAAGGCTGCATAAAGGCCGGAACGAGGCTCGCTACGGCCGTCGATGAGAGACCGATTGCTGGCCTACTGCTGTGAAGGAGGAGGAGGAGGAGAAAGTGGTGGTGGTGATGGTAGCAGACAATGAATACAACACTCAAGGGACGAGGAGAACGAGATGAGAGGAAGAAAAAGAAGACTGAAAAGGTGGCAAGGTACTTCTCAGAGCGACAAGAGGAATAGGTTACGGGAGATAAGGAAGAAAGGAAAGGCAGCACCAGAGGGAGGGAGACAGGGAGGGAAGGAGGGAGGGAGAGGCAGGAAAGTGTGAACGTAAAAGGAGACGTGACAAAGTGGTCCCGTTCCGCCTGTGTTATTAGAAAGGTAGTTTGAAAGATTGGCGCTTTTTTCACCTTTATATTCTCTGTATTTTTTGCTGTAGTGGATGTGAGAAGGAGAAAAGAGGGAAAGATAAAAGTAATACCCACACACAGACAGACGGACAGACATGGACACACACACACACACACACACACACACACACACACACATACGGACATGGCCTAAGGTGTACATTTGCTACCTGTGGAGGAGCCGAGGTATACAAGGTGTATTTGCAGTCACACCTGAGAATAAACACACACACACACGCACACACACACACACACACACACACACACACACACACACACACACACACCTCTTCGCCACGTCGCCTCTGAATACGCTGCGATATTTTTTTTCTCTTTCAAACGTTTCCTTTTTTCTTTTTCTTTCTTTTTTTATCCTTTCAGTGGCAGACACGACCACTCGCTGGCAGTCTTGACTTTTCTTTCTTTGAGACCTGAGAGGAGGAGGAGGAGGAGGAGGAGGAGGAGGAGGAGGAGGAGGAGATGCAGAAAGAGAAACATGAGATGAAAGAGAAAGAACATGAAGTGGATGAGGAAGAGGAAGAAGAGGAGACGATAGAAACAAGAATAAATGAAGAGATACAGAAAAGAAGAGAAGGAAGAGGCGAATTACATAGAGAAACTTGAGCAGAGAGAGAGAGAGAGAGAGAGAGAGAGAGAGAGAGAGAGAGAGAGAGAGAGACCCTAATATGAAGAGTGTGAATAGAAATCTCTTCTCTGCACTTATGTATAACTCTTGACAGTTTTACGGAGAACCCCAACAGTGTGTCTGCTCCTTACGGCGACTGAGCGCAGACTGAAGCCAAGGGGAGGAACACAACAAGCAACAATAGACAGACGCCAATAGAATGCAAAATCTGAACCAGGAATGTGTGAATGAGAGAAAAGGACAACACCATTCACTCCCACCATCACAAGTCAAGCTAAAGGGAATGGTGACTTGGGAACTGAAAGGAAGAAGAGGAAAGTCGCGATAAGAGAAAAGAGGAAAACAGGAGGAAAGGAGCAAGGGAGGAGAGGAATATAATGTGCGTGGAGAGGAAGGAGAGAGGGAAGGTGAGAGGAGATTGGAGAGAGGGAGAATACAATTGGAGAGGAAGGAGGGAGAGGGAGAGAGAGAACGAAGGAGAGATAAGGCTTACACACACACACACACACACACACACACACACACACACACACACACAGAGAGAGAGAGAGAGAGAGAGAGAGAGAGAGAGAGAGAGAGAGAGAGAGAGAGAGAGAGAGAGAGAGAGAGAGAGAGAGAGAGAGATGTAATCAGGAAGTTAAGTTTAATTAGTCAACAGGAGAGAGAGAGAGAGAGAGAGAGAGAGAGAGAGAGAGAGAGAGAGAGAGAGAGAGAGAGAGAGAGAGAGAGAGAGAGCAGCAATGGCAGGAAAGTTGTCTTTTGGCGCTGCTGCTCTCCCACTCCAAGATGACGTCAAGATACTTGGAGTGGAGGTGGATCGAGGGCTGAGGTTTGACAGGCATGTCAAAACCATTGCCAAGAAAGCCTCTCACAGGATCTCCGCTCTCAGAAGGATCGCCAGTTTCCTCGACAGGAAGGGGAGACTGCTGCTGTACAAGGCACAGGTGCGGCCCCACCTTGAATACGCAGCTCTCTCCTGGATGTCCTGTGCCGCCACACACAGAAGGAGACTGGACAGCATCCAACGCCGCGCCATACGGCTAGTAGATGCTGCACTACCACCTCACCCAGAGCCTGAGCGTCCCTTGATTCACTGGAACACCGCAGAGACGTGGCGGCGATCGTAGTGTTCCATAAGGCACAGGTGCAAAGAGTGCCACATCTGGCAGGGCTGCGTCATCCTCTAAGAGTCACCGCACGGAGCACGAGAACGGTGCTCAATGGTGGTGACGCCGTAGAGGTGCCGCGATCCCACGGGTGTCAGCATCAACGCACCTTCGCAGGACGCGTCTCCAGGATGTGGAACTTGTTCACGGCCGCGGTGCCTCACGTCCAGGAGATGAACACTCACAGTGTCAAACTGATGGCACATAAGTGGAGACAGACACTGCCAACTCCTCTGACACTCTTTGTGACGTGACACTCAGTGTAGTGCAGTGCGTGAATAGTGCTAGTGAAGTGAAACGAATAGTGCTCCATTTGCATGCTGACCATCTTGTATATTATCTATTTTTAAGTCTTGTAAATATTGTAGAGAAATAGATTGTAGTACCCTTAGAATAGGTAGCACACGACAGTGCGCCTTTGGGTACATGTTTCCTTTGTATTAAGTTTTGTTTAAATAAAAAAAAAAAAAAAAAAGAGAGAGAGAGAGAGAGAGAGAGAGAGAGAGAGAGAGAGAGAGAAAACCTGACCTCATCTATCACACATTCTATATTTCAAAGCGACAAAATTAGAAAAAAAAATATTACGTGACCTTTCCATTCCTAACACAGCCTCGCAAGGGTCAACAAATCTGATGCTGCTCGTCCTTCCTTTGTGTTCCCTCGTGTTCCTTGGAGTCGTGGTTTCAAGGAGGACTTCAAAGGGACGTCACCTAAACATTCAAGGCGAGAAGCAATTAAAGGTGTGAACTTGACGGTCAAAAAAGGTAAAATTTAATTAATTATCAAAAGATGATGCTGCGGACAGAGAGAGAGAGAGAGAGAGAGAGAGAGAGAGAGAGAGAGAGAGAGAGAGAGAGAGAGAGAGAGAGAGAGAGAGAGAGGGTGTGTAAGCCAGGAAGTGAATGGAGAAAGGGAGGGCAGGAGGAAATGAAGGGAGAGGGGAGGAAGGAGAGTGGGAGAGGAAGAGGAGGAGAGGAGGGAGAGGGAGAGGAGGAAGAGAGAGAGGAAATGAATGTAGGGAAGTGGGGCTTGTTCGTGAATGAGAAAGGGAAGAGGGAAGAGGAAAGTAGGAGGAAGAGGATGAATAGAGAGGAAGAAGAGGAGAAAGGAGAGGAAGAGAGAGACATTTATCTTTTATTTGAAGCAAAGAAGAGAAATAACAGGAGAGAGAGAAAAACAGTAAGAAAAACAAGAGGAAAGAGAGGAGGAATAGAAGGAGCGGAAGAAATGGAGATAGAGAGGAAGGAAACATAAGACAATGATAAGAATAACACACACACACACAGAGAGAGAGAGAGAGAGAGAGAGAGAGAGAGAGAGAGAGAGAGAGAGAGAGAGAGAGAGAGAGAGAGAGAGAGAGAGAGAGAGAGAGAGAGAGAGAGAGAGAGAGAGAGAGAGAGAGTAAAGAGCATAGGTTTGTGTCACCTTCATTAGCGAGACTCTGCCCACGACGACAAGCCTTCCTTAATTAACGACGCTGGAAGACTAAGAGAGACGACCTTCATGAGTATCCCTGGTAACCAAACACTGATGCCTCACTCACCCACTCGCTCACTCACTCACTCACTCACTCACTCACTCACTCACTCACTCACTCGCGCGTGCCCACTCACTCACTCACTCACTCACTCACTCCCTCCCTCACTCACTCACTCACTCACTACATCACATTACAAAAGCAATGCTGGATGTAAGAGAGAACAAAAGAAAGATTAAAACAGAACAGTTGGATGTTAATGCGTTGGAAAGACGAGAGAATCCAGGGGCAGGTCTCGCATACAGGAATACTTCACTCCCTCAATGCGACTGTTTTCAAAGGCCACAGCGATGATAAGCAGCGTTCTCACATGTGTTTCTCTTGCTGATGATATAGATTTTTTTGTTAATTTGTCATTTAAACTACACAAACACCCATTCAATACAGGGGACACATTTTCATTTCGAGATTTGTGTACGATTAGACTATTTTAATGACATAAGGAAGGGTCTAAGAAGGTCAGAAGATTAATGGCCAGAGACCTCACTATTCTAATCCCCCACATGAGTTTCTGAAGCTGTATAAAATCCATAAATAGTAAGCAGAATGAATATATAAAATGTGTCATGGTACTGAAGGGATTAAAACCATCGTAGCCTTAATTAGAGACTCTTATAATAATGGAGGTACGGTGAAATAATGGAGACGTGGCGCAGGAATGTTTCAGAATACGAGCTCACGAAAAGCCACAACACAGCATAGCATTGTAGGTATAGTACTTACATCCCCCACACAATACACTGAGCTGTGGAAGTAAGAGAGAGAAGAAAAAAACAAAAATTACCCTTAACACAAAAAAAAAAGAGAAAAAAACACTCAAAAACGCTCACTCTCAAAACACTTAAAACAAACAGTCTCCAAACACTTAAATACACACTCACACACCTCAAAAAATTAAAAGCACACCCAAACACTCTAAAAACAATTAAAAGCACACTCAAATACTTTCAAAACACTTAAAACCACACTCAAACAGTCAGAAAATACTTAAAAACATACTCAAACAGTCTCAAAACACTTAAAACACACTCAAACGCTCTCAAAACACTTAAAAACACACTAAAACACACTAAAAACACTTAAAACATATTCAAACACTCTTAGAATACTTAAAACACAATAAAATACTCTTACAACACTTAAAAACACGCTAAAACACTCTGAAAACACTTAAAAACACACTCAAACACTCTGAAAACATATATAAAACACACAAAAACACTCTAAAAACACTTAAAACACACTCAAACACTCTCCAAACGCTCAGAAACTCTCGAAACACTTAAAGACACTTTCCAATACTCTCAAAACACTTAAAAAATATACCCACACGAAAGAACAGTCAGATGTGAATAAAGAAAGAAAATGTTGGTGTCTTGTTTACAAATATCTAACATTTTTTTCTTCATTTCATTTTTATCCTCCTCCTTATCCCTTCCTCATCATATTCCTCCTCTTCTTCATTCATTTTATTAGTATACCTTGACGTTAGTGGTGTTCTCCTCGTCCTCCTCCTCATCTTCCTTATCTCCTCCTCCTCCTCCTCTTCCTTATCTCCTTCTCCTTTTCCTTCCCCTTCTCCTCCTCCTTTTTCTTAGTATATTTTTATGTCAATGATGTTCTCCTCCTCCTCATCCTACTCCTCCTTTTCTTGTTCCTCCTCCTCCTCCTCCTCCTCCTCCTCCTCCTCCTCCTCCTCCTCTTGCTCCTCCTCCTCCTCCTCCTCCTCCTCCTGCGAAACACAAGATTCTTTGCCAGCCAGTGGAAAGCGTCGCTAATTATCAAGGAAGTCTAAATCACATTACATTCTCGATAGTCAAATTAAGTTGGAAATTAAACCTCAAGTACAAATGGTCCTTAGAGATCCTTAGTTAAGCGGCCATTAGCGTGCATTTCCAGAGAGTTTACCTCATTTTTTTTTTGCCTCCCGTTGTTATTCATGTTGTGGGTTTTAAGGATTATGAAAAGGGAAACGTGTGCTATTACCAGTATCTCTGTCTCCCTGTCTCTCTGTCTCTCTCTTTTTCTCTCTCTAAGCGGCCATTAGCGTGCATTTCCAAAGAGATTACCTTATCCCTTCATCACTCGTTCTTATCTCGTTGTGGTTTTTAAGGATTATGAAAAGGAAAACGTGGAATTACCAGTATCTCTGTCTCTCTGTCTCTCTGTCTCTCTCTCTCTCTCTCTCTCTCTCTCTCTCTCTCTCTCTCTCTCTCTCTCTCTCTCTTTATTCCTTTGGTCTCACACTTTTATAGTTGTTTGTCCCTCGACTTTCTCATATGTCCTGGTATTTCCTTCTCTTCCTCCTCCTTCATCTCTCCAAAACCCTCCTCCTCCTCCTCCTCCTCCTCCTCTTCGTCCCTCACACAACAGGCCACGGTTATTAATTTTGCAAGGAAGACTTGAGAGAGAGAGAGAGAGAGAGAGAGAGAGAGAGAGAGAGAGAGAGAGAGAGAGAGAGAGAGAGAATGAGTGTTCACGAAAGCTGTCACCCACGCTTGACAACATACACACACACACACACACACACACACACACACACACACACACACACACACACACACACAATTAGTCGTGTTTACAAGCTCACAAATACGAAGCGATCTATGGTTGTGACACGTGTTTTGCTGAGTGATTCTCTCTCTCTCTCTCTCTCTCTCTCTCTCTCTCTCTCTCTCTCTCTCTCTCTCTTTCTCTGTCAATAGCCTTGCATAATATTTTACCACGCCTTAACATGATTGGAATAAAGAGTCCTTGAGTACGAGAGAGAGAGAGAGAGAGAGAGAGAGAGAGAGAGAGAGAGAGAGAGAGAGAGAGAGAGAGAGAGAGAGAGAGAGAGAGAGAGAGAGAGAGAGAGAGAGAGAGAGAGAGAGAGACAGACAGACAGACAGACAGACAGAGAGAGACTGAAATTTTTGTAAGAGTAAATTCCATAGAGTATTAGAACGCGTGACGGGAAAGTCTAGTGGGAGATAAGAAGAAGAAGAAGAAGAAGAAGAAGAAGAAGAAGAAGAAGAAGAAGAAGAAGAAGAAGAAGAAGAAGAAGAAGGAGAAAAAGAAGAACAGCAACAGCAACAACAACAACAACAACAACAACAACAACAATAAGAACAAGAACAAGAAAAAAAGAAAAAGAAAAGAGAAGAAGAAGAAGAAGAAGAAGAAGAAGAAGAAGAAGAAGAAGAAGACAGCAACAGTAGCTGGGTAAGTGCAGGAGTTGGCTGTTTCAAGGTCGAAATGTCTGAGTCTGCACTAAAGCAACACTCCAGACACGTCTCTATGCCTCTCACTGCACTCTCACACTCTCACACTCTCACCCAGCTTGGCCTTCCTCTCCCTGCCAGCGTTGTAAATTTCCGTCTGGTACAGCTGGTGGTGGTGGTGGTGGTGGTGGTGGTGGTGGTGGCCCCGCTCCAGCCAATACTGTGATTAATGGAGAGTTTTTTTTTTCTCAAGTTTCTGTGTAAAAACTTGCGGTGAAATGATGTTCTCGGTAGCGCTGGGATGAAGGAGCGGTCATTTCAGTGTGTCCCTTATTCACTTTTTGTTTCTCTTACTTTTAACTGAACTCATTGCGATATGTACTAATTCGAAGCACTAAATATTCAGAAACGCTTTGCTCTCTCACCGCGACAATTTTTCAAGGCTACAGATATAATTAGCAGGGTTTTCAAGTGTTTCTCCAGTTAATAATACAGAAATCCTGTCAATCTCTCTTTAGAACTGTAAAAACACCTTAAAAACGCTTTGCTCTCTGAACCAGGAGTATTTCTCAAGGCCACAGTGTTGAGCAGCGGAGTTTTCAAGAGTGTTTCTCCAGTTAATAATGTAGGAATCTTGTCAATCTCCCTTGTAAATCGTAAAAGCATCTAAAAAAAATCGTGTTAATTTAGATAAAGCCTTTGAAATAGTGGAGGTGAAGCGCAAAAGTGTTTGAGAATACGAGACTAATATGAATGCATGTGGTGTATATAAGCATCTGTTTTGCAATTTCTATCTAGTGCAATGGTTCGAGTCGGCTGCCAAGGCGTGACGTGACTGTCTGCTCGCTGTTTGTGTGGTATACTGATGCCGTAAAAATGTGTTAGTGTGTTTTTTCCGTCCAATATTTCAGTGACGGAGTAACGGGCTGCGTCCTCTGCCAACGCTTGCCAACACTCACCACCCAATCCTCACTAACTCAGCGCTCACCAGTCAACACTCACCAACCCAGCGCTCACCAGGCAACACTCACCAACCCAGCGCTCACCAAGCAACACTCACCAGTCAGCGCTCACCAGTCAATGCTCGCCAACCCAGCGCTCATCAGTTAATGCTCACCAACTTAGCGCTCACCAGTCAACATTCACCAGTCAACGCTCACCAGTTAATGCTCACCAACCCAGCGCTCATCAGTTAACGCTCACCAGTCAACACTCACCAGTCAACGCTCACCAACCCACACCACACTTCATTTTCCAAACCCTTCACTGCCAGCCAAACACTCCAAACTTGCCTCACATATGACAGTTTTGCTTCCACTCCCTCCCTGCCATACCCTGCTCCTCTCACACACCCAACCCTCCCTCCGCGCACCTGCCTCCCTCACTCACGCACTCATTCACTCACTTTCACTCACTCACTCGGGAATCAATGCACACAATCATGGCAGCGAGGCGGGCAGGCGAGCAGGCAGGGAGTAGGGATGGAAATATCTGTAAACACTCGCCAAAAATTCCTGCCACGAGATGCATCTTTTCAGGCGAGTCTTGCCCCTTTAAAGAGAGAGTCTGGACGAGGCATAAAACATCTCGCACTAAACACGCTGCTGGGAGTCTGCTTGTGTCAGGGGCGTAGACATACCGGGAGTGAGAGCAGCAGGGGAGAGCGAGGCAGAGTGAGGGAAGCCAGGGAGAGAGGGAGAAGGCTCGGGAGAGGCAGGAAAGGGTAAAAAGTCATGTGTTTTATGAATTATTTTTCTGGGTGTAAAATTACGCGATGAAAAGATGTCATGTGGTGATGAGAGAGAGAGAGAGAGAGAGAGAGAGAGAGAGAGTTATTTATCTTTCCCCGTCTTCCCACATCCTTTCATTTATGTTTCATTATTATTATTATTATTATTATTATTATTATTATTATTATTATTATTATTATTATTATTATTATTACTATTATTGTATGCATCATAAATATAACTCTCCTCTCTCTCTCTCTCTCTCTCTCTCTCTCTCTCTCTGATGGTAATGAGATAAAAATAAATAACAAATAGAAGGATAAAAAACAAACAAAAGCAAAGAATGACATGAGAAAAAGGAGAAACTCTACTCTCTCTCTCTCTCTCTCTCTCTCTCTCTCTCTCTCTCTCTCTCTCTCTCTCTCTCTCTCTCTCTCTCTCCCGGTGTTTGCAAATGGAAGGGACAAAGATCCTGTTATCGAGTTAATGATTATGTATGCAAATGTGGCGGCGAGCGGGGCTGGGTGTCGCTATGAGTCGATATGTATGCAAATTTGTGTGTAATATACGAGTTATCAAAGGTTTGTTGTGGCCAGGACAGACAGAGAGGACAGACAGAGAAGAGAGAGAGAGAGAGAGAGAGAGAGAGAGAGAGAGAGAGAGAGAGAGAGAGAATTTTTCATGTTCTTTTCCTTTTGTTTGCTTTTATGTATCTTATTCACTGAGAGAGAGAGAGAGAGAGAGAGAGAGAGAGAGAGAGAGAGAGAGAGAGAGAGAGAGAGAGAGAGAGAGAGAGAGAGAGAGAGAAATTTCTTCTTTTTCATGTTATTTTCCTTTTTGTTTGTTTTTATGTATCTTATTTACTGCCAGAGAGAGAGAGAGAGAGAGAGAGAGAGAGAGAGAGAGAGACTGTAAAATACCCTGTACAACTATCCACCTTTAACTCTCTCTCTCTCTCTCTCTCTCTCTCTCAAAGTGTACTATTTCTCACTGCTTTCTCACCCATAACTGCGACCATTTTCCTCACAAATTACACCAATTCAGGAGGTGAGCGTTGCTTTATTCCTGCTATTATTATTCTATTCATTATTCCCTCTCCTTCTCCTCTTCCTCCTCCTCCTCCTCCTCCTCCTCCTCCTCCTCCTCCTCGTCTTCCTCCTCCTCCGCTTCATGATTACAGCAATAAAAAAGAAAGGAAATTTTTTTCCTCAACGAAACTACTCATCTTCCTCCTTTCATTGATATTTTTTTTCTCCTCCTCCTCCTCCTCCTCCTCCTCCTCCTCCTCCTCCTTCTTCTTCTTCTTCCTCCTCCTCCTTGTGATGACGTGCATTTCGAGATTACAGATAAGGATGTGAGTGATGTTTTCTTTATTTCTATTATTATTATTATTATTATTATTATTATTATTATTATTATTATTATTATTATTATTATTATTATTATTATTATTGGAGATCTGGTACCTTACTTCCCTTCCCTTCCCTTCCTTTCCCTTCCGTTTGCTTCCCTTCTCTTCTCTTCCTTCCTCCATTACATTACCATAACTTTCCTTCAGCTCGCGTCCCTCATCTTACTTTAATTCGCACCTGCTCCTGCTGTAACCCTTCCTACACACACACACACACACACACACACACACACACACACACACACACACACACACACACACACACACATACACAAAAGATTTTCCTTCTGTTACTTTATCCTTTCGCTTCCCTCTCGTCTCTGATCTCTCCTCCTCCTCTCCTTCTCTTCCTCCTCCTCCTCCTCCTATCTCTGCTGCTCCTCATCTTTCTCTTTCTTTCCTGCCCTCTTTCCTGCTCCCCGCGCCTCATTAAGCAACACCTGGCTGGATTACACTCACGAGGAAGAGGATCAAGGGAGGAGAGGCTCAGGAATCGTTTAAACCTTGTATTCTCACTCGCCCGTGTAATGCCAGTGTTACTTAGTTATATGGTCGTTACGTGACATGACACACACACACACACACACACACACACACACACACACACACACACACACACACACACACACACACACACACACACACACACATCTCCTTCAGAAAATTAATTGAGGTACACTTACTTGTGCAAAATACATTACGTTACATCCAGAGACGAATTAGAGATCCTATAGGCTATTTCTCTCTCTCTCTCTCTCTCTCTCTCTCTCTCTCTCTCTCTCTCTCTCTCTCTGTGTTTGTGTTTGTTGGAGGCCGTGAAACGTTTATCCGTGGACGTTTGGTTCGGTTTTCTGTGTTTGAACGTTTCTCTCTCTTTCTCTCTCTCTGTCTGTCTCTCTGTGTCTCTATCTCAGTTATTTGTTTTGCTCCTTTCACACTACACGTCCCGCGCCTGCCTCCCTCTCTCTCTCTCTCTCTCTCTCTCTCTCTCTCTCTCTCTCTCTCTCCTGCTTTCGGCATTATTTGGATTTCATCTGGTTTCGTTTAATTACCGCCTGTGTTGTCTCCTTGCCTGGATTGTTAACGAAGGGAGAGGGAAGGTGTGTGTGTGTGTGTGTGTGTGTGTGTGTGTGTGTGTGTGTGTGTGTGTGTGTGTGTGTGTGTTGGTAACTGTGTGGGTGGATGGTTAATGGAGGAGGAGGAGGAAGACATGGTGGTGGTGGTCATTGGTACGTTAGGAGGAGAAGGACGAGGAGGTAATGTGTAATTCACCACCACGGTTGCCTGCTGGTCACCCAGCCAGTCTTCCCGGAGTGAGCTCAGAGCTCATAGACCGATCTTCGGGTAGGACTGAGACCACAACACACTCCACACACTGGGAAAGCGAGGTCACAACCCCTCGAGTTACATCCCGTACCTGCTAGGTGAACAGGGGCCACACATTAAGAGGCTTTCCCATTTGCCTCGACGCCCCGGGACTTGAACCCGGCCCTCTCGATTGTGAGTCGAGCGTGCTAACCACTACACTACGCGGTGTGTGTGTGTGTGTGTGTGTGTGTGTGTGTGTGTGTGTGTGTGTGTGTGTGTGTGTGTGTGTGTGGTGATGGTAGGTAATGGAGGTGGTGGAGGTCATGAGTGCATCAGGAAGAGGAGGAGGAGGAGGAGGAGGAGGAAGAGGAAGAAGAGGAGGAAGAGGAAGAGGAAGAGGAGGAGGAGGAGGAGGAGGAGGAGGAGGAGGAGGAGGAGGAGGAGGAGGAGGAGGTGGAGGTCGGTGCAATAAGCCGCCATTAATTTCACATTACTAGTCAGGGTCCTGTAAGCCAGACTCCACAAATAGACTTACGCCGCTGCGACATTAACATGATTACCGCCGCTGATTGAGCCGACCACTGCTGCCCGGCGCCCAGCTCAGTGTTCATAGCACGCTCACCCTCGCCAGTAGTAGTAGTAGTAGTAGTAGTAGTAGTAGTAGTAGTAGTAGTAGTAGTAGTATTTGTTGTTGTTGTTGTTGTTTTTGTTGTTGTTGTTGTTGCTGTTGTAGAACTAGTAGTAGTAGTAGTAGTAGTAGTAGTAGTAGTAGTAGTAGTAGTAGTAGTAGTAGTAGTAGTAGTAGTAGTAGTAGCAATAGTTTGACTTGCTTTCGTTCTGTGTTTTCCAGAGATTTATACTTTCATGTTAACTTTTTCCATTTCTTTGTCTTTCCTTCCTTCCAGCCTGTAATACATAAAAACGACTAATATTTCATCTTCTTTTCTCAATCTGTCACATATTGCACCGTTTTCAGCTGTAAAAGTGTTCGTAAAGCTCTTTCTCGTGCTCTGCCTTCACTCCTTGCATTAAATATTCACGACTCTAATGCAGTGTTTTGTCAGTAATTCTTTCCAACTTGTCAAAACTTACGGATTCTTTCTCCTCCGTCATTACCATAAGTGTCTGTCTTGTCTTCACTTCACGCTCTTTCGTATATCTTTTATATCAATTACTCAATATTTCACTCACTAATTCATTTTTATCATCAATTTCTTGCCACTACTTAAACTCACTCAGATCTTTCACAGTGTTAATATTCTGTGGCTTCTTATTCATATGCACGTCTTCTAATTATTCAACCACTCGCTTTTAACATTAATTGACGCGTTAATGTATCAGCGCTCGGTCTCTGGCAAAGTTGATGCAATGGTATTTATTATCACGATTATTATCCTTCACACCTTCAATACCGTGTCGCATTTATACCTTGAGTCTTGGGTATGATTACACGATTTTATTTATATTATAACAGTCTATAGAGGTCAGAATATTAATGGCCACAGTCTTTACTCTGCCCCAGTACTGAAAGGGTTAATCTTCTGACCTCCATAGACCCTTCCTAATGTAAATAAAATTACCTAATTATACACAAAACTCATGGTAAAGATGCGTCCTAGTACTGAAGAGGATAAGTTAACATTGCATTCCTAATTCACGTTTTTTACTAACATTTTGTCACGCATCTGATAGTAATAGTTAAAACACCACTACCACCACCACCACCACCACTACTACCACTACCACCACAACCTGCCACTATCGATGCAGTATTCAGCAGCGCACTCTCTCCTTTCCATCAGTCATGCAGCAACATCCGGTATTCCCTGTGAGGCGTTGGTTGTCCTTGCTGCATTTTGTACAGACACTTTTTGCGCCACCCAATAGTCTATTTCCTGTTGGGTTTTTACTCAACATTCGCCGCTGTTTGTCCATAATGTTTGCGGTATCTTGCATAATATAGCTAGCTTATATATTCCTTTTCATTAGGTTTTAGGTCTTTCATTTCTTTGTCGTGGGTTTTACAGTGTTTGTGGCAGTTGAGTCTAAACGCGCCTTGAATTACCTTACACATTCTTACCTATTTTCTCTTAAAGCACAATCTAGCAGTAGTTTATATATATATCTTCAATTTGTTTTTCATTTCTTTGTCGTGGGTTTTACAGTGTCTGTAGCAACTGAGTCTTAACACGCTTTGAATTACCTTACATATATATATATATATATATATATATATATATATATATATATATATATATATATATATATATATATATATATATATATATATATATATATATATATATATATATATATATATATATATATATATATATATCTTCAATTTGTATTTAATTTCTTTGTCGTGGATTTTACAGTGTTTGTGGCAGCTAAGTCTTAACACGTTTTGAATTACCTTACACATTCTTAGCTATTTTCTCTTAAGGCATAATCCACCAGTAGTTTAATTTGCTTTT
>NC_059287.1:13997633-14000133 GCF_017591435.1 Portunus trituberculatus | reverse complement strand
GGTTGTTTTATAAACCTTCAGAAACTTACGTGAGGAATTAAAATAGTGAAGACTGTGGCCATTAACCTTCTGACCTCCATCGACCCTTCCTGATATAAATAAAATGGTCTAATCATACATAAATCTCAAGGTAAAAATGTGTCACAGTATTGAAGGTGTTAATATAAAAGGGTCCTAGTGTGTCTGGCGTGAAGTGTGAACAATAAAACATCGAGCAACTGTAAAGCAACAAACCGCGATTACTCTTGCCAACGCCTCAATATAAACGGGTAAAAACGAAGTGATTTTTCTCCACACAGCTGCACTGGGTTCCTCGCGTGCGGCGGAAGCAACGTAAAGGCCGCGGAAAAATGTGCAGATGGAATGAAACACACCGCTATTATTTTAACAAGCGCTTCGATGCGAGAATAACGGGCTAAAAACCATGTTACCTTTTTCAAACCATCCTAGAAATTAGACAGGTTTCTCACGCGCGTGTGATCTGAATTAAGGTTTACCTACACACACACTAACACACAAACACACCTACACACACTACAATGAAAGAAAAATACTCATAAAGAAAAGCTAAGACGGGGGAAATAAGAAGGGTAATAATAGAAAATGACACTGAAATGCTGAGAAAATACTTGCACTAGACCATTATTAAAGAGCAGCTTGACAATAAGATTTTTGTGTCAGGAGGAAAGGTCTGTGTTTATCAAGCTGACCACCTCGCTCTCCCTGTGACCTGACTCGCCGCCCGGACAGCTGACGCAAAAACTCCGGAAAGAATGAGAGAAAAACACGGTAAAAAATGTGAACTATGAAAGGAGAGAGTGATGACGGTTTGTTTGACCCACTGATTTCTTTATTTTCTTTACTGCCAGAGAGAGAGAGAGAGAGAGAGAGAGAGAGAGAGAGAGAGAGAGAGAGAGAGAGAGAGAGACAGACAGACAGACAGACAGACAGACAGACGCACACGCATACATAGACCCACCCACTCACACACACACCTGCCCGATAGACACAAACACGAAACAAAAATGAAAATAGATCAAAATAGACGGATCATAATAACACTGGCAGGATTCCCTTTGGCTTTCGTTCACCACTGCTACATACACTACTGCTGCTGATGATGATGCTGCTGCTGATGTTGCTGTTGCTGCTGTGAAAGTTAAAGGGACAGGACGAGAATGATAAAGAGTAGCGAAAGTTTGCATAAGTCACACTCATACACACTCTCCCTCTCACTCACTCACTCACTCATTCTCTCACTCTGGAATCAGTTTGCGGTGAGTGTAGTCTCTTGTTTGTTGATCTTCTTGCTCATATTGCCGGCAAGTCGACCACAAAATTCCATCTGAAGTTGTTGCCGGAGAGAGAGAGAGAGAGAGAGAGAGAGAGAGAGAGAGAGAGAGAGAGAGAGAGGAAGGAAGGGAGAGAGGAAAAGAGTGATAGGAAGGGAGGGAGAGAGGAAAGGAGAAAGAGAGATAGATAGATAGATAGATAGATAGAGAGAGAGAGAGAGAGAGAGAGAGAGAGAGAGAGAGAGAGAGAGAGAGGGAGGGAGAGATCGGTCTTTATTTACTTTCGTTGTATTTTCGTGGCGTTTTCTGACTCTCTCTCTCTCTCTCTCTCTCTCTCTCTCACACTGAAAGAATGAGAGAAAACACGGCAAAAAATGTGAAGAATGAGCGCTCTCTCTCTCTCTCTCTCTCTCTCTCTCTCTCTCTCTCTCTCTCTCTCTCTCTCTCTCTCTCTCTCTCAGTTATAGCCGCCCCGTCCAGCTCGTTACCTCACACCTTGCTACACACACACACACACACACACACACACACACACACACCACACACACACCATACACCTACGCGCCCAACACAAACCCAGGATCGCATTTCTCATCCAATATACCACGGGAGAATACATTTGGCTGTCATGGGTGACTCTGAACGTACTCTTTCCTTAAAGGCCACAAGGTTATAGTATGTTTTGCTCACTTAGGACAGCAAGGTGGGTAGATAAGGTAGTTAGTGTATAGATAGAGATAGATAGAGAGAGAGGTAGGTGGATAGATAGATAGATAGATAGATAGAAAGAGAAATGGATATATAGATAGATAAATGGATATATGGATAGGCAGATAAATAGATAAATCATACTACTTCTATAACTACTACTACTACTACTACTACTACTACTACTACTACTACTACTACTACTACTACTACTGCTACAACTCTTCCTCATTCTCTTCTCCTCTACTACCTAATCCTCCTCCTCCTCCTACTACTACTACTATAAATACAACTACAATAATCCTCCTCCTCCTCCTCCTCCTCCTCCTACTACTACTACTACTACTATAGCACCACCACTTCAGCTCATACAAAAATAAAGATCTCTATTCTATTTTTCCTCGGTCAATCACGTTAAAATCTGAGTGCCATCGATTCTTTCCTGTAACCTGGAAGTGACCACACGAGGAACACCAGCACGCCACTTGAATAGCCAAGAA
>NC_059287.1:13967633-13982633 GCF_017591435.1 Portunus trituberculatus | reverse complement strand
TGGATGAGTGTGCACGCCTCTATACGCTGAATGAGTGGTGGTGCTGCTGAGTGGTTCGTGTTGACCTCCTCACCACCACCACCACCACCACCATCATCGCTACCTCTGTGACGCTCTATCGGTGAGCCTTGGAACTATGCAGCTTTGTAAATGCATTGCCTTAACCTTCACTACCATGACACATCTTCATATTGATTCTGGCTACTGTTAGGCGATTTTATACAGCTTCGGAAACTCATAAGGGCATTAAAATAGTGAAGACTCTGGACCATTAACCCCTTCAATACCGGGACATTTTTACCTTGAGATTTGTGGACGATTTGACGATTTTATTTACACTAACATGGGTGTGTGGAGGTCAGAAGATTAATAGCCAGTCTTCACTATTTCAATTCCCCACATAAGTTTCTCAAGTTGTATAAAATCATCAAAAAATAAACAGAATGAATATGGAAACGCATCATGGTACTCAAGGGGTTAATCTTCTGACCTCCATAGACCCTTCTAACGTAAATAAAATCGTCAAATCACACTCAAAACTCATGGTAAAAAATGCGTCCCAGTATTGAAAGGGTTAATCTTGCCAGTTCCAGTAGTTCCGTTACTGGCTAAAATTCATAATACCTTCACATCTGCGCTCTTTCTCAGACACACAGGGGCGGAGAGCATCCATTAAGTTACCCAGACCTTCCATGCACCCACTCACATGCCTGCACACTCAACGCACTCCAGCACATCCCCACACACTCCCATGCACTCACCTATCCACCCTTGCACATCCCCAGCACTCAACCTGACCCTCTCCCCACACGCAGCTTCCGACACACACCAATCCCACGGCTTTATACTCTTCTCTCTCCTCTCGCCAAGCCAAGCCAGCGCACGCAGACCAAATTAATATCCCAGGCCGCGGCAAAAGCTTTTCCCCCTGACAGTACTCTGTAGCGAGGGACCCTGAAGTACCCCACAACCCGCCCTGGGGAGACAAAATGCCGAGTGCCGCCCCGCTGTTCCGCTACAATATTCAGCACTTCTAAGGCGACGCGGCGCTCTCAGGAAGGCGCCCGGCCGTCCACGACTTGACGCGCCTCGTAATTATCTATCACGGTGAGAGGAAACACCCAGACGACGGCAGAGGCGAGACATTATGAAGGTGTTAGTGAAGGTGTCATGTGTGTGTGTGTATGTGTGTGTGTGTGTGCGTGTGTGGGTGGATGTGGAGTGACAGGAGACTTCAAATGGGTAACTGGCAATACTTCTCTGCCATAACACAGCGACAGGACGTTATATCACGTGGTGCAATGAGTCAACGCGATCATTACTCTCATTGCTCTCATTACATTCAAGTTTTACGAGTGACTATTATTATTATTACTCGCAGCGATACTCGTCTTGCCAAGCTGTTCATCAAGGCACGCGCTTCTCTGGTGATTTGAAGAATGTAATATGAGTCTGCTCACCTGTGTTCACCTGTGTTCTGTCTGTGTTCACCTGTGTTATGTTCGTGTTCACCTGTGTTATGTCTGTGCTCACCTGTGTTATGTCTATGTTCATCTGTGTTCGTGTTCACCTGTGTTTTGTTTGTGTTCACCTGTGTTATGTCTATGTTCACCTGTGTTATGTCTGTGTTCACCTGTGTTATGTCTGTGTTCACCTGTGTTATGTCTGTGTTCACCTGTGTTATGTCTATGCTCACCTGTGTTCGTGTTCACCTGTGTTATGTTTGTGTTCACCTGTGTTATGTCTGTGTTCACCTGTGTTATGTCTGTGTTCACCTGTATTCTATCCATGTTCACTTGTGTTCCATTTTGTTCACCTGTGTTCACCTGTCTTTACCTGTACAATGTCTAAAGAGTTTTACCAATGTTCTGCCCTCACCTGTGTAGTCACCTTTGCCTTGGTGTGCCAGGGGAGACTGTGCTGCAGACTTCCCTGACAAATAGTCGTGTTTGATTCATGTTCACCTCTTGCCTGTGAAATGTTTTAGAAAGAGAGAGAGAGAGAGAGAGAGAGAGAGAGAGAGAGAGAGAGAGAGAGAGAGAGAGAGAGAGAGAGAGAGAGAGAGAGAGAGAGAGAGAGAGAGAGAGAGAGAGAGAGAGAGAGAGAGTGTGTGTGTGTGTGTGTGTGTGTAAGAAAAATGGCGTTCATGAAGGCAGTTGCAGCAAACAATGGGAGTGTGGAGTGCCTCTAAGGTAAACACACACACACACACACACACACACACACACACACACACACACACACACACACACACACACACACACACACACACACAAAGGCGCAACACGATGAGAACACTGTAACTTAGGCAAAAGTCTTCCCAAAAGGAGGAGAAGGAGGAGGAGGAGGAGGAAAAAAGACTTTCCGAGAAACTAAGAGTCACTTGCGTTGGATAAGAGAGAGAGAGAGAGAGAGAGAGAGAGAGAGAGAGAGAGAGAGAGAGAGAGAGAGAGAGAGAGAGAGAGAGAGAAAGCGAACGAGCAGTACCTGAGGGAGATGTGAAAGACGGTGGAGAGAAAAGGTGAGAGCGGAGCGGAAGAGGAAGAAGAGGGGAGAGGGGAGAAGGGAGAGGAGGGAGAAGGGAGAAGGGAGAGGGGGGAGAAGGAAGAGGGGGAGAGGGGAGAGATAAAGACAGGAGAAGTGTATTATGCAATTGAAAGGAATGGTGAGGTGAGGCCACAGGGAGCCACAGATGTTATTAAGTACATATGCGCATTTTACCTATCCTCAACATTACCTGCCATTACTTGAGAGAGAGAGAGAGAGAGAGAGAGAGAGAGAGAGAGAGAGAGAGAGAGAGAGAGAGAGAGAGAGTTTTCTATCTTTAAATTGTAACAAGGAAAGAAAAAATATATATAAAATGTGCAGGTATTTTATTTGTTAAGAGAAATTGGTATTCATATTAAGTTTATGAGGTTTTCTCTCTCTCTCTCTCTCTCTCTCTCTCTCTCTCTCTCTCTCTCTCTCTCTCTCTCTCTCTCTCTCTATCTATCTATCTATCTATCTATCTATCTATCTATCTATCTATCTATTTTTCTATCTATCTATCTGTCAATCTATCTCAATTTGTCTATTTATTTATTTATTTACTTATTTATTTATCTATCTATGCATCTATGTATCTATCTATATCTTTTATCTCTCTCTCTCTCTCTCTCTCTCTCTCTTGAATAGTGAAGTGAAGCAGCCTGTGAATCACGTCGCTGAATGTAAGAAGCTCTGCACGCCTGACTTACTACTGTCATCTACACCACTATGACACTTTCACTCAGGACTCACAACAACATTACACTGACACGCGAACAAGACAAGAGCAGAGATACTGAAGTGAAAGGTTTAATAATTCACGCGTTTCCAAGTTCTTTTCTTTCTTATCTCTCTATTCTCTCTTGAATGATGATATTAAGTGGGGAATACGTGATGTAATGTTGAGGTGATTTTTTTCCATTTATTTATTTATTTTAACTTCGTGACGTCACCTTCACTTGAACAATAGAAGTATATGAAAAGAGGAGTAACAAGAAGACATCACATTTTGCACCTGGCTCTCTCTCTCTCTCTCTCTCTCTCTCTCTCTCTCTCTCTCTCTCTCTCTCTCTCTCTCTCTCTCTCTCTCTCTCTCTCTCTCTCTCTCTCTGCCTTCCTAAAGCATGCCTTCCTACTCCTACCTATTACTCTCACCAATAAGCCTGTTCACCTAAAAGCTCTCTATTGATCTCACACTTACAATGCATGGCTGAGTCTATTCCATTTTCATACTCACTCTATTCTGAGAACATATTTGCTTCTTTTCCTTCAGATTTAGCGTCATCCAGCTTCATCCTGAACAAGACTCGTAAATCTGACACACAGGAAGATCACAGTATTCCATGAGCCGTGACTAACATCAAAACAATCCACATTATCACATAAAAATATTGAAGAATGACCTTTGGCTTAATGTGGCAAGGAAACAGAACAAGGAGGTTAACAATGAATACGCGAATGGAAATATACACCAGAAAATGAGATTAATCAGGTTATGGAATTGTGTAACGCAGTGGAAAATGTGACTCGAATACAAACCAATAGAAATGTCAACGATTTACAAAAGAATAAATGACATAAAGAGAATGGCTACGTATAACAAAGGTAGAGAAAACGTGAATATATATATAACCCTTTTGTGAATTAGTGAAGAATTTAACTTGAATATGAACAACGAAGATATCAAGCAATTTACAGAAAAGATAAAATGACTGAATGGCTGTTGTTACGGCCCGCCCGTAACATGCATTACTACCATCACCTCCTCCGCTTGTTACCTCGTTCGCCACCTCTCCGCCTCCCCTTCCACGTCATCGTCTCGTGAACCTGCCACGCCACCGTCTCGTGAACCTTCCACGTCACCGTTTCATGAAGCCCCGCTACTGTCCCGAAGCTGGATTCACGCGGCCCCTTTCGACTCAACCGAAAGTGTTGAGCCAGCTCTTGGTTTTCTGGATTGGCAGTTGAGATGCAAGCCTCAACCAGTGAACACAACGCCTCTTGGTTCTGCCGTGGGATCAACCATCACCCAGCATTTCACCACTGCGACACCGCATAAGTATCACTTCCCTCGTCCGTGTTTTCCACATTGCCTCTATATAGGATTAGGATTATTGTTAGGTATTAAGTTGGGTTCTTTATTGTTGTATTTATTACTGTGTTATATGTATATGTGTATGTCATTTTCCTGTGTTTCATGTTATATATCTGTGTTTCATGTTTCTTGTTATATATGTGTCAATTTCATTATGGGTTATTAAAGTAGCTTTTAAAGTGACCCCTTTGCATTTCCTCACCAGTTGAACCTGCAGTGTTTTTTTTATTGTTATTGTTCACCGGCTCTCCGATGCCAATCTTACCAGTTTAACCGGTGAACGTAACAATTGGCGACCGTGACAGGACCATTATAACCCATGTTCAGTGTTCCATTTTTCCAGTGACTTTTTTCTGTGATTGCTTGTGTTTCTGTGGTGTTGTGACTCTGATGTGTTTTTTTCTGTGACTTACTCTGCGTGTGGTTTAAATTTACCTTTGTGCGTTCAAGTGGCTCCTTTTGGGTTAAACGTGCTTCGTGACTTTCATTGGTATCGCATAGCAGTGGTAGAGCAGGAAACCAGGTAGAAAGGCGTGTTCACCGATAGCACTTATCTCTATTTTTGCACATAGGCAGGTGTGTAATAAGTGTTATCCAAGTGTTGGGATCATCATATGTTCATGCGAACCCTCAATGCCCTCACTTCGCGGATCATTTTTCTCGCTAGTTAGAATCGGCCATTTTAACTAGTCTCTCAGACTAATCCGCCTCCTTATCAATAACAAGTCTCAGTACAATTCGCTCCTCACTCTCAAGTCTCGTAACTAGAGTAATCCGGATCCCTCTTAATGCCGTAACTCTCTAGTTTACCCCTCATTAGTGATTGTACTCATAAGTGTTTACTTAAGTATAATCTAGGTAATTTCCAAGGTTGCCTTTATTATCACTCTGCCAAGTTCCTCACTTAAGTAATTCGCTTATCATTTTTTTTGTTGTTGTTTAACATCTATTTAATATGGCTTCCGCTCAGTTTAACGTTAAAGATTTTTGTGCCGACCCTTCTCTGGAACAACTTAAATATGCTAATATAAAGAAGGATCAATGGTTTACTCAAAAAACTCCTTCAAGCCCCAGTGTGTCTGACTACATCAGTAACCTTAAGAATAAAATCAGTGAAGTCAGATCTTTTGCTAAATCAAACTTCCTCAAATCTCAAACTAAAATGCAACAGAATTCTCTTCCCAAATCTGTCATGAGAAGTTTCAAACCAGGAGACAAGGTTTTACTTTTTCTCCCCACTCCAGGCAATGCTCTTCACAGTAAGTTCATGGGACCTTATGTTGTGGCTCAAAAACTAAGTCCATTAAATTATGTGGTCCACACTCCTGACCGTCGTAAGGATTCCCAACTAGTTCATATTAATCTAATGAAACCTTACCACTCCAGAGAACCAGAGGACGACTTGTCTCGCACTGTACCTGTATGTCTGGTAGGAAGGAGTCTGGTCCTGTGCCCCCGAGGAAGAGTCCGACATCGAATTCCTCTTCTCGTCACCTAAAGGACGCCCTCAAACAGCCAAATCATGTCCAACCTGGATGAGGTGTTTGTTTCCTTAACACCTTCACAACAGTCTGATCTTAAAAAGTTATTGCTAGACTTTTCTGAAATCACAGGTGACCTTCCAGGAGTTTGTAATACTATCCAACATGACATAACATTAACATCTAATGACATCAAGCCTATAAGACAACCAGCCTATCGCATTTCACCCATTAAAAGAGACTTGATGAAAAAAGAGGTAGACTATCTGCTCTGTCATCACCTTGCAGAACCTAGTATATCCCCCTGGGCTTCTCCCTGCCTGTTAACATCTAAGCCAGATGGTAGTAGTCGATTTTGCACCGACTACAGGAAATTAAATAAAGTGACGGTGCCAGACTCCTACCCATTGCCCTTGATAGAGGACCTTATAGATAGTATAGGAGTAGCCAAATTTGTAACCACTATAGACTTGCTTAAAGGTTACTACCAGATTCCCCTCTCGGACGAGGCCCAAATAATATCCGCCTTCATCACCCCCTTCGGACTATACCAATACACAGTGATGCCCTTTGGCTTGTCTAATGCTCCCGCCACCTTCCAGAGGGCTATAAATTACATCACTCAGGACTTGGAGGGAACATCTGCGTATCTGGACGACCTGGTGGTGACTGCAGACGACTGGGCAACACATCTGACCCGTCTTCGGAGGCTGATGGGTCGGTTGCAGGAAGCCGGGCTTACAATCAACCTGGCCAAGTCCACCTTCGGGAAGTCTACGGTGGTCTACCTGGGACATGTGGTGGGGAACGGCAAGGTTCACCCCAAGAGAGCTAACGTGGAGGCCATCCTTGGCTTCCTGTCCCTACCACCAGGAAAGCTCTCATGAGGTTCTTGGGGATGGCTGGTTTTACAGACGCTTCTGTAAAACTTCTCCACCCTGGCCGCCCCTGACGGGCCTTATCAGCACTTCCGTCCCCTTCCACTGGACCCCGACCTGTGACCAAGCCTTCCAACACCTCAAGGCGTTTCTCTCCTCGGAACCAGTGGTCTGGACGCCGGATCACTCCCGACCCTTCCATCTACAAGTGGACGCGAGTGGAGTTGGAGTGGTGCTGTCCTACTACAACCGGACCCCACAAGCGGCATCCTCCATCCCATCGCCTATCACTCTGCAAAACTGAAACACCATCAACTCAACTACTCCACCATCGAAAAGGAGGCTCTGGCACTCGTGCTGGCGCTCCAACGTTTTGAGTGCTATCTTCATCCTGGTCTTCACATCACCAAGGTCTTCACCGACCACAATCCTCTGGCCTTCCTGTACGCCATGAGGAACCGAAACCAACGCATTCTTAGGTGGGCCTTGTTAACTCAACCTTTCAACCTGGAAGTCCACCATATCAAGGGGGTGGACAACATCATCGCCGACGCCTTATCAAGATCTCCGTCTCACCTCCTTCATGAGCCCATTACGGAGGTCTTAGGGGAGGAAATGTTACGGTCCGCCCGTAACATACATTACTACCATCACCTCCTCCGCTTGTTACCTCGTTCGCCACCTCTCCGCCTCCCTTCCACGTCACCGTCTCGTGAACCTTCCACGCCACCGTCTCGTGAACCTTCCACGTCACCGTTTCATGAAGCCCGCTACTGTCCCGAAGTTGGATTCACGCGGCCCTTTCGACTCAACCGAAAGTGTTGAGCCAGCTCTTGGTTTTCTGGATTGGCAGTTGAGATCAAGCCTCAACCAGTGAACACAACGCCTCTTGGTTCTGCCGTGGGATCAACCATCAACCAGCATTTCACCACTGCGACACCGCATAAGTATCACTTCTCCTCGTCCGTGTTTTCCACATTGCCTCTATATAGGATTAGGATTATTGTTAGGTATTAAGTTGGGTTCTTTATTGTTGTATTTATTACTGTGTTATATGTATATGTGTATGTCATTTTCCTGTGTTTCATGTTATATATGTGTTTCATGTTTCTTGTTATATATGTGTCAATTTCATTATGGGTTATTAAAGTAGCTTTTTAAAGTGACCCCCATTTGCATTTCCTCACTAGTTGAACCTGCAGTGTTTTTTTTTATTGTTATTGTTCACCGGCTCTCCGATGCCAATCTTACCAGTTTAACCGGTGAACGTAACACTGTAAGAATAAACAAATGCATGAGGCTTTCTTCTTCCTCTCACCCCACCTCCCTAATGCAAGAGTTAACCTGTACTCTCAATCTTTCATACCTTTCTCGGGTACACTCTGGAACTCCCTGCCTGTTTCTGTATTTCCAACTTCCTATGATCTTGATTTCACTTAATGGGGAGGTTTCAAGACATTTATTTAATTATTCTGGCTAACTCTCTCTGACCTGCATGGGAACTGGCAACTAAGTGAGCCTTTTTTATATCTTTATTGCTCTTGGCCAGCTTTCCTCTCTTACATGATAAAAGTAAGGGTTGTGTGAATGTATCGAGAGAACTAACGAAAAATGTGACTTGGATTACTAACAACAAAGACGAAAATAACGAAGAGACGAGATTGACTAAATGAATGAAAAAAATGAGCAGAGTAAAAGTTGGATAAATGTGCGAGTTTTGTGTGACTCAGTAACGAATGAATTATCGAAGAATGCAATGTGAATACGAACAACGGAGATATGAAACGTATATGAAACAAAAAAAAAATACACACACACACAGAAAACATCAATAAAATGCAATACAATTTAGAGAAGAATATATCATTTGAATATACCAAAAAGAAAAACATTCAAATCGTACAGAATAGAAGAGAGAGGTGAGGGAGGGAGGGAGGGAGGGAGGGAGAGAGAAAGAGAGAGGGAGAAGGCTGGAAAATTACTGTACCTTAAAATAAAAGTAAAAAAAAAAAAAAACACACACAGCGCAAACACAAATAAAACTCCATACAAATTAGAGAAGAGAATGTGACTTGAATACACCACCACTACCACCATCACAACCACCACAACCATCACCACCACCACTACCGACAACAACGCAATTTAAACCTTACAAAGCATATCGGAAACAAAGTGAAGTGAAAGCATGAATGAGTGAGGAGGTGAGAGTTTGAGAGAGGACTGAAGTGTACAAGGCAAAGATCAAGTGTGGCTGCGAGGTCTGAACAATACACTGGCGGCTTGGGAGGGAAGGACTGAGTGGGAGGGTGTACCAAGCATCAATAATGAGTGATTAGTGTGTGCTTACGTTACGCCGCCTTTGTTTGTGTGTTTGTATGGGCGGAATAGAGTCTGCCTGTGTGTGTGTGGGAAGAAAGGAGCGTGTAGGATGCCTTTCTGCCCTCCTATAGTACGCTGAGGTCTTGAATAGTACTTTCCTGGTTTCAATTTTGGTCTATGCCTTTCTCCACCGCTGGATGAAGGCTTGGCGGGTCTAAATTAAAGGCAGCTTCAGTTTCCTTTCGCTCTTAGACTCGTATTCTTAAACACTTCTGTACTTCATCGCCACTACATCAAAAGGGCTTTATTTAAGTTTACGCGAGTCTTTCAAGTTGCTTTTACGGTTCTAGAGGCAAAGTGACAATATTTATGCATTATTAACTGGAGAAACACTCTTGAAAATCCCGCTAATCTTCTCTGTGGCTTTGGAAAATAGTTGTGGTGAGAGAGCAAAACGTTTCTTCGTTAGTTCCTTTCGTCTCATTATTGCTGCTTCTCCATTTCTCGTCTTTTCTGTAACTCTCTCTTCTAGTCTCAAGTCTGTTTTATCTCTTATTTTCTCTGGTTTCCTAGTTCTGGTTTCACTACAAAATGGTCTCTGTTTTTTTTTTTTCTATCCTGTTAGTGTTTCTCCTCTTCTTTGATCTATTATTTTACTGTTTTTCTTGTTTCTTTTGTAGTTCCTGTCTGCTTCAGGTTTTCCCTTTCAATTTCCCTGCTTTTTTTTTTTTTTTAGTTCTCGTGTCACTATAAGTTCCTGTGTTTTTGTTACTCTTTCTCTTCACTGTGTTTCTTTTTCTCTTACGTCGCTCTGGTCTGGTTCTGGATCCGTTTACTGTTATCCTCCCGACGCAAGCCTCAGTCCCTGGTGAGCCTGTGTACTCTGAATAACGCAACACTCATGAATAGCTGATGAATATGTAACAGTCCCACACTCACACCCACCCACCCACCCACCCACCCACCCACCCACACACACACACACACACACACACACACACACACACACGAGGGTAGTAAACATAGTAGTAGTCTGTAGTTATTATGTGCATGTTTAGTAATTATATTGATAGATTTGACGGTTTTCATGAAAGTCATTAAGATTTTCAATTTCATCCCTTCAATCCTGGGACGCATTTTTTTATTTTTTTTTTACCTTCAGTTTTGGGCGTGATTAGACGATTTTGGTGCAGTGGAACCATGCGTGCTTTGGGGTCCAAGGGGTCTCCAAGCGCACGGGTTCGAATCCTGTCCACGGTCCGAGTGTAAGTAGGGCTTCCTCACTCGGGGCAACGGTTTCCTAGCGGGTGGGCTTTGAGATAGGAGGTATCCCAAAAAGTACCCCCCTTTAGCCCATAAATTCCCGTGAAAAGCCTACATGGTATAAATAAAATAAAAAAAAGAATTAGAAAGGGTCTATGAAAGTTAAAAGAATAATAAATGGCCACACCTTTCACTATTTTAATCCCATACATAAGTTTCCGAAGCTGTATAAAATAGTAAGCAGAATGAAAATGAAAACGCGTCGTGGTACTGAAGGGGTTAAGAACATTTTTATGATTCTGGTTATAATTCAAGACGTTGCATTTTCTCGTGTATTCTCGTTAGGATTCCACGCTATTTTTACAGTGTCGGCATACATACAGGTGCTCATTTTCTATGCTGAAGAGTAATGAGTTGTTTACAGATGCTACAGGTAAAGACTCTCACCTGTACAAGCTTGTTTTTGTAGCGAGATCAATGTTCGGTACACAAGACCATCATAATGTGTGGTCATGTTCTTTTCATGGTAATCGATCACTGAAGAGGTCAGTCAATCAGCCACGTGGCCTGATGGGGCTGGAATAAACAAACAACTTCAGTGCTGGGACGCATTTCTACCATGAATTTTGAGTGTGATTAGACGATTTTATTAACATCATTAAGGGTCTATGGAGGTCACAAGATTAATGGCCAAAGTCTTCACTATCTTAATCCTAACACAAGTTTCTGCAGGCGTATTAAATCACTAAATAGTAACCAGAATGAATATGAAGAAGTGTCAGCACTGAAGGGGTTAATCTATATTTAACAATATCAAGTTTGAGCCTACGCTGATTACATATGACAATGAGAATCTTGTAACCTGATTAATGAGTCAATTCCATTCATCTAACTCTACATTTCTTTCTTCTTCCTCTCACCCCTATTCTGTCCAACTCCCTAATGCATGAGTTCACCAGTACTCTCAATCATTCATACCTTTCTCTGGTAAACTCTGAAACTCCTTACCTGCTTCTGCATTTCCAGCTTACCGCGACTAACTTTTTTTAAGAGGGAGGTTTCAAGACATTTGTCCCTGACTTTTGGATAACTCTATAACTCTTTTAGGGAACTGGCAATCAAGTGGGTTCTTTTTATTTTTTGTTGCCCTTGGCCAACCTCCCCTCTTGTATAAAAAAAACAAAAAAATCGAGAACCATTTCCTTCCTGTCGGACTGAAAACTGAACATCATGAAACTTGGACCCTTTGCCCTATGCTGGAGGCGACAAACGAGCATCAGTAGGAGAAAGGATGAGTCAGGGAGTAGAGAGGACACAGCCACACACACACACACACACACACACACACACACACACACACACAGAGGCGCAAGTTGTCACCAAGGATACGCTAACTCCTAAAAGTGGCCAACTCAGGAACCCACAACTTCAGCGAGTGCATTTTCTGTCAAGTTGGTTAATGAAGGCGCTGTTCCTTAATTGTGTCCTTGTTAACAACCCAATTACAACCACGACTTCACTTGTCCTCGCTGCACCAAAAGCCAATTGCAGGTACTGGAATGTTAGTCACAGTAGTGGTTTTAATGGTGGTGGTGGTGGTAGTAGTAGTAGTAGTAGTAGTAGTAGTAGTAGTAGTAGTAGTAGTAGTAGTTGTTGTTGTTGTTGTTGTTGTTGTTGTTGTTGTTGTTGTTGTTGTTGTTGTTGTTGTTGTTGTAGTAGTAGTAGTAGTAGTAGTAGTAGTAGTAGTAGTAGTAGTAGTAGTAGTAGTAGTAAAGATCAACAACAACAAACAACAATGAACAAAAACAACAGGATGGAATGCAAATATAATAAAACCATAATATTTTTCCTTGCAAATCCCAAACAGAAACACTTAAGTCTCACACTCGCACAAGCATCTCAAGGCGCGGAAACCCACCTTACACTACATAAAGATAAGGACCATTTTTCTTTCCCTTACCTCCCCGTCATGAGCAGTCCCTCCATGTCACGCCATTATCGCCTTTACTCAGCGAGACACAAAGCCCAAAGTCCCGAGAAAAGAAAGCAAGGGATTCCGTAAACATTATCATCTCTGGAGCAGAAAATTATAAAGATAAACATAAGTCTTGGCTCACGCTTACTTTCCTATTTGGTGGAGCTTTTCACAGCATCCCGCCAGGTTCTTCAGTACGTCCTTGGATCTTCACGGGTTGTCACGGCTGCCCTCTCACTCACGCATCCCTTTCTTATCCATTCATGTTATCGCCTTTCTTAACCGAACCATTCTTATTTCCTTCTTGTCACGTTTTCTAGACGCATAAATCTTCATTCCGTCACTTCTAACCCCGTCATTAATTCAGCTCTTCAGTTCCATGACACGTTTTCATATTCATTCTGCTTACTACTTGGTGATTTTATACAGCTTCAGAAACTTACGTGAGGGATTAAAATAGTGAAGATTCTGGCCATTAATCTTCTGACCACACAGACCCTTACTAATGCTAATGAAATCGTCTAATCATGCCCAAAAATCAAGGAAAAATGCGTCTCAGTATTGAAGGAGTCAGGTTATATTGTTTTCTAATCTCGTTACCCTTCATTCCTTCCTATTCTATCACGCTCCGCCAACACATATCTCGGCACTCCGTCCGGTCTCACCTTCCCACTAACTTCCCTTCCTTCACCTGTCATGCTTTTCCTTTAAGCTAGCAAAAGTCTACTCTCTCAGCTTACTTTGCTCATGAAATAGTGTCAAATTCTAACAGGAAGGTGCAAAAAGTAGAGTGGTTCTTACAGAGAGGGCATTCTATCCAGCCTGGTTCTGTCATGGAGGGTGGCGACTCCTGTGGTGGTGGTTCTAGTGAGAGGAATATACCATGCAGTGTGCACGGCTCTGACATTCCGGTTCACATTGCCGCGGGTGGTTCATGCAAACACGATGGCCACAAGGTCGCATCCGGGGCATCTTTCCTCCGCGAAGTCCCGGCTCAGCTCAGCAAACAGTCTTGTGTAAACAGAGCGACAAATCAGCAAACCCGGAAAGAAAGAGTCCAGTCCAAATACGAAGATTAATGCTAATAAACTCGTGCCTGGAATAACGGTGCCGGAGAAAAGGCCTTCCCAAGGTCACGTTACGCGGGGAAGGAAGCTTACTTAGTTATTTTTTCCACTGCGGTATGAGGCTGAGTTAAGCTGATTAAAGGTCATAAAGCCACGCCCTAGCCGGCCTACATACCGACCTACCCACCAGCCTACCGCTCACTTACAAGGTTCTTTATTATGCATGTGATTATAAAATTTCGTACACCACACAAACACACACACACACACACACACACACACACACACACACACACACACACACACACACACACACACACACACACACACACACACACACACACACACACACACACACACACACTGGACACGAACACATACATGGAGCTAAATCTAATACACTTTCCGCTGCGGCTGAAAATAACGAGAAAATATCACGGTGATCAATGAAGGCGGTGAAATGCTGGCAGTAGTGGGGGTGGTGGTGGTGGTGGTGGTGGTGGTAGCGGGTAGGGAGCATAATGAATGCCTCTCCAATTAAGGTGTTTTATGCAGGTGTGCGTTGTCCGTGGCCTCCTCTGGGCTGGGCACGAGCACTTCTCCAGGGCGACGAGTGGCTCCTTGCCCGCCATTACTCGGCATCCTTTTGTGCCCATACGCCCTTCACGCACCCTTGATGGCTCCTCCGCCTCCGCCGCCTCCGCCACGAGTGCTTCCCGTCTATCCTCCGATGGCTTCGCCTTTCTATACTGACGCCATTAATAATGCACCATTTTTGTGAACTCAAGTCTTCGCCTCGGGGACTTTTATACTATAATATTCTACTCATTTTATCATTTATCTACTCCTCATTTTCCTTACGTCAGAGAGAGCACTGTGGGGCGCGTGGGTGCGTGGGTGCCGCGAGGGTGAGGGGGGAGAGGGGCATCTCGCCGTGTGGGAAGTACCAAGGTATATCCTGAGCCTCTTCGTGGCGGCGTGCGTGGGTGACCGTCCTGCCCCGCGGCAACATCTTTTGTCGCGATGCTTCACGGAAAATTGCTCCGGTTCCAAAAAAGTCTTCAGAGAAATATCGCGGTCCTTGCCACGAGTGACGCAGCGCGGCGGCCCTCGCCCACTCAGTAATTCCATCGTGAGATCAGCGCGGCCCACCACTACGGTGCTGCTGCTCTCCGCTGCAAAGAGGCAGAGCGTGCCCCAACCCTAACCAACTCAAAGCAGCGCCCCGCCTGCCTTGTTACTGCTCCAATAATGCTGAACAAACTGTGCACAGCGTCGCCGCGTCGCCGCGCCGCTGATTAACTCCGCCAGGCAAACTGTCGACACACTTTGCTCAGCGTGATTGCCTTTATGACGGAGCTCTAATTAAGACACACTTTTACCTCAACATAAA
>NC_059287.1:13952633-13962633 GCF_017591435.1 Portunus trituberculatus | reverse complement strand
AGAGAACGAAAAAATAAATAAATAAAAAAAATAAAAGTAATAATAAAAATAAACAAAAATAATAAAAAAAACAAGGAAAAAAAAGAATGAAAAAAAAGAGAATGAAAAAAAAAAAAACTAAAAATAAAGACGAACCTCATAACCACATTCCAAACACTGTGATAAAATAAACAAACAAACAAAAACAAACATTTGCCCTTCTGTGAATTCTGCACCCATCATAAACCCAGAGAGAGAGAGAGAGAGAGAGAGAGAGAGAGAGAGAGAGGCGAAAAGTGAAGGGGGGGAAAGGTGAGCTGGGTTAGTAGAGCGAGACTGAGTGAGCGTCTTTTACTTATCTAACACGCGACCCAGAGAGAGAGAGAGAGAGAGAGAGAGAGAGAGAGAGAGAGATGGAGGAAGAGAATCTTTTGATACAAAGGCACTTCTCTTTTCGCTCTGATAAGGATGATGTGTGTGTGTGTGTGTGTGTGTGTGTGTGTGAGAGGGTGGGTGGGTGATCTCTTATATTTCCTTGTTACAATTCTCTCTCTCTCTCTCTCTCTCTCTCTCTCTCTCTCTCTCTCTCTCTGTTCGTGGACATAAAAATACAAAAAAAAAAAAAAGAAACAAGAAAGAAAGAACCAGAAGATATAAAGAAAGAAAGAGAGAAAGAAAAGAAGAAAAGAAGAAAAGAAGAAAGACGAAACACCGTGAATAAATAGATGAATAAATGAATACGAAAGTCTGAAAGAGTTAGAGAAAATTGACTTAAATGAACGTGATACCAAATGCAATCTTTTTATTCAATCATCCTTTTTTTAATCCACTTCAAGACAACGACCTCTCTGTCTTTTATGAGTAAGCCAGTCATTCAATCAGCGAGCCAGGCAGAGGGAGGCACGCAGGAGGACCGCTGGGAAAGGAGGAAGAGGAGGAGGAGGAAGGGAAGGGAGGGATGCACTGGGAGGGAAGTAGGAGGGAGAGGGGAGGCGAGGAGGAAAGATGAATTAGAGAAGAATGAGGAAAGAGAAAAGAATAAGCTAAGAGAGAGAGAGAGAGAGAGAGAGAGAGAGAGAGAGAGAGAGAGAGAGAGAGAGAGAGAGAGAGAGAGAGAGAGAGAGAGAGAGAGAGAGAGAGAGAGAGAGAGAGATACTGGAGCATGGCCACGATTAGAAACCTTCAACCTGTTGCTATCGATCCTGTTGAGACGACGCCACCTCCTTCCCTCCATCCTTCCCTCCATCCTTCCCACCACCCCTCTTTCCTTCCCTCCTTCCCTCCATCCCTCCCTTCTTCCTTCCTTACCTGCTTCTCTCCCATTTTCGTTCCCTATTTCCGTCATAAACGCCTCCTTCTCCTCCTTCATCCCCACATTTCTTTCTCCTTTCCTTGACATTTCTTTCTTCTTTTTTCTTGTCATTTTATCCTTTTTCTTTTTAATTGTATCTCATTTTTCCTTCCTTTTCTTTCTTTCTTTTCTTTTTTCTCTTCTTTCTTGTAATGTTATCTTCTTTTTCTTCTTCTTTTTCTTCTTCTTCTTTCTCTGGTTTCTGCGTCTTTCACTTAAGGTTACACAGCATAATTCATCGTCAGTAGACTTCAGAGTCTCAACTTTTCTACAGCTGTTTGTTCTTCTTTTGTTCTCTTATTCCTTTCTCTGTTTTTTTTCCAGCTGCTCCTCATCATTCTCCTCCTCTTCCTCCTCCTCCTCTTCCTCGTCCTCGTCCTCGTCCTCGTCCTCCTCCTCCTCCTCAGCTAATAAACACTAGCCAGTTTTAATATCCAAGAAACACTTCACTCATTCCCACAATTTAAATTGCCCGATATAATTTTTCGAAACATATCTAAGACGTTTGTATTTTCCAGCTTTGTTGTTTCATTGCTCTGTTATTCTTTTTCTCCACTTCTACTGTAAATCTTCCTCTTCTTCTTCTTCCTTCTCTTCCTTGGCTTATAAATACCAGCAGCTTGTAATATTCCGCCAACGCCTCACTCATACACGCGCCATATACATTAACATTAGCACAATTCCTCCGAACATAAGTAGAGCCATTGCGTTTCCTCGTGGTAATAAAACGAGGTGACTTACCGAGGCGTAACCAACCAGGGCGCGATTTTAAGAGCAATACAATACATAGATATATATTTAAAAATAAGAGGAGAAAATGTGTGTGTGTGTGTGTGTGTGTGTGTGTGTGTGTGTGTGTGTGTGTGTGTGTGTGTGTGTGTGTGTGTGTGTGTGTGTGTGTGTGTGTTCGAATCTGTCCAACGAAACAATCATTCTTCTATTCACGGCCGCGGTCTTTGCGTGGCTTTGAAATACTTATGGCAAAAAATGTATAACAAAAAAAAAAAAAAGAGGACAAGTTGATGAAAAAAAGAAATAGAAATGAAAAACAAAATACGTGACATCTGTATCAAATAAAACACGTGATATTTTCAGTCCGTTCATGGCCGGGGCGCAGTTTTAAAAATACTAAATGTATCTATAAAAATAAAATGCAAGAATTATATCAGGACAATATTTCTACACTTGCTGGCGGCGGCCTTGGCACACCTCCAAACCTCCAAACCTGCCGATATTACAGGTGTGTGTGTGTGTGTGTGTGTGTGTGTGTGTGTGTGTGTGTGTGTGTGTGTGTGTGTGTGTGTGTGTGTGTGTGTGTGTGTGTGTGTGTGTGTGTGTGCTAACTACCATCATGCACCTGTGGCTCTATCCTCTCCATCAACAATTCCAAACTTGGCCAGTATTTCAAGTGCTTCTATGTCATATTTACAAACACAGTATATTTTTTTCTAAACCCTCCATATACGTTCTGGTAACTATTTGGCGATTTTTATACAGCTTCAGAAACTATTGTGGGGGATTAAAATAGTGAAGACTGTGGCCATTAATCTTCTGACCTCCAAAGACCCTAATATCAATAAAATAGTTTAATCGTGCGCAAATCTCAAGGTAAAAAATGTGTCCCAGTACTGAAATAGGTTAATCCAACTCCACTAACATCATTAAAAAATATGGAATGTCACCCACAGCGGTAGCCAATACAGGTGTTCCCTATTTACCTGCACGTACCTGAACTCTAATTACGAATACCTGGTGATTGAAAGTGTCCAAACATACAGGTATTCTCATATCAACCTGTACTGTACTTTGGTGTTTTTTACCTGCTAATTAAGGCGAGTTCTCACTATGCCCCACATAGCAACGCCACAGGTCACTAAACGTACCCAATAGAACAGGTATTTTTCTCCCACCTGTGCCCTGAGTCTCCCAGCGAGCACTTACCGGCAGGTATTAAATAGGTGACCGTTCCTGTGGCGTCACCTTTAAAATGTGTAACCCGCGCTCTGCCACCACCACCACCACCACCACCATCGCCACCGCCGCCGCCACCTGCCTCCACGCCACTTATCATAACACAAGGAAACATTACGTCGCCTCGCCTGCTGCTCGCCAGAGACTCCTTTCCCGTTTTCTTTGCAGGCAGCGCGATTAGCGGGTCTCTTTTGTCCCACGGTTCGTTTTCTTTTCCTTGGCCAGTCTCCTTCGTTCTCCTCCTCGCTCGCTCTCACCAATTCCTTTCTCCTTAGTGTTCTTCTTCTTCCTCCTCTTACTCGTTCTTCTTCTTGTCTTCCAGTTCTTCTCTTTTCCTGTCTCTTTTTTATTCTTCTTTATTTTCCCTTCTCATGTTTCCCACTCAAATTTATTCTTTTCTCCTATTTCCACGTTTTATTCTAAATTCACCCCTTTCTTTTTTTTTTCATGTACATATTCACTCTCTTCTATCTTGTTATATTTTTTCCAAGTTCTTTTTTTTTATTTTACGTTCCTTACTCTCTCCTTTGCTTATCTTCCTATCATAGCTTTCACTCAACGCCGATCCTGCCTTCCCTTAGTCCCTTCTCTTAATATTCTCTTCCACACATCCTAAATATTAGCATCTCACAATAATTACCCTCCTTTTATTCCTTACCTTCCTTCTTACCCCTTACATATTTCGTTAAGTCTTTCCCCTTCACTCACTACGATCTTCCCTTTCCTTCTTCTTCCCTACTTCTTATATTCTCTTCCTCACATTCGAAATATTAATCTCTTCCATTAGATTTAATAATTCTCTTCCTCTATCCTTCTATCTTCCTTCTTACCCTTGAGTATTTCGTTTCATTTCTTTCACTCACCTTAATCCTCCCTTTCCTTTTCTCCCTACTCTTAATATTCCCTTCTTCACATCCGAAGTATTAACATCTTCCATTACATATAATAATTCTCTTCCTCTTTTCTTCATCTTCCTTCTAACCTCTTTTTTTTTTTTTAATCTTCTTACCATTTTTGTTTTTAGTTTCGTTTTTTTTTTGCGTATATTTCGAAATTGTTAAAAGAATATGAATTACCAGGAGGATTTTCTCACTTTTTTCATTGTTTTACTCATATTGTTTAGTGTTTATTTTTATTCTTATTTTCTAAGTGTGGAATATCTCATAGTGTTATCTTTTATTTTATTGTCATTATTCTCGTCGTTTGTCTTTTCTTCATGTCTCTCTACGCACTTCACTTCTCCTTTACTGATGAATCCTCCCCTTACCTATGCTTTCAATTCAAGCCGTCCTCCCTTCCCATTACTCAAGTTATCCCCGCCTCGACTCACTTTTCAATCTCATTCCGTAGTCTTCCATTATTTCCGCCCTCATTGCTGTACTGGTCCTCGTCCCCGTGCCGCCGCTCAGCCACGCGTCAATACCAAAGGGAGTTCTCGTTTTGCACTTCCAGGCGACGATCTCTTAATAGAAAACGTGAAGCGGAGGCGTAGCATTGCCTCGCCCCCTCGCGCCGCACATTCGCTCAAAGTTCGTCCAAAAATATTTAAGAAAGGGAAACTGAAGAAAGAAAAGAGACACTTCCAGAGAAACACTGAACTGGAAAACTGCTGTAAAAGAGAGAGAGAGAGAGAGAGAGAGAGAGAGAGAGAGAGAGAGAGAGAGAGAGAGAGAGAGAGAGAGAGAGAGAGAGAGAGAATTGTACGCTATCCTATTAAACATCCAGAAACACATAATATGAATAAATAGATGCAAGAAATCCTACTTTATAACACCACTGTGAATTGCAACACCTGCTCAAGTATTGCTGAGACACGGATAATAAAGGACACACCTGTAATGAACACCTGGCGGGGAAGGAACGCTATGAACAATGCCTACCTTAAACCCTTCAGTACCATGACGTGTTTCCATATTCATTCAGAAACTTATGTGGATTAAAATAGTGAAGACTGTGACCATTAGTCTTCCGACCTCCATAGACCTTTCCTAATGTCAATAAAATGGTCTAATCGTGGACAAATCTTAAGGTAAAAATGTGTCCCAGTACTGAAGGGGTTAGATATGATAAAGACAGAGAACCTGGTATGGAAGGTTATGAGGAAATATGAAAGATGATAAGAACTTAGAATACTGTTTTTTAGGGTCATTATTGAGTTGGGACAGTTTTAAAAGGTCCAACGAGGTCAACGAGGTCTTTCAGGTTAGTGAGATCAACAACGGACATTAAAAAGTAGCGAAGTCATTTGTGTCCCAGAAAAATTGTGTTAGTTTTTGTAGTGTGTGATAAAAATGTCTCTCTCTCTCTCTCTCTCTCTCTCTCTCTCTCTCTCTCTCTCTCTCTCTCTAATTTGATTATTTCCTCCCATTACATTCCTACTTTCTCACTTTTTTTCTTATTTTCCCACTTTTTCCCTATTATCTTTTTTTCCGTCCCAGCGCGTCCCCTCTCTCACTTTTTTCCCGTCTCTCCCCTTCACCCATCCCTTCCTTTTTTCCCCCATTTCGATATTCCCCTTTTATTTTCCCCTCCCCCTCTCTGACCGTGACCCGTTTTCGATAAAAAGAGAAAAAGTTAATGAAAGAAAAAGAGGGCAGAGAGAGGGGGAGAGGACACATACGCAGACGTACACGCACACACACACACACACACACACACACACACACACACACACACACACACACACACACACACACACACACACACACACGCACGCACACATAAATGCATGCACACACGCGCGAAGGAAAACAATTACTTCGGGAATTGTCAACAAAAACACAACAGAATTAAATTAGAAAAAAAATAATACTAAATTTGAGAGAGAGAGAGAGAGAGAGAGAGAGAGTGAGTGAGTGACTGTTTGTGTGTGTGTGTGTGTGTGTGTGTGTGTGTGTGTGTGTGTGTGTGTGTGTGTGTGTGTGTGTGTGTGTGTGTGTGTGTGTGTGTGTGTCAGCGAGGGAAAAGAATTAGCGGATAAAAACTCGGGCCAGCGGACGTGAGGGTAAAAAGAGCCATCTATCGGGCGGTGTGAGCTGTTTACCGCCTGACGTAAGGTAAACATAACAATAAACGTCAAGACCAGTCCACCTAAGAGAGAAGCTGACCACCACATCCCACTCCCTCTCTCTCTCTCTCTCTCTCTCTCTCTCTCTCTCTCTCTCTCTCTCTCCTATCACAAAGAAAATAATTAAAATACCTTTCCTTTTATATCTCTCCTTCAGTCCTTCTCTCTCTCTCTCTCTCTCTCTCTCTCTCTCTCTCTCTCTCTCTCTCTCTCTCTCTCTCTCTCTCTCTCCCTCATTCCCCATTCCTCTGACTAATTGACTGAATAGAAGAAATAGCGAGGAACTCAGGAAAGAAAGACAGTATGACGTTCTCTCTCTATATTCCTCTGACTGACTGACTGACTGACTGAAATATAAGGAAAGAGGAATTATGATAGCGCTTTTTCTCTCTTCCTTTCTCTGATTAGCTGACTGATTGACTGACTGACTGACTGACTGAATGAATGAATGAATAAGAAAGGAAGAGTTATGGCAGCGCTTTTTCTCTCTGATTAACTGACTGACTGACTGTACGACTGACTGACTGAGTGGCTGGCTTTGACTAACTGTATGGCTGACTGACTAACTGACAGACTGGCTGACTGACTGCATGACTGACTGATTGGCTGACTGACTAACAGACTGATTGACTGACTGACTGTATGACTGAATGAAAAAATGACAAGAAATACCCAAGAAAGGAAGGAAGTAAGGACAAACTCTCTCTCTCTCTCTCTCTCTCTCTCTCTCTCTCTCTCTCTGGAAAACGACAAGGAATCTCCCGGAAAGGAATGACTAGGGAGGTTTTTATTCAGGGAGCGGAGGAGTGACTTGCCCACCGCCGCCATATTACGACCTGGTATTAAATCAAACGACCTCAGAGGAATATTGAAGCAGAGTAATGTTGGAGGCTAAAGGAGGAGGAGGAGGAGAAGGAGGAGGAGGAGGAGGAGGAGGAGGAGGAGGAGGAGGAGGAGGAGGAGGAGGAAAATAATACGTGTCCATTACGGAGATAAGATTAAATGAAGGAAGAGAGGGAGACCTTTATCTTCTTTGAAAGAGAGAGAGAGAGAGAGAGAGAGAGAGAGAGAGAGAGAGAGAGAGAGAGAGAGAGAGAGAGAGAGAGAGAGAGAGAGAGAGAGAGAGAGACACGCTCTTTGCTGATGAAAAGAATGCTAGGATTATCAAAAAAAGAGAAGACAACTCACGCTTATAATGAAGAAAGTGATTATATTGATTTCTGGAGGAGGAGGAGGAGGAGGAGGAGGAGGAGGAGGAGGAGGAGGAGGAGGAAGGGCTATCAAAGGGCGAGTGTGAACAACAAAGGGGCGACAATAAGCATATTATCACCTGAGCGGGAAGAGGATCAGCTGACGGAACTTTTGAAATGATAAATTAAATGGCACCGGAGAGAGAGAGAGAGAGAGAGAGAGAGAGAGAGAGAGAGAGAGAGAGAGAGAGAGAGAGAGAGAGAGAGAGAGAGAGAGAGAGAGAGAGATTAAATATTCCCTCGAGTCGCTACAACTATAAAGCTTTAAAATCTTTCCCGTTCTTATTTCCTTATCTAAATACTTAATAAGCTTGAATATCATTAATATATATCCCACTTGACCTGCCCCCCACTCCCTCCCCCTCTCCTGCTGACCTGTAAGTAAGGGTGGTCACGCAGGTCACATACAGGTCACAGAGGAGGCAGGAAGCAGGTCAAAGCAGGTCAGGTTTGGTTAGGCAGTAAAAATTTGTTTTGTTACCCACATAACTTGATGTTCGACCTCGTTCGCTTTAACTTGGCGAATTACGACGAGTGGCTTTGATGGTTGTGGGTTTTGTTGGTGATGATGGCATGTGTGTGTGTGTGTGTGTGTGTGTGTGTGTGTGTGTGTGTGTGTGTGTGTGTGTGTGTGTGTGTGTGTGTGTGTGTGTGTGTGTGTGTGTGTGTTTACTTGCTTTCGCCCTTTCACTCACATACACACACACACACACACACACACACACACACACACACACACACACACACGGTAGGATCAAAGCCATCAAAATGCACCACCACTCATCACACACATGCAAACGCAGAAACACACACACACACACACACACACGCACGCACGCAAACACGCACACCAACACAAACAAAGCACCATAAACAAACACAAACACGCATATATGAATCTTAATATTAAAACAAGCATAGGTAACCGTGACTAACCTCCCCCACCCCCAACACACACACACACACACACACACACGCACACTAGGAACAATGTTTAATAATTTACTTGCCACGACACACATCCTTTCATATTTCAATTTTACATCACTTTTCTCTTCTATCTGTCACATCAAAGCGTTTTAATAATGACTATTTGTAGTGAGAGGAAATTTTTTTGATATAAGTAGGACAAAAATTATTCCTTCTCTCTCTCTCTCTCTCTCTCTCTCTCTCTCTCTCTCTCTCTCTCTCTCTCTTATTTCTATTAATTGAAGATAAAAGAAATATTAACAATGCCATTTCGAACCCAAGGCGAACAGAGGAGATGAAAATGACTTGTTCCAGGAGAGAGAGAGAGAGAGAGAGAGAGAGAGAGAGAGAGAGAGAGAGAGAGAGAGAGAGAGAGACGAATCAAGGAAAAGTTAGCAGAGTCGGTACAAATTAACGTCACTAGTCGTCCTCCTCCTCCTCTTCTTCCTCTTGATTCCTCTTCTTTTTTTATCCTCCTGTTGATCCTCCTCCTCCTTCTCCTTCTCCACCTCTTACTTTTCTTCTTCTTCTTCCTCATCTTCCTCTTCTTGTTCTTCCTCCTTCTCCTCTTCGTCCTCCTCCTCCTCCTCCTCCTCCTCCTCCTCCTCCTCCTCCTCCTCCTCCTCCTCCTCCTCCTCCTTCTCCTCTTCCTCTTCATTATAGTGATCTTTCTCTTGCTTTCCCTCCTCGTCCTCCTCCTCCTCCTCCTCCTCCTCCTCCTCCTCCTCCTCCTCCTCCTCCTCCTCCTCCTCCTCCTCCTCTTCCTCTTCATTATAGTGATCTTTCTCCTCCTCCTCCTCCTCCTCCTCCTCCTCCTCCTCCTCCTCCTCCTCCTCCTCCTCCTCCTCCTCCTCCTCCTCCTAGTTGGTCTTCTTCGTCCTCAGCTTGTACCTCAATCTAGCTAGTTATTCTCCTCCTCCTCCTCTTCCTCCTCCTCCTCCTCCTCCTCCTCCTCCTCATCCTCCTCCTCCTCCTCCTCCTCCTCCTATTTCTCCTCCTCCTCCTCCTCCTCCTTCTTCTCTTCCTCCTCCTCCTTTACGAGACGAGTCAGGAGTGCCAACAGAACGCGGCACTGAGCCACATCAGGTCACAAACACCAGGTCACGTAAGGTCACAGATAAACGGCGTAGGTAACGTTTTTCCCTCTCGTTGCTAAAATAAAATGAAAAACAGCGAAGGACAGAAAGTGAATACGACGAGACGGATGGAAAAAAAATTGCTAAAATAAAAAAATAAATAATGAAGAGTGACATGATACGAGAGAGAGAGAGAGAGAGAGAGAGAGAGAGAGAGAGAGAGAGAGAGAGAGAGAGAGAGAGAGAGAGAGAGAGAGAGGAAATAAAAAAAAAAGCGTAAATTTATAAAATGTTGAGAGCTTTCAAAACAAGAGCATTAAGTCATGACGGAAGTGTT
>NC_059287.1:13920133-13947633 GCF_017591435.1 Portunus trituberculatus | reverse complement strand
GGAGAGAGAATGGGGAACGAGATAACAGGAAGAGCAAAGAGAGATAGAGTTGGAGGAGAGAGAAAGAGACAGGGCGAGAGGAGATAGGAGGAGGAGGAGGAGGAGGAAGAAGAGGAAGAATAGAACGTGAAGGAATATGTAAAGGAAAGCAGGGAAGGCCAAGGAAGTATGTGTGTGTGTGTGTGTGTGTGTGTGAGGGACCCTGTTTATCTCAGCCTGCCACACACACACAGACACACACACACACACACACACACACACACACACACACACACACACACACACACACACACACACACACACACAAGGGTCCTCAGTGCTTCCGATATTCCTTTCCTTTCCAAACCTCCACTGGTAAACACAAGTTGGCGGTAACTCAACAAAATATTCTAGTCTCCTGCTCCTCCTCCGCCTCCTCCACGTGCATCTTGCGGCCGAGTGCCTCTCCTGCCTCTCCTGAACAACAAACACGGCGCGGGAACCAAAAATTTGCTACTCCGATCTTTTCCTGAAGCCTGAAGCACCTCCACTACATTTATTCCCCACACTCGTGCTGCTGCAAGACCCATACCAGCCTTGCCAGCCAGTTCCCGTGACTGACTGGCAGCGCGACGGTGTAAAAACGAATATTCTCTATATAGCGTTGTTGGTTTAAGCCCCTCGACCTTTTCTACACGCTCTGGTTTATCTGTTGTTTTCCCAACGACGAAAGACTAATAGCAGCTGTTTTCTCTCCACTCGGCAAAATTAAAAAATAATGTTGTGCTTCACTGCTTTCACCATTTCTACCAGCTTTCGTCGACACTGTTTCCTTGTTTGCAGTTCCATGAAAGGCCAGCAGGCACGCCTCAAACAAAGCTATATCTATACATAAACTAAACACCCGATACCAGATAACACTCCTTTGTCCTATCCAGTGTGTCTCCGGGTACTTTCCATTCAACCTTCCTGGAAAGAGTAATTCCACTTGCCAGAGTTCCTTTGTATAGTCTTTCCGTGTCATCAGAGGAAAGACAAGACGCGAAGGAGTGAGGGAGTGAGGGAGTGAGGGCACCTTGGATCGCCCCGGGAAGAAGACCAACTGAATGGAGCGGTGATCGCCAAGGAAGGCTGGGCAGAGGGAGAACTGTAGATGAAGATGTCAGGAAAAGTTTTACTGAGTTGAACCAGAATATCTCCAAATATAGAGGCAGGGCAGCTTAGCAACGGTGAAAGACGCGAGATGGACAGGGAAAGTGATGAGGAGATACGTCTTGCTGATATGGCCTGACCCAGAAGGCCAGCCAAGACAGACGAATGGAGTAGAAAGACAGGCAGACAGACAGACAGACAGATAGCCAAGGCATCACAGCCTCCTCTCTTCTGCTCCTCTGAACGCTACGGCAGTAATAGAGAATGTGATGGAGGGACAAGTCTTCCTGCCTTGCCATGAAACACACTGACTTATAGACACAAACAGGAAGCTGCGGCATTTTCACACACCACTCCTCTGCCACCCACCCACCCACCCACCCACCCACCCACACACACACACACACACACACACACACACACACAGAGCATTCATCACAGAGGATAAAACTTTAATTTTCCTTTAATTTCGAAGATGTTCACCCGGGTAATTACGGCTCAGTCCCACGCGAGACTGTGCGGGAAACTAGTAAATAGAGAGTTTACGAACACAGACAAAGTGCTTCCGGGGAGCGATGTCGCTGACGTGCTGACATGTTCGGACACTTGGGTCACCTCCACACTGCAGCAGACTATGGGAGAATGTTCCAGAAACTTGTCAATAACCTGCACCTCAAGGAAAGAGAGTTTGGGCGTGCCTGGCCGTGCTTTGTCGTGCTGTATGTAGACAGACACTGACCGAGGACTAAAAATTAATATGAAAAATACCCACTTCAGTGCCAGTCCCTACACATTAATATCAAAAAGGATCACTAGAACTGGAGGAGAGGTATCTTGGGTGTGTTTAGGAAGACATTGCTGTGTTTGGGTGTTTGGGTGTTTGGGTGTGTTTGAGGGTGTTTGATGGTGTTTGGGAAGACATAGGAGTCGTAGGGTGTTTTTGTGTGTTTCTGTGTGTTAGGAAAGACATGTGTGTGTGTGTGTGTGTGTGTGTGTGTGTGTGTGTGTGTGTGTGTGTGTGTGTGTGTGTGTGTGTGTGTGTGTGTGTGCTAAGGTGTGTTTGGAAAAACATGGGTTTGTTTGGGAGTGTTTGGGTGTGCTTGGGTGTGTTTGTATGTGCTTGGGTGTATTAGAAAAGATATGGGTGTGCTTTGGAGTGATTGGAAGTGCTTGTGAGTGCTTGTGTGAGTTTGGATGTTTTTATGTGTGCTTGAATGTAGATGGAAAGACATGGGTGTGCTTGGGACTGCTTTGATGTGCCTGTCTATGCTTGTGCTGGGAGGCAAAATGTCGCAAACATCTGCTGCAGTCACCGGTGTCATGATTCACTGACGGAAGCAATAGCGGTGCCGAGGAACGATAGTGAATGATTAATACTTTTTAATTACGTGAATTATGTCAATCGCAGGGCCCAGCGTGAGGCTTCGCAGGGAGGGGAGCGAGAAGAGGGAAGACGCGAGCATGAAAAATGAGTGTTACTTAATGGTATTACCGGGCGAGCTCATCTCAATGTTTACTCTAATACGTTCCTCGTTTCGGTCACTTTATCTACTTCTCCGTGCCACCACCATTACCCAGTGTTTTATTGCCCGCACCGCCACTGTAAGAGTGTGACGCAGCGCTCTACGGTGTACTGTTCATGGATGTATTATTATTATTATTATTATTATTATTATTATTATTATTGTAACAGGTGATGTGCGGGGCTTGGGTGTGGGCTGTGAGAGGGAGGACACCAGAGTTATACCAACTAGTTCTCTAATAAAAATCTTCACCAATAAATTGAAGGATTAAGGGACAAAGCAAAACAGGTTATTAGAGTGTTAAAATTAGAACACAGTCAATAATTAGTGTCCTGTTTAGAGATTTTTTAAAGAATACTTGACATTTTGCATGAATTAGACATCTATTCTATATCAGGAAGTTGGATAAATTGAAATATGCCTTATTGTACCTTCTCTTACGCAATACAAGACACGTTTAACCCTTCAGTACCAGGACACATTTTCATATCTACTCAGTTTACTAATTGGTGATTCAATACAGCTTCAGAAACTTATGGAGGGATTAAAATAGTGAAGACTGTTGCTTTTAATCTTTTAGCCTTCATAGATCCTTCTTAATGTAAATACAATCATCTAATCATAAGAAAAATTCATGATAAAAAATGCATTCCACTACAGAAGGTGTTAAGGATATATAAGTGAATATCGGGTTTTTATATAGTAGCTGCCGCGTATACTGGCTGTTTGTTTTTCCAGTTTGCCTTGCTTTCTAATGTTCCAATGTGCTGGTTAGGATTACAGCAGGAACTATTTATTGCTGGCGTGATGTGTGAAGGTAAACTATGACGGCGGTGCAGTGCGATAATTAACCTGGTTTATAATTACGTGACGTGAGTGCACAGGTGCAAAATCAGGTAACTATTGAATTAAACGGACGGAAGCTGGAACTCTCTCTCTCTCTCTCTCTCTCTCTCTCTCTCTCTCTCTCTCTCTCTCTCTCTCTCTCTCTCTGCGTGTGTGTGTGTCTATCTACGTCTGTGTCTGAGTCTATCTCCATGCATTTGTTAGCACCAATAACACAAACACTATTAACAACACGCGTAACAGTGGCCACGATCACCACTGTCATTGTGTGTCTCTACGTGTCTTTGTTTCCATGTCTATGTATTTATTAGCACGATTAACAAAGACACTATTAACAACAGGCGTAATAGTGGCCACCATCCCCACTTTCACTGTAAGGACCACCAGCACACACGGAGACACTTAGGCACTATCATCATCGACGCCCGCCTCTGTTATGCTCTCTGTGTTAATCCCTTCAGTATTGGGACGCATTTTTGTCATGAATTTTTGGTGTTATTAAACGATTGACATTAGGAAGGGTCATTGGAGGTCAGAAGATAAACCCCTTCAGTACCATGACACGCTTTCATATCCTTTCTGCTTACTATTTGGTGATTTTATACAGCTTCAAAAACTCTTGTTGGGGATTAAGATAGTGAAGACAGAGGTTATTAATCTTCTGACCTCCATAGACTCTTCCGATTAACGATAAAATGGTCTAATCGTACACAAATCTCAAGGTGAAAATGTGTCCCAGTACTGAAGGGATTAATGACCTCACTTCACTATTTCAAGCCCCACATAAGTTTCTGAAGTTGTTTTAGATCATCAAATAGTAAGCAGAGTAGATACAGAAACGCGTCATGGTAATTTTGATCTCCAAAAAGTAAACAGACTAAATATGAAAACACGTCCTGCTATTGAACAAGTAAAAATGGGACCGAATTTAGAGGCGGCAAAATATTTTCCTCCCTACCTTATCGTTATAAATGCATCAAATTTATTCACGTGTAGATTAATTACTCGGAAGCGGAGAGTGGCAGAACGGCAGACCGGCAGGCGACTATTTCCGATGAAGTGACTGAGGTATTGACTGAAAATTATAATAATGATAATGATAATGGGTAAAATAAATGACTATGGTGCAGTACTATGGTTTTCATTAATTGGTCTTAATTGCAAACTAAAGAGGAAGCTTGATTTTTTGTAATCTTAGCCGGATATTGTTCAGTTTATCCTTCATTTGTTGGTTGTGCGACTAGATTTTTTAATATTGAGTCTGTTTCCTTTTTCTACTTCATTATTTTTTTTATTTGTTCATTTTTGTGTATGTGTGTGGAAATTTGAGCAGGATTTTGTTAAGATTTTTATTGTGTATTATATAGTCTGATATTCTCTCTCTCTCTCTCTCTCTCTCTCTCTCTCTCTCTCTCTCTCTCTCTCTCTCTCTCTCTTTAAGAAGGAAAAAGAACTACTACACGTACTTATAAACCTCAATAAAATAGACAATAAATAAATATCCCTGAAAAAGTTGTCTGCATTTTTCTGTATAAACTTTTTATTTCCGAGTAATTAAAATGAGAGTGGAATTTGAATGTTTGAATGACAATGAATAATTAATTGTTTTACCATGTATTTTTTTTTCATTCTTCTTTTTTTTTTTGCATGTTAGGTGAGAACAGAACAGGTTTGTAAAGGGAAATAGTTTGCCACGCCACGGGCTGGTGATTAATTTGCGTAAACGTATAGCTGGCAATACATACAAACGCAATACACCAATTTAGTTACCCATATACGTTTATCCTCCTTGAATTACCACACCTAACCTAACGTAACCTAACGTGTCTACCTAACCCAACCTAACCTTCCCATACCTAACCTATTCAAACCTAACTATATCCCAAAAGGCCTTTGTGTGGTGTTTAGTGATCGGTTAGGAAGGACACTTGACAGAGAGAGAGAGAGAGAGAGAGAGAGAGAGAGAGAGAGAGAGAGAGAGAGAGAGAGAGAGAGAGAGAGAGAGAGAGAGAGAGAGAGAGTCAGTCAGCCAGTCAGTCAGTCAGTCAGTCAGTCAGTCAGTCAGTCAGTCAGTTAGTCAGTCATTTAATCAGTCAATCGATCAGTCAGTTAGTCATTCAGTCAGTCAGTCAGTCAGTCAGTCAGTCAGTCAGTCAGTCAATCAGTCAGTCAGTCAGTCAGTCAGTAATCTGTTAGTCAATCAGTCGATCAGTTAGTCAGTCAGTCAGTAATCTGTTAGTCAGTCAGTCGATCAGTTAGTCAGTCAGTCATTTTCTCTGTCAGTCAGTCAGTGAGGCTGTAAGTCAGCTTGTCAGTCAGCCAGTTAGTCAGTCAATCATTCAGTCAGTCAGTCAGTCAGTTAGTTAGTTTATCAGTCAGTCAATTAGTCAGTCAGTTAGTTATCCAGTCACCATCTCCTCTCCTTCCCTTTCATTTCCTTTTCCTTTTCACACACACACACCAAAACTATCTAAAACACACTCCATAACACCCAAAAACACAATATCACCCAGATAGACACACCAAAAAATCCAAGAACAACCCAAAGCACACCCAAAACACTCCAACACAAAGTTTCCATCACCTGTGCGAGAAGGATGGCCAGCTGTACAGTAAGTGAAACCCGGGGAGTAACGACCGAAGACTTTTACTTGACTGTCGGAACTGTATTCTATTTGATGGATTACAAAGGATCGCTGAATAACATAACAGAACAGAACAGATACCAAGAGAGAGAGAGAGAGAGAGAGAGAGAGAGAGAGAGAGAGAGAGAGAGAGAGAGAGAGAGAGAGAGAGAGAGAGAGAGAGAGAGAGAGAGAGAGAGAGAGAGAGAGAGAGAGAGAGAGAGAGAGAGAGAGAGGGAGAGAGAGAGATTCTTTTTTCATGTTTGGTTTTCCGTTTTTCATTTGTTTCTATTGATCTTATTTACTGCCATAGAGACAGAAATAGATAGATAGATAGATAGATAGATAGATAGATAGAGATAGAGATAGAGAGAGAGAGAGAGAGAGAGAGAGAGAGAGAGAGAGAGAGAGAGAGAGAGCCACCGCCACCATTTACTTATCTAATATCCCCCTACTATTAATAAAAAGCAAAGAAAAAGCGAACACTCAAGATGCAAATGAATGTTAAGAAGTTCGGTGTGCCATCAAATAATTAGCAAAACTTATAATGGAGGGATTAGTTATGCAAATATTATTCATCAGTTTCTTACTAAATTACCTCAAGAAATTGTAGGTGAGTACTTTTTATGCATCCTCTCTCTCTCTCTCTCTCTCTCTCTCTCTCTCTCTCTCTCTCTCTCTCTCTATCTCCACGTTTGTGCTCAAGATTCTTACACCATGCACACAGACACAGACACACACACACACACACACACACACACACACACACACACACACACACACACACACAGACAAGGAAAGGAAGATGGTGGCAGTGGTGGTAGCGGTGGTGATGGCGGTGAAGGAGGTGGTGGTGGTGGTGGTGGTAGCGGCGGCGTTGAAAGCAAGCAAGCAAGAGGGAAAGATGATAACTGATATGCAAAGTGAAGCCTTGGATGCAATTTAGTGGGCAAGATAAGCTTAATATGTGGCGGAGGGAGAGAGAGAGAGCGAGAGAGAGGGAGAAGGAGAGGGAGAGGGAGAGTAAGAGTGGGTACATATATTTCCCTCCCTCGCCACCATTACCATGCCTGGATAATATTACAATTCACACCCTCAAGAAAGGAAAAAAAGGGCAAAAAAGTGCGTCAGAAAATAAGTTTGGATATAAAGTGCCTTCCATCAACGGTTGTGTGGAAATTGTAGCGTCACGGCGATACAGAAAAGTGGTTCCTGTCATTTCACTCGTCGAAGGGAAAAAATGGGGGAAAAATAGGTATAAAAAAAAGTATTAACGCTTTATAACTCATTAGCTTTTTATACTGTGGAAATTTTTGTAACCTTCCTGTTCACCTTGCTATTCCCTCTATCCTTTCTTCCCTTTTCACCCTATCTCCTTGTTCTTTTTCATTTTTTCCTCTTCCTTTTTTCACTTTCTCCTTCCCTATTTCTTCTTTTTCTTCCCCTCTTCCCTCAATTTCTTTTTTTTCCTTTCTCCCTCTTTCTCGTACTCTTCCCCTCTATTTCCTTTCCTTTTTCCCTCCATCTCCTTTTCTTGTTCTTTTTTCTTTTATATCTCTTGGCCTTTCCACTCCCTGTCTTTCCATCTTTCTTTCCCTTTTCACCAACCTTCTTCCCCCTTTCCTTCCTTTCCTTCCGGCCTCTTTTCTTTCCTTCGTTTTCCATTTCCTCCTTCCCCTTTTTCTTTCTCCACCTTCTTCTCCTTTTTATCCTCTTTTCCTGTGCACTTTCCCTCCTTACCTCCCTCTTTCTAATTTTCCCTTATTTTTTTTCGCTTTTCCCTTCCACCCTTACAGCAAACACCACTACAAGACAACCACATCCACTAACACCACTAACACTACTAACACCACATTTCTTTTTCTGAATCCAGGTTCCAAGTTGAGGGTCCAGGTTCCAGGTTCCAGACTCCATAATCCCGGACAGTTCTCGCAGCACGCATCCTACCGTCACCTGGCGCTCATAAGGTAAATGAAGTTAATTATAGTTTTATAACAAGTCGCTTCCTCGCTTATTGGCGGAACTAATTGTGGAATGAGGGAATTAATGTGGCGCGCGTGGCCGGCATTACTTCCCTTTCACGGTGTGTTGTGTTTCATCTCACAGTGCGCTCTTCCCTCACGCGCCGACACAGGGAGCGGAAAAAATGTATCCTAGTCTCCGCTTTTAACTTGGATGTCACGAGTGATTAGCTCTCATTATTTCTTGCATGGCTGATGGTGTCGCGTTTATACCTGCCTTGATGCTCCTCTTGTTCTTCGTCCTCCTCTTCCTCCTCCTCACCTCCTTGTCCTCCTTCTCCTAGTAATGCTGTGACGCTGTGTAGATGTTGGTTTTCTTTATCTTACACCTCTTCCTCCTTGCTGCTGTGTTGATGCTAATGTTATTTATCTTATTCTTCTCCCTTGTCTTACTTGTGGCAGTGCTGTGATGCTGTGTGTTACTGCCTCTTTATCTTCGTCCTCCTCATCCTCTTTGTCTTGCAGTGGTGGTGTGATGCTGTGTGCGGATGCTGATCTTCATCTTTCTCTTTTTTTCTATCTCTTTCTTTTCTTCCTTGTCCTGTGTGGCTTTGATTAATGTCTGACTGGTGGTGCTGTGTTGGTTTGTGTCTTTAATTTCTTCCTTATCTTCCTTTTCCTCCTTTGTTTCCTCTTTCTCTTCCTCTTCTTCCTCTTCTTCCTGATGTGTGACTGTGGTCAGATATATGTTCTGCGTTTGTCTGTGTGTTTATTTTAGTCTTTCCTTCCTGCTCCGCCTCCTCCTCCTCCTCCTCTTCCTCCTCTTCCTCTTCCTCTTCCTCCTCTTGTAAAGCTGTGGCCGGATGAATGATGACGCTTTAGGTTTGTGTCCTCTTCTTCCTCCTCCTCCTCCTCCTCTTGCTTCCCCTCATTGTGTGCGGCAGTGGTGGTGGTGGTGGTGGTGGTGTTGGTGGTGGTGGACAGTGCCGGGCGGGCGTAACTAAGCTGGAGATTACGTCATTACTGCTTACGACGTGTAGTGAAAGCAGCGGCTGTGAGTCTCGTCAGCGAGGAGATGAGTTACGATACGCTGCCACGCTGAGACGCATCAAACTGAGGATTGCCAGGCGCCCACACCCGCCACACATAATTACTGCACTCACGAATACTTACACTTATATTGTTTTTCATTATAGTATTGCCGGGTATACTTACACTCACAACACTCATACCGTACTTAGCGGAATCATCAGAAACAATTCCATCTCTCACAGCGACCATTTCTAAGAGCCACAGTGGCAATTAGGCGAGTTCTAAAGATAATTTGTCCAGTCGCTAACGTAGAAACCTTGTTAAGATGGAATTAGAATTACAGAAACACCCTTGAAAATCCGTGTTTCTTCAACCAGAACCCTTTGAAAATAGTGGAGGTGAGGCAAAGAAGTGCTTCAGAATATGAGCCTTAGTCTACACACATACTTACCAGTGTGAGGTTTAGTTCTACATGGATTTAAGGACACTTGAGGTACACCTTCGCACAGGGAGACATGTGACACACCTGCACTGGAAATGGATGCATCTGTGGCGGGTATATGTAAATTTTAATGACCGTTGCGCTCAGTTTATACCGCTGGCGCACACACACACACACACACACACACACACACACACACACACACACACACACTCTGGGTACACTTGAAAGGAAGGAGATGAAAAGCAAGGAAGATCGGTAAACAGATAGACAGACAAACGATTCATTCACCCCTAGAACGAATAGAATTATTGATATAACATTAATTACTGAACCGCATCTAATACCTAATCATAATATTACCTTCTATATTAGCTTTTCTAAGTTTAGCAGCCTTTGATAACCATTCGTCAGCGTGTCCCAGTGTTTATCTTTGTCTCAGTGTCCCCTGCTTTCACTGGTGTAGCAGCGGCGGAAGTGGCGGTAGCTGGACTGGTCTGCGGTACCGTCAGGCGCCGCTAACACCAAGACAGACGAGTTTGTTTAGGTAATTTCACTTTTATTGTTGAGTTTTTCACTTTCTTTACGGGCGCGGAGAACAGGGAGAAAATGGAGCGGCTTGTTAAATCATGTGTGTTTATGTGTTTCTCTGGCTCAGCTCTCGATGGATGTCGAGGGGGAGAGGGGCACACACACACACACACACACACACACACACACACACACACACACACACACACACACACACACACACACACACACACACACACACACACACACACACACACACACACACACACTATTCGTTAGTTCATTTTCCGAAAAAGGTAGTTCTAGTATACAAAATAGAAAAGAATGCAGAACAATTGTACACACACACACACACACACACACACACACACACACACACACACACACGGACAGGTAAAAACTGGAAACAGCGGGGAGGAAAAGATGAGGAAAACAAGACTCCAATAAGAAAGATGAGGAAGCGAGGCGGAGGAGGACGAGGAGGAGAAGGAGTAGAAGTAGTAGCAGGAGGAGGGGGAGGTGGAAAGAGAAAGAAAGACAAAAAAGTAGGAGGAGGAGGAGAAAGAGGAGACACTCTACTTTTGCGTTGTGAGGAAAGCAAGAGTGTTGTGCCAGCGCCTTTATTTCCTTCCTTAATGCTTGTGTTTACAGTGCACGGGAGAGAAAGACGCGCTACTTTGCTTCCCTCCAACATTTTCCAATACCTGCTGCTCCCTCCTCTCTCGCGCCTCTCACTTTTCTTCCTTCGTCTTACCTCTTCCCTACTCCTCCTCCTTATTGTCATTCTCCTCTTCCTTCTTCCCGAGTCTTCTTCCTCCTCGTTGTCATCCTCCTCCTCTTCTTCCTCATCTTCCTCTTCCTCTCGTGCCTCTCACTTTTCTTTCCTATTTCTCCTCCTCTTCGTCATTCTCCTCTTCCTACTTCTCTTCCTCCTTTTACGTCCCTTGCTTTTCTTCCTTCATCTTCTTCCTTCTCTACTCTTTCTCCTTGTTATTATTCTCCTCTTTTTCCTCCTCCTCCTTCTCTTGCGCTCCTTCTTCGTTTTCCTTCGTCTTGCTCCTTCCCTTGTCCTCCTTCTAGTTGTCATTCTCCTCTTCCTCCTCATCTTCCTCCTCTCGTGCTCCTCACTTCTCTTCCTTCGTCTTCCACCTCCTTCTTATTGTCATTCTCTTTCTCCTCCTTCTCTCGTTTTCCTCGCTCCTCTTCTTTCGTCTTATTCCTTCCTCTTCTTCCTTCTTCGTTCTCGTTCTCCTCTTCCTCCTCCTTCTCCTTCTTCTTACCAGTCACAAACAAGTGTTATATCTACCTTCAACACACACAAACATATATACACATCCTCCTCCTCCTCCTCCTCTTACTAATCTTTCCTCCTCCTCCTCCTCCTCCTCCTCCTCCTCCTCCTCCTCCTCCTCCTCTTCCTCCTCCTCCTCCTCCTCCTCCTCCTCCTCCTCCTCCTCCTCCTCCTCCTCCTCCTCCTCTACTGCCCTGTCTCTCTTCCCTGTAGCTAGTTAGAAGTAGTTACCAAACAGCCTTGAAAGTACCAAAAGGTCTGTGGCTGTTTGGCTTTCCTTTGTATTCTTTTGCATTCCTTCTCCTCTTACCCCTCTTGCCCTCCACTCATCCTGGCCTTGGTCTGGAGTGATGCGTGAGTGGCGGCGGAAAATTACTGCTGTTCGTCGCCCCTTAAGAGTCTCGCAGGGTCTGAGGAGGATGAGGACCAAGTGTTGAATGTGAGGGCGTCCTTACGTGCCCCGCTTACTGATAATACCCGGCCTGGTGGTGGTGGTGGTGGTGAAGAAAGAGGAAGTAGAAGGTGTGTAATATAAATGTATGGTGACGATTGATCTCTTGAAATTATTGATATTAACATCATGGTGGTGGTGGTGGTGGTGGTGGTGGTGAAGAAGGAGGTAGGAGAAGTTTAGAAATATGAACGTATGGTGACGATTAATCTTTTTAAATTATTGATACTAACATCGTGGTGGTGATGGTGGTGGTGATGGTGGTGGTGGTGGTGGTGGTGGTGGTGGTGGTGGTGGTGATGGTGGTGGTGGTGGTGGTGGTGTAACGTTCTCTTGTCTTCTTTTAATGTTCGGTGTTATAAACTTACTATCATTTACTCGCTCTGCATTTTTTATCCACTTTTTTTTGTTTTAGTTTTAAAGTGTCTGAAGGAAGGAAGGAAGGAAGGAGGGAGGGAGGGAGGGAGGGAGGAGGAGGGGGAGCTAGGGAGGAGGGAGGAGGGAGGAGGGTGTCAGTGAGAGTAGAGAAGGAAGGAGGGAGGGAGGGAATGAAGAAGGGAGGGAGGAAGGGAGGGAAGGAGAGAAGGAAGGAGTCAGTGGGAGTAGAGAAGGAGGGAGGGAGGGAGGGAATGAAGAAGGGAAGGACGAAGGGAAGGGAGGGAGGAAGAAAGGAAGGGAAGGAAGGAGAGAGAGAGATGGAAGAAGGGAGGATCAGAGAGAGAGAGAGAGAGAGAGAGAGAGAGAGAGAGAGAGAGAGAGAGAGAGAGAGAGAGAGAGAGAGAGAGAGAGAGAGAGAGAGAGAGAGAGAGAGAGAGTGTGCTGGAATATTTGTTTATGCAACGTATTTGTTTGTTTGTGAATTTTGGAAATATCGAGATCCACTTCAAGGGAGGTGCTTTGTGTGTGTGTGTGTGTGTGTGTGTGTGTGTGTGTGTGTGTGTGTGTGTGTGTGTGTGTGTGTGTGTGTGTGTGTGTGTGTGTGTGTGTGTGTGTGTGTGTGTGTGTGTTTGATGGGGGGAGGGGAGTGCACGCTTTGGCTTAAATGATATGCATTGTTTTCATTTGTAATTTTGTGCTTTGTATTCTTTTGTGATCCAAATTCCGTATAATTCTGGTTATGTATTTTTCCTGTCAATAAACTAAATAACTGTTGTGTGTGTGTGTGTGTGTGTGTGTGTGTGTGTGTGTGTGTGTGTGTGTGTGTGTGTGTGTGTGTGTGTGTGTGTGTGTGTGTGTGTGTGTGTGTGTGTGTGTGTGTACGTGCGAGTGTATATATGATCATTTCACCTCCCATGACCTTACTTGACCTCCACCACCAACACAACACAGACACGCGACCTCTATTTTATTGTTTTATTTCGTTTTATTGTATTTCTAGTATTTTTAGTTACTTTTAATTTCATTGTTTTTAGTGGCTTTTATTTTTTTATTCTTTTTTATTTTTTTCATTTTTTTGAACGATATGTTTTTTTATTAACATATTGTAGCGGCGCCAGATGACCCTTGCTGTTGCGGCGCCTAAGCGAAAATCCATCCATCCATACAAGTGACCTCATACACCGCTTCGATATGACCACCACTTCTGACTCAATCACTGACCTTCCTTTACGTTCCTTTGACCTCCTTTGGCCTTCCTTTGTATTCCGTTGTGCCCTTGACCTCCGCACTGCCATATGTTGTTAGTGCTCAATTCATGTTGTTAGTTCCGAGTCAATGGGGAGCTTTTAAAGAAGATTTGATAAATTCATGGATGGTTATGATAGATGGAATTAAGTAGATTTGCAAATACAGGGACTGCCACGTGTAGGCCTGGCGGCTTTTTGCAGTTTTTCCCTTTCCTTATGTTCTTATGTTCTTATAAATCAATGTCTCGTATTCTCAAACACTTCTATGCCTCACCTCCACTGTTTCAAAAGGCATTATCTAAGTTTACACGAGAATTTTAGGGTGTTTTACGGTTTTAGAGGCAGAGTGACAAGATTTCTACATTATTGATTAAAGAAACACTCTTGAAAGCCCCGCTAATAATCTCTGTGGCCTTGGAAAATAGTCGAGGTGAGAGAATAAAGCGTTTTAAAGATGTTTTTACGGTTGTAGAGGCAGATTAGCAAGATTTTTACATCTCTGTGGCCTTGGAAAACAATCATGAAGGGAGAACAAACTGTTTTTCAGGTGTTTTTATGTTGTATAAGCAGATTTACAAGATTTCTACATTATTAACTGGAGAAACACTCTTAAAAACTCCGCGAGTCATCTCTACTGGCCTTGGAAAATACTCGTGGTAAGAGAGCAATGCGTTTATGAATACGGACCAATGTCTTGCGTTCTCTTGTGTAGCGGGAGTGATATATTTGACATTATAATATTCCACTGCCTGTTATTAATGGAGGCGGTGAGAAGTGCGCCTTTAATACCGATAGCGACCTTGTGAGGAAATATATCATTAGTATTACCTGTTGTGTTATTACTATTACTATTTACTCGTTGCTTGTTATGTCCTCTCTCTCTCTCTCTCTCTCTCTCTCTCTCTCTCTCTCTCTCTCTCTCTCTCTCTCTCTCTCTCTCTCTCTTTCTACTTCCTCTTCTCCCTTCCTGATATTCTCTCATTTCAATTTCTCTTTACACTCTTCTCTTCTTTGTTTCCTCCTCTCTCTCTCCTCCTCCTCCTCCTCCTCCTCCTTCTCCTCCTCTACCTCTCCTCCCCTCACCAAATCTCTCTTACATTTCCCTCCCCTCTTCCCCTCACTCTTCCTCTCCCCTCTTCTCTCTACACCCTTTTTTCTCTTCTTTCCTTCCTTCCTCCTCTCTACGCCCTCCTCTAATCGTAGCTCTTCCTCCGTAAATTCCAATATTTTCCTCCCTTTCTCCTCCTCCTCCTCCTCCTCCTCCTCCTCCTCCTCCTCCTCCTCCTCCTCCTCCTCCTCCTCCTCCTCCTCCTCCTCCTCCTCTTCCTCCTCCTTTTCTCTGTCCATCCTTCCCTTCGTAAGTCTCTTCCCCTTTCGAAACTCTTCTTTTATATCCTCTTACTTCATCGTTTTCTTTCTTCCTTCCTCTTCTCTCTCTCTCTCTCTCTCTCTCTCTCTCTCTCTCTCTCTCTCTTTTTCTATTGCTTTTTTTTCTTCCTCCTTCTCGCCATGTCTATATTCTTTGCTTTCTGTTCCTCATTTTCGTTGATGTGCGGTTTGTGGTCCTCCTCCTCCTACTCCTCCTCCTGCTGCTGCTGCTGCTGCTGCTGCTGCTGCTGCTGTTGCTGCTGCTGCTCCTCCTCCTCCTCCTCTTCCTCCTTTTTTTCATTCGCATTTATGGAAAGCTGTATCTAGTTTTTCATGTTTTTCACTACAAATTCCTCCTCTTGACATTTGATTCTGTGAGACATGCTAAACAAGTCCTCCGTCCAGCGCATCCCACTGAACCACTCCACACAAAAGAGAGTGGACAGAATTTCCCGGGTGTCGAGTGGAGTTTAATGGGAGTTCCCGGGATGTCATTAAGGTCGTGATATGGTTGGTGCCGCTAATTGGGACCGTGAATGAGGTGGAAAAAAAGAAGGAAATGGGGAGGAAGAGAGTTGAGAGTCGATAGGGGCGTCATATGGTGTGTGTGTGTGTGTGTGTGTGTGTGTGTGTGTGTGTGTGTGTGTGTGTGTGTGTGTGTGTGTGTGTGTGTGTGTGTGTGTGTGTGTGTGTGTGTGTGTGTAGTGCAAACGTTACGAAGAGTTGATATTTCGTTGTGACAAATGTGTACAGGTATTCAAGCGTTACGTATTGAGCAGCGTCACAGTGGTACGGTCATTGGCGTGCGTTACGGAGGCACGTCACGCTGTCACACCGTCACGCTACATAAGGACATATTCTGAAAGGTTGTCGTATCTTCACTGCATTGAAAGAGCTCTAGTTGAAGTGGCACGGGTTTTTCAGTGTGTTTTTATAGTTACAGTGACAAATGAACTAGAATTCTATATTATTATAAATAGAAATATCCTTGAGAAGCCAAGTAATCATCTTGTGGCCTCGGGAAATAGGCGTGACGATAGAGCAAAGCGTGTTAAAGTAATGGGTATAGAGCAGTGTAAGGGAGCGTGGACGTCACTCAGCCAGCATTGTCGCATTATTGATTGGACAGCAAACACGCATCAATCATCAGTCACAGCAGTTAATTCCCCGAGCCACACAGCGGACAACTCACTGTCAGGGTGACGCAGGACAGAAGGAATACAGAAGGACGGAGTGTTGGAAAGCAATGACAGTCTGACTGAAAGTTTGGCGCTGGAATAACAATGGGAAACATAACACTGCATACTTTGATATTGTTAAGAAAGGAAAGTTAAGGAGGAAAGTAGGGAGGGAGTTAGGAAGATAGGCAGGAATGTAAGCAGGAAGGAATAGAATGAAGGGAGAGAAGGAGGGATGCTGATAGGAAGAGAAGGATTGATGGAGAGGAACAATTAGGGAGGCAGATAGGGAGGGATGGGATGGACTGGGGAGACAGGGAGAGAGGGATGGAGTGGGACATTAAGGACGTAGTAAGAGAGAGAGAGAGGGAGAGTATGGTATGTAGCGCGCCAATAGCCAGTGTCTGCCAGCCATCTGTCCCAGCGGTGGCGGCACATCGGCCACGGTCACAGTGGCGGCCGTTCACGGGAAGGCCGCACGGTGGTCACAAGCGTCATGCAGTGAGGCAGTGTGGCCCGCTTGGTGACCACAGGGAAGGGGCGGGGCGGTGCGAAATTTGAGAGGGTAGGACAACCTGAGGGAGCATATTGTCCGGCAGGGAAGGCTGATTGGCTACAAATTACCAAATGGTCATAAGAACATAACAAGAAAAGGACAGTGCAAGGAAGCATCACTCCTGGCCTACACGTGGCTACTCCTGTATCAAGTGTGCTAATAGTGACAATGGTGCCAGTGGTGCCATATAAGGCCAAGACGTACACACACACACACACACACACACACACACACACACACATCGGAGTTCAGCGCCGCAAGATGTACCTCACAGTAGCACAGCAGGGCCACAGCACAGCACAGCACATCGCACCATCAGCAAGCACAATGCACCACACCACTTGTCAAAACTAATGGAATTGAATGCACACAACATTTACCGAACCCGAAAGCAACATGAACGAAATGAACGTGTGTTTGCATACTCAACAAAACACGTCAGTCACTGAATTAAAGTGCAAAAAAGCAAACTCGTACTCTCACTCACACTCACTCACACTAACTTCAGACGTCCCTTTTCGGCGACAAAAGTAATAACTCGTGCATAAACATTTAGTCAAATAGGAAGCATTACTGCAGCTCACCTCATTAATATTCATGTCAAATTTGCATGTCTCTACCCCCGGGCAGGTGTACAGGTGTGTGTGTGTGTGTGTGTGTGTGTGTGTGTGTGTGTGTGTGTGTGTGTGTGTGTGTGTGTGTGTGTGTGTGTGTGTGTGTGTGTGTGTGTGTGTGTGTGTGTGTGTGTGTGTGTGTGTGTGTAAGCTATACCTCTCCTAATCATTACTCATTAACGTTATTTATTTTTCCATTCAATAATCTATTCAAATCTGCTCTTGTTTACCCTCCCATTCATTCGCTTATGTAGTACCTGTTCATTTATTCATTCATCTGTTTAATTAGAAGCGGCGTTACTTCAATACTTTCAAACATTGGGAAAGGTTAACGCAAGCTTATTTAGCAATGTGCTTTGATTTTTGCGATTTTTCTATTTATTCATTGGCTGCCTGAGTGAACAAACGCGGCTCACTACAGATACGTTTAATAATTACGCAGGAAAAGGTTTTCTTTTGCACGCACGACTTTGTCAAGCCAGTATTAGTTTGTGTGTAATGTAGAATGTGTGTTGCACTAATTCACGAAACAGATACTTCATTTCATTATGTCCTGTGTGTGTTGAGGGACAGGGGGCGTCTCTCTCTCTCTCTCTCTCTCTCTCTCTCTCTCTCTCTCTCTCTCTCTCTCTCTCTCTCTCTCTCTCTCTCTCTCTCCCCCGATGTACTATGCGTGGGTGATTGGGGACGGGAGAGGGCTGGCCGCACACCCACCCCCTTGCACGGCCAGCACAGGACTGCCTCCGAAAGTCGACAACGAAATGCTTTTAGCCTCGTTTTTCCCGCCCACTCATCGCCGCCTCTCGTCACTCCCGCAGGTGAAAGCGACCCGGTGGCACTAAATTAATTACCTTTCTTCTCCCCTCGTAGTAAGGTCAGATTAATGGCAGGTCATAATTCCGAAGCATGAGTGGGTTTCCGGGGTCGGGTCTACTTTTAAATAACTTTGAGGTCACAGTAGTTAAGCCGACCTGTCAGTTTGTTAGTGGTCTCGCGTGTTGCTACGATGTGACCCGCACTTGTGTCTATCTAAAGGTAAGGTCATGAATAAGGTAACAGTTGATTTGGAGGAAAGAGAGGAGAAAGAGGATAGGAGAGGAAAAGAAGAGGGTAGAAGAGGTTAGGATCAGCTTATGGAAGAGAAGGTAATGGTTGATTGAGGGAAAGGAGAAGAGAGAACAGAAGGAAAGGGAAGAAAAGGAAAATTAGAGGAGAAGAAGTTAAGGTAATGAGAGAAATGAAGACAGAAGAGAATGAAGAGGAAGAAGAGGAAAGGAAAGGAATGAGAAGGGAATAAGGGAAGTATTAGGGGAGGAATGCTATAAATACGTGTTTGCCTAAGATAACAGCTTCATGTTTGGCTTGTTTTTACGTGTGTGTGTGTGTGTGTGTGTGTGTGTGTGTGTGTGTGTGTGTGTGTGTGTGTGTGTGTGTGTGTGTGTGTGTGTGTGTGTGTGTGTGTGTGTGTGTGTGTGTGTGTGTGTGTGTGTGTGTGTGTGTGTGTGTGCGCGCGCGAGAGTAATCAGCCATCAATCTATTGCCTCTCTATTTACATCTGTGATTCACGAAAAAAATATGTATCTGAAAAAGCTTTAATTAAAAAAAGAATATATATTTTGCCCTGATTTCCTACCGCCGGATTTTTTTTTTTTTCCATTTTAATCAAACGTTATTAAAATTTGCAACTGATAGAGCGTTGATATTTGTGCATTAATTCTGCCACTAATAACTAACTCTTCACAGACAAATTATCTCGGTATTACTCTTACCCTTCGTCTTATTGCCATTATTATTACATTTTTTACTACTTCTACTACTACTACTACATGCTACTACTACTACTACTACTACTACTACTACTACTACTACTACTACTACTAACTACTACTACTACCAATGCAACAGTGCTACATAATATTCATCACTCACGGAAGAGCCAGAGGTAAAAGGGATAAGAGAGAGAGAGAGAGAGAGAGAGAGAGAGAGAGAGAGAGAGAGAGAGAGAGAGAGAGAGAGAGAGAGAGAGAGAGAGAGAGAGAGAGAGAGAGAGAGAGAGAGAGAGAGAGAGAGAGAGAGAGAGGCATCTGTCCCTCACTTCTACACATCCTTAATTGATTTTCTTCTTTCCTATTCACACCTCTTAATTGCCTTTTCTGATGAACCACCTTGATGAATGGTAATGCTATTCATTGCCAATTAGGCTAATTACAGACTTCTTCACGGAAAAATAGTGCAAGCTGCTGCCCCCGGAAGGCCGAGAGGCGAACCAGACAGCGCCCTTGTTGACACTCCCCAGACAGAGAGAGAGAGAGAGAGAGAGAGAGAGAGAGAGAGAGAGAGAGAGAGAGAGAGAGAGAGAGAGAGAGAGAGAGAGAGAGAGAGAGAGAGAGAGAGAGAGAGAGAGAGAGAGGTGGTAGGACAGGTTGGAGAAGGAAAGAAGAGACAAACGTAGACAGAAATACAAATAGACAAATAGACAGACAGGCAAACAGAAAGACACACAGACAGACAAATAGATCTAAGAACACAAAAAAAATATAGCAAACACGCTGAAGAATATAAAAAACCAGTGAAGAGAGAGAGAGAGAGAGAGAGAGAGAGAGAGAGAGAGAGAGAGAGAGAATTTTCCAGTGTCCCTCAGTAAGCCTATTGTACAACTCTCACGCTACACTGGTGAGGGAGGCGCGTGTGGTACCGAACCGTAGTCTGGCACACTCCATCCTCCACATTTGCTTAATACTTGGTACACTTGCATTAACTTTCTTTCAAGAGTAATTATATGCTGGGGCAAAGTTCAGCACACTTGTAATTAGAATGAGGACCTTCCCCCCTTACCTCCTCCTCCTCCTCCTCCTCCTCCTCCTCCTCTTCCGTCAGATTCGGGAGGGGAGGAGGGAAGGGAAGACTGATTCACTTCCTTAAGCTCCCGCGGGTTTATAATGGGAATTTCCACGCTGGTTATGCTCTTTTCTTAATGTTAGATTTGTGAGTGTGTGTGTGTGTGTGTGTGTGTGTGTGAGGGTGTGTGTGCGTGTGTAAAGCCAAGGATTTTATCACACACACACACACACACACACACACACACACACACACACACACGTTAAAGCGAGGCAGCCAGTGCGTAATAACCTCCATATTTCGCAGTAACGTGAACGCAATATACACGACTTTTAATAATACGAAGAATAAATAGATTTTCCAGCCGTCCCTTTATTGCCTGGCTTTCCTCCACCGACAGTCCGGGGCGGCGTTGCGGAGCAAATAGGGAGAATAGGAACAATTAACCCACCAACGCACCATAAAGAAAGCAATTGGGCTCGTCACTTAGCGGCGGCGGTGGAAAGGCCAAACCCATTTTGAGTTTAAAGAATGGATAAAATGCTTGTCAATGGGCGAGGAGGAGAGGCGGTGAGAGGCGGGGCGATGTGTGCGTGTGCGTGTGTGTGTGTGTGTGTGTGTGTGTGTGTGTGTGTGTGTGTGTGTCAAGTGCTAAGGTCAGAGATAATAGAAGGTCAGTTAAAAGATCAAGGTTGTGGTAGACAGGTGAGTGTAGAGTGGAAAGGTGATATTCAGGTGGTGCGTTGTTATGTGTGATGTGATGCTGGTTATGGTGACGTTTCCGTGTGTGTGTGTGTGTGTGTGTGTGTGTGTGTGTGTGTGTGTGTGTGTGTGTGTGTGTGTGTGTGTGTGTGTGTGTGTGTGTGTGTGTGTGTGTGTCTGTGTTTGTGTGTGTGTAAAGATACGTCAGTGTAATTTTCCTTGTGATAATGTTAATAATAATAATAATAATAATAATAATAATAATAATAATAATAATAATAACAATTGTTCCCGACACCTCCACCTGTCACATCTATTCACGTCTGCCTTCACCTGTCCTACTTCATTTAATTCGAGAAACTGGTAAGAAAAACCTGCTGGCGTTTTCTTCTTATGTAACGCCTTCACCTTCCTGCCTCCACTGTTACCTGTCACCTGTCACCTGTCCACCTTCCGCCTCTCGTCATCTTTTCCTCTTCTTTTCCTCCACCTGCTTTCCTTTCCTATCTTCTTACTCGTCTCCTTCCACAAGAATAAGACAATACTCATCTCCGTCTTCCAGATACACACAGACTCTCTCTCTCTCTCTCTCTCTCTCTCTCTCTCTCTCTCTCTCTCTCTCTCTCTCTCTCTCTCTCTCAACACTGGCAGGAAGACAAACAACACAGTATTGACTTCCTCCTTCAGGAATACTTCACTGGAGACGAATCCAAGGCACACGTCAGTTTCCTGGAGGAAGCGCCGACGAAGGAGGAGGAGGAGGAGGAGGAGGAGTGAGAGGAAAATAATAGTAATGCTTACTCAGTGAGAATCAAAGAATGAAAATGCAGGAGAGAAGTTTGAATGTATTGTACAAAGGGAGAGAGAGAGAGAGAGAGAGAGAGAGAGAGAGAGAGAGAGAGAGAGAGAGAGAGAGAGAGAGAGAGAGAGAGAGAGAGAGAGAGAGAGAGAGAGTAATAATAATCTCCATTCCCACACAATGCATTAATGTTTACTCATTTATCTTAAGCCTATTACATCGTTACTCTCCCATCATTCCTCCTCCACTTCCACCACCACCACCACCACCACCACCACCACCACCACCACCACCACCACCACCACCTCCTCCTCCTCCCCCTCCTCCTACTCCATCACCATCCATCTTCCCATACACTTCCCTTGAGAACTGACGGAGGACAAATGACTCCATAATTCTGGTTCTTGCGTTACAAAGGAGGCAAAACTGAAGAATATCAAGGGTAGTTATGAGAGGCGAGGCAGCGAGGCAGGGAGACAGCGAGGCAGCGAGACACAGGAGGCAAGGCAGGGCAGGCGAGGGGGTGGTGATTCTGACAAACGCACATCACTAGCCATTCACCATGACAGCATTCACACACCTCACCGCTCCTCCCCTTCATTCCTGCCTTTAATAATGTGTCGGTAAGTCCCGCGTCCACCCAACACTGTCACGCGCGATTAATCTTTTGCTTCGGTGTTTGTTCTTCCTGTTGTTGGTGGTGTTATACTGTTCTTTTCTTTTATTTTTTATTTTCTTTGTACTGTGTGTATTTGTTTGTTTATATTTCTATTCGTGTATGTTTATCTGTCTAAGTTTCTTCTTCTTTGCATGTTTATTTTACTCCGTCTCTTGTTTAGATGTATGAATGTGTGTGTATGTGTATGTATGTAAGGTATTTGTTTCACATCTTCTCTTTTCTCTGAACATAAATTAACTGATTGACTTCCCCTTGTCCATCGTGTCTATCTTTTTTTCTTCCTAATTTGCTGAAAGGATTGCTGATTTTTCACTTAACATAAACATCTTTTTTTTTCTGTTTCTGGACGTGAACTATCTTCTTTTCACGGAATGACATTTGATAGATTTTTTTTTTTTTTCCAGCGTGACTCATCAGGCAAGGAAGTCATTGCCGCGATAACCTTCACATGAGACTAGTTATTTCGAAACAACTCCTCTCGAATGCAGTAAATGCCTTGGTTAGGCCAGACATTAATCCTTCTTGTCCGGGAAGGCTTACATACTTCATAACTAACTTTCTCCTGTCAATACTCGGCCAATTCACGACAAGGATAACATTTGAAATATCTAACTCCTCTTTTAACATTCATTTTACCTGTTCTCCCTTCTGAGCATTCGTTATTGTCCACGGAAGTTTACATACTACATAACTAACTTTCTCCTGTCAATAGTCTGTTAATTTGGGCAATAACATTTGAAATATCTAACTCCTCTTATTCATATTCTCTCTTTTTAAAGTGTTTTATTCTGTTTGCTTGAGCATTCTTTCTTCTCCAGGGAGGTTGACATACTGCATAACTAACTTTCTTCTGTGAATTCAGGCAATAACATTTGAAATATCTAATTACTTTTTTAATATTCTCAACCGTTTTCCCGTATTCTTTTAATGAGTTTTATTCTGTTTGCCTGAGCATTTGTTCTTTTCCGGGAAGATTTACATACCGCATAACAAATAATCTGGCAATTCTGGCAATTTACGACAAGGATAGCTTTTGAAATATCTAACGAGTCTTTTTATATTCAGCTAAACCGTTCTCTCTTCTCCGAGTATTTCTTTTTAATGTGCTTTGCTGTGTTTGACTGAGCATTCGTCACGTTCAATGCGGTGGTTGGCGTGAAGTTTATGTGTTACTAATGTTGCCTCCAGATGAAAAGGTAATCTCGGTGGGTGAAAAATAATCATCTTCCCTCAGCTTGATTTATTCCGCGTCCCAGAGACAAACCTTTAAGCTGACCTTTCCCCGCGTCACTGCCAGCCACGAGGGATTGTTGGGCTGACATGCGCCTCTAATATACTCCTGCCTGCCTGCCTGTGTCTGTGTGCCTGCCTGACTGCTTGTCTGTGTGCCAGTGTGTATGCCCGTCTGTGTGCCTGTCTGTGCGCTTGTCTGTTTGTATGCATGCTTCTTCCCCCACGATATCCCTCCCTGTCCCTCCTCTCTCTCTCTCTCTCTCTCTCTCTCTCTCTCTCTCTCTCTCTCTCTCTCTGAGTCTCGAGTTAATTACGTGACAAAACGAAAGGGAAAAATTTTAAATATCCACAGATAAATAAGAGTTAGCAAGGAACATGAGAGAACAACATGTGTGTGTGTGTGTGTGTGTGTGTGTGTGTGTGTGTGTGTGTGTGTGTGTGTGTGTGTGTGTGTGTGTATCACGATTGGCAATTCCACACACACACACACACACACACACACACACACACACACACACACACACACACACACACACACACACACACACACACACTCACACACCGCGTAGTGTAGTGGTTAGCACGCTCGACTCACAATCGAGAGGGTCGGGTTCGAGTCCCGGTAAGCGGCGAGGCAAATGGGCAAGCCTCTTAATGTGTGGCCCCTGTTCACCTAGCAGTAAATAGGTACGGGATGTAACTCGAGGGGTTGTGACCTCGCTTTCCCGGTGCGTGTTGTGTGTTGATGTGGTCTCAGTTCTACCCGAAGATCGGTCTATGAGCTCTGAGCTCGCTCCGTAATGGGGAAAACTGGCTGGGTGACCAGCAGAAGACCGAGGTGAATTACACACACACACACACACACACACACACACACACACACACACACACACACACACACACCGAGAGAGAGAGAGAGAGAGAGAGAGAGAGAGAGAGAGAGAGAGATAAAAGGTGAGCGTGTCAGTAGTCACCTCCGAAAGGCCACGTCAGGACCAATTTGCCGTCGTAATGTTTGGCGCCACCCTGAGACCCGAGGCGGCCTCCTTATCAGACTCTTATAGCTGTTACGACACACACACACACACACACACACACACACACACACACACACACACACACACACAAAGCCATCCATGTATTAATTTTCCTGGTAAGCATCTCTCTCTCTCTCTCTCTCTCTCTCTCTCTCTCTCTCTCTCTCTCTCTCTCTCTCTCTCTCTCTCTCTCTCTCTCTCTCTAAAAGGAACCGGAAATAAAGATGAGGGCAGGAAGAAGAAGGAGTAGGAGGAGAAGGAGGAAGAGGAGGAGGAAGAGAAAGAGCTAGAGAGGAGGAAGAAGAAGAGGAGGAAGACATGCAGGAAAAGGCAACAAAGAAAGAAATAGGAAGCATCGGGATGGATCAAGTTAAAAGCATCGCAGAGAGAGAGAGAGAGAGAGAGAGAGAGAGAGAGAGAGAGAGAGAGAGAGAGAGAGAGAGAGAGAGAGAGAGAGAGAGAGAGAGAGAATGGTGCAAAATCCCTCCATCTTTCCAACTGGATATATCACCCCTCTCATCCCTTCCCTCCACCCAGCATCCTCCTCCTCCTCCTCCTCCTCCTCCTCTTCCTCCTCCTCCTCCTCCTCCTCCTCCTCCTCCTCCTCCTCCTCCTCCTCCTCCTCCTCCTCCATGAAGAAGGAGTACGACGAGGCAAGTCAAGATAGTCCCTGTTGACGTGGTGGGTTTTGGTAAGATGGATGGGCGAAGAGGAGGAGGAGGAGGAGGAGGAGGAAGAGGAAGAGGAGTGATGGAGAAGGTTACAGTGTTGGCAGTGGATGAATAATTGCGAAGAGTAAAGAATAAATTGATTGGAGCTCGCAAATAATTGAAGACAGAGTTAATTTTGCTTTTGTGTCTCCTTGTTATTATTATTATTATTATTATTATTATTATTATTATTATTGTTGTTGTTGTCCTTTACTTCCCCTTGTTTGCCACTCACATATGACGCTTCATCTTGCTGCATAATAAATAGTTAAATGATATCGTATTTCTTCTCCTCTTCCATTTCTTTCTCTCTTTCTTCTCTTCTTAGTATTTCTTTTATCCTCTTCTTCCTTCCTCTCTTTCTTTTGTAAGGTTATACTCTGCTTTCAGTATCCTTCATGCCCATCTACGTTATTCCTCTCTCTTTCATCTCTTTCTGTCTTTCTTTATCATCTTTTCATTTTTTTTTTACCCCTTCTTCTTTCTCCTCCTTTTCCTCGTCTTTCATCCGTCATCTCCTTTCATCCTTCTGTTTCCTTCTCTTATTTTTATCATTCTACGTTCCTCCTACTCCATTTCTCCTCCTCTCTTCTTATATTCCTTCTTATGTTCTGTATTCCATCTCCTCTTGTTTCCCTCCTCCTCTCTTCCTCCTCCTGTTCATCTATTCCTCCTCCTCGATCTCTCCTCCTACTCTTCTCCCCTCTTCTCCTGTATTCCACCTCCTTCTTCCCATATTCCTCCTTCCCCTCCTCCTCTCCTCCAGTTTCACTACTTCTGTCCACTTTCCTCTCCTCCCCTCGCACAGCTTCCCTCCACCATCCCTCCACAGTCCCTCTATCCACCCCTCCCCTTCCCTCCTCTATCTCTCTGCTGTCCCTCCATCCACTCCCTTCCCTTCCTTCCACCACCCCTTCACTGCCCCTCCATCCACCCCCTCCCTTTCTCTCCATCACCCCTCCTCTGTACTTCTATGCAACCCCTCCCCTTTTCTCCACTGTCCCCCCCCTCTACCCTCACCACCTTCCCTCCATCAATACACCGTGTCAAACTTCAAAACTCCAACACTTCCACGTGGGATTTCAGGCACAACACTGAGAGCAAAAAAATTCAATCCTCTTACCCAAGTTTCCCATCGGGGCGTCAGGACCTTTATAGTACTCTCTCTCTCTCTCTCTCTCTCTCTCTCTCTCTCTCTCTCTCTCTCTCTCTCTCATACACAGATACTGAATAGAAAATGATTGTTTTCAGCTAAACATTAGGATCTTATGTGTAAATTATCATTCTCGTGTAGTAAGAAAGTAAGTGGAAAATTAAGGTGTTTTTTTACTTAAGCATCCAGTCTGGGCCGTACTTATAAAGACAAGAAGATTTCATTCCCCACGGCAAGAAATAAGGCCATCACTCCAGAGACGAAAGTGATTGCTAGACTTACTTCTTCGCTTCCCTACAATACATTGCTACGGGGGAAATGTAACCTAACTTAAGCAAACCAACATATTCCATTGAACCTATCCGAACAAAACAAATTAAACCTAACCCAACAAGCCTGGCCAAGCTCACCCTCCTAACCTAACTGTGCGGATGGCTGACTGGCTACCCCTTCCCTGTCACCATTACCAAGACCAATGTTATATCAAACTTTCTTACCTGTTACATCAAGGGCACCGTTGTACTTGGACCTATACAACCTACCACTTCACATAGCGCTTTACAGACGCCTGGCCACTGACACATTGCATGCCTTGTCTTCTATTCTTTGCCAGGTTTTATTCTTGCCTCTCCGGAAGAAAGGCGATCGCTTGAAGATGTTTTCCTGCGGCTATGTTTGATATTTGTTTTGTATTCAACGGGACATTTTGCCGACATTACACTAAACATGTATTTATTTGTTACCTTCCCATGAAAGCTCAAGTTACCTCACATAAAAATACAGATTGCATTTTCCATCAGAAGATTTGTGGGTAAAAATATTGTCTTATATGCACGTACAGTTGCTTTATTTGGCGCCACCTTGACTTGTTTCGCTCTGAGATGACGCCCAAAGTCTTTATCAGGACGCGGTATTCCGAGTCTCAGACGCGATACTGTGACGACTCCTAACTCTTCATAAGTACAAACCCGGTAAAACAATGATGAAAAGTGGTGTTTGTTGTTACCATTGTTATCGCCATTATTGTTATCGCTATCATTAAAGTCAGCGTCATTATTAACGAGACTTCTTTCTCTCCATTCCATTATTCCCTTCCGCTTGAACTCCTCTCCCTCCTAAAAATAAGAAGAAAAGAAGCGAAAATAGAAGCGAAATGAGATAAAAACGAAAAATAAA
>NC_059287.1:13912633-13915133 GCF_017591435.1 Portunus trituberculatus | reverse complement strand
CTCTCTCTCTCTCTCTCTCTCTCTCTCTCTCTCTCTCTCTCTCTCTCACTAACTACCAATTCTTTCTCCCCCACGTGTAACTTCAACTTGAGTCATTTGAAAGTCGTGGCAAGTGTAAGCGTTTCAATGGTCTATTCTCTCTACACCTCTCCCTTTCCTTCTCCCTTAGACTCCTTCACTCCCTCGCACTCTCCCTCAAACTCCTTAAACCCTTCTCTCTCTCTTGCCCTCTCTTCCTCTACCTTAGACTCTTTCACTCCCTCTCTCTTTCCCTCTCCTTCCTCATACTCCTTCACTACCTCTCTCTCTCTCTCTCTCTCTCTTTCCCTCTCCCTCTCTTCTCTCGTCAGCTCATTTCCTTCCTTCCATCCATCCATCCATCCCTTTATCCATCTATGTCATTCCTGTCTCCCTGTCTCCTTAACCCCCTCCACTTCCTCCATCCCTCCGTGTCTCCATAACTGTTTCCTCCCTCATCTCCTCCTCCTCCTCCTCCTCCTCCTCCTCCTCCTCCTCCTCCTCCTCCTCCTCCTCCTCCTCCTCCTCCTCCTCCTCCTCCACTTCCTCCTCCTTCACTCTATACCGTCAACTGATGATGATGGATGTGCAGGAATAATGCGACTCTCGTGTGTGTGTGTGTGTGTGTGTGTGTGTGTGTGTGTGTGTGTGTGTGTGTGTGTGTGTGTGTGTGTGTGTGTGTGTGTGTGTGTGTGTGTGTCTGTGTGTGTCTTTGTTCGGTTTATTCATCAGTATATTCATTTCTTACATGCCGCTCTCTCTCTCTCTCTCTCTCTCTCTCTCTCTCTCTCTCTCTCTCTCTCTCTCTTATGGTGGTTTGAATCGAATATATGATTACTGAGAGAGAGAGAGAGAGAGAGAGAGAGAGAGAGAGAGAGAGAGAGAGAGAGAGAGAGAGAGAGAGAGAGAGAGAGAGAGAGAGAGAGACGGAAGCAGACACAATGGGGAGAGAGTAAAGAAGGATCATAGTCAAGGATAGAAGAAAAAGAGGAGAGGAGGAAGATGGAGGAAAAGAGGAAGGAGAGATAAGAGGAACAGAGAGAGAGAGAGAGAGAGAGAGAGAGAGAGAGAGAGAGAGAGAGAGAGAGAGAGAGAAATATGAATACAGGAAGCGAAAGACGAAAAATGAGAGGGAAACTTTCACGTACCTCTTCCATTTACTTTCCTTTATTCTCTCTCTCTCTCTCTCTCTCTCTCTCTCTCTCTCTCTCTCTCTCTCTCTTTCTCTCTCTCTCTCTCTCCATTTTACTTCCATTCCTTTCTTCACATCTTTCTTTCTTTAACTTTCTATATTTCCTTTCCATGCATATTTTCTTCTCTTTTCCAATCTCATTTGTATTTTCCGTCCTACCTTTCAGCTTCCTTTTATCTTCCCTCACATTCCAGTATCGCTTCCTTTCCATGTTAATTTTCCATCTATTCCTCTCCTTTCTATCACTTCCTTTCCTTTTCACCAGTTCCATCTCATCCTTTACCATCCCTCATTCCTTTCCTTCCTTTCCTTCTTCGCAACATTCCTCTTCCCTCTAAGTTTCTCTCCCTCACATTCCCTCCCCGTCATTTCCTCTCCTTTTGGCCTCACACATCCCAATGAAACCCACCCTGGCATTCTCTCTACCCTCTCCCCCAACCTGGCTCTCCTTAGGGCGCCACACACAGGGCCACGAGGTAATTAGCGCCGTGCCACCTACGTGAGGGACAAGGGACCGCGCCGCTAGGGAGAACACGTTGTCCCTCGACCTGACTTGACCTGCGCGACTCTCACCTCAAGACGACGACGAGGTGGAGGCAGAGGTGGAGGTGGAAGTGGAGGTAGAGGTGTGGAGGTGGATGTGGAGGAGGAGGAGGACGAGATGGAGGTAGAGGAGGAGATGAAAGATGAGGATCAGTAGGTGAAGGAGCATTAGGTAGATGAGGTGAAGAGGGAGGAGAAGGAGGAGGAGGAAGAGGAGGAGGAGAAGGAGGAGGAGGAGAAGGAGGAGGAGGAGGAGGAGGAACATTAGATAGATGAGATGCAGAAGAAAGAGGAGGAGGAAAAAGAAGGAAGAAATTAAATAAAGGGGAATAAGCATAAGGTGGAAGATGAAGGCGAGGTGGAAGACGAGGAGTGACGCAGGATGAGAAGGACGAGAAGGAGGAAGAAAAAGACACGAGATCAAGAATAACGGGAGAAAAAGGAAGAATAAGAAGGAGAAATGGAGATAAGCAAAACAAAACACGAACCAGACTTGCATAAATAAACAGAATAAAATACACACACACACAAAAAAAAAAAATCATAATAAAAACAGGGAAACAGAAAGAACCAAGAGAGAAAAACGAACAGATTAGAAATTAACTCCTTCAGTAGCATGACGTTTTCTATTTGGTCATTCCATACAGCTTCAGAAACTTACGTAGAGAGTAAAATATGTAGTAAAGACTCTGGGCATTAACCTTCTGACCTCCAGTGACAGTTCATAGAGTAAATGAAATAGTCTAA
>NC_059287.1:13905133-13907633 GCF_017591435.1 Portunus trituberculatus | reverse complement strand
TTGACGTGAAACCAAAAAGTAACGATTGGAAATTAAAAAAAAAATTTGAATATATTTCTTTGTTTCCTTCATGTGGTTTAATTTGTTTGCATTTCGTCGTTCACTTTAATGGTTTACAGGAGGAAGGAGATTGGTTGCCTACTGACCCAATCCCGCTGCTCCATTAACTCTAACTTATACTGGTTTGTTAGTTAGTTATTTTTTAAGGAATTTTTAGATGGCAAATTTGACATGAAACCAAAAAAAAAAAAAAAAAGATTGGAAAAAAAAACGAAATATATTCCTCCGTTTCCTTCACTTGAAATAACTTGTGTGGTTCAATTTGTTCCGTTCGTTTCTATTTCGTCGTTCACTTTAATGTTTTCCAGATTGACAGACGTGAATTGTGACGCAAAACACGACAAAAACAACAACAATAAATGGCAATAAAAAGATAAATCAAGCAGTATTTGTTCGTTAGTTCGCTTGTTCGTTAGCTTTGTTATTCCTTAATAGTTGATGGCACAAAACACAGCACCAACAAAAACAAACACACACATGACAAACGCACAAACACAATCTAGTCACAGGGAAAATCACCATCCGTTAGTACGTCCCTCTGTTATCTTCCGAAGAGTTAGTGACACGATACGCGGCACAAAATAAATTGACGAACGTGACACTGAAGCATAACAAAACACGCATCAATCATCGCGCATCACGCATCACTGTCAATAACGAAGCAATGACCAATGACCCCAATACACTGCTAAAGCCCACACCGCACCACACCTCACCTGACCTACATTGTGGCCACTCACCTCTCCACGTGCCCTCCTGTTCATCTGCTCGTCTCACTGCATTAATTAATCAAGAATCACTCACTTTAATATCCAACACACAGCTTTTCCCGCGGCGATGGAAAATATTCACACAAATACATATCCACCGTGAAAAAAAGAGGTAGAGCATTTTGCGCAAAACACCTCGTTATAAATGGATTTCCAGCCACGCTAACTCGATCAGGAGGCAAAGAGTGGCGGAGGAGCTTTCGTGGAGGAACCTTGAGAGGCTTTACGCTGCCACTCGACGGTGAAGGGGCGAGGCAGCGTAAAGAGAATTGGGTTGTAACTACACAGAGAAGAACACATGGTTTCTGAGTAAGGGGAGATGAAAGAAGAGATTGTAACTAAGTAAAGAGTGTCACCTATACAGCAATTCCATGTACAGTAGGTAATAGGAAAAGTACACAAATAAATACAATACACAAATACGGTTCTGTCTTTGGGAGTGTGTGTATACCTATCTATCTGTCCACTGTCCATCTATCTACCTATCTATCTATTTATCTATCTACCCACCTCTATATCTGTATCTATCTAAGGTGAGTGAGACATCCAAGTTGACCTGAATAACAACACAAACAACAACAACAACACTAACAGCAACACGCATCAACACACAGACCGCCACCGCTGTAATGAAACGCTACACAAAACAATACTCGCTGCGAAATATGTAACTGTCCGTCTGTTTGTCTGAATGTATATTAATCAGTCTGTCTGTCTTCCTGTCTGCCTCTGAAGGACAAGGACAGAGCGAGCCACCAACATTCGCACACACACACACACACACACACACACACACACACATAAAAGTTGAAGGGAAACAAATAAACTGAAGCGTAACTTTTCTTTTCTTTTTTTTCCCACGAGAGTCAATAAAAAACTGTACGTACACCGGTCTGTTTTATTACGGCGCGTTTGTGATCACACACACACACACACACACACACACACACACACACACACCCGGTAGCTCAGTGGTTAGAGCGCTGGCTTCACAAGCCAGAGGATCGGGGTTCGATTCCCCGTCCGGTTGGAGATATTTGGGTGTGTCTCCGTTCACGTGTAGGTGCTGTTCACCTAACAGTGAGTAGGTACGGGATGTAAATCGAGGAGTTGTGACCTTGTTGTCCCGGTGTGTGGTGTGTGCCTGGTCTCAGGGCTATCCGAAGATCGGTAATAATGAGCTCTGAGCTCGTTCCGTAGGGTAACGTCTGGCTGTCTCGTCAGAGACTGCAGCAGATCAAACAGTGAAATACACACATAACACAAAAAAAAAATAGCACGCTCACACACACACACATGCCAAAAGCCGTGCATTTTTTCGCTTCTGAAGGGAAAAAAGAAGCTAAAATGATAATGCCAAAAGTTAATATAGAGACCAACTTTTCGTTTTTCATTTCGTGTGTGTGTGTGTGTGTGTGTGTGTGTGTGTGTGTGTGTGTGTGTGTGTGTGTGTGTGTGTGTGTGTGTGTGTGACAGAAATGCCTTCTTCACGCCACCTCAATTTTCCTAAGTCAATTATTTACAACAACTGGATGATAGAGGGAGAGGGAGATAAGATAAGGTAAGAGGAGGAAGAGAAGGAGGAGGAGAAAGAAGAAGAAATGATGATTAAATAGTTTCCGAGTAATCTGAATCGCCGAGGAGGAGGAGGAGGAGGAGGAGGAGGAGGA
>NC_059287.1:13887633-13900133 GCF_017591435.1 Portunus trituberculatus | reverse complement strand
CAACACAATAACTCAGGAGAACCATTGCAAATCAACATTATCATTACCATCAACCACCACCACCGCCACCACCGACACCAACACAGCCACTACCGCCACCACCAACACGCCACCACCATCACCACCACCACAGCACACAAAAGAACGGTAACAGCTCAAAATATGGACTGGACACAAAAGAATTAATGCCTCCAGTATTGCAGGGAATTGGATTTACCTGATAATTAGCAGTGAATTACGATGTATGCACCAAAAACCGCCTGGGTAAAACTGGGTGAATGTAGGAGTAGTAGTAGTTGTAGTAGTAGTAAGAGTAGTAGTGGTGGTGGTGGTGGTGGTGGTGGTGTTACGTGTAAACTCTAATAACACATAGGAAAGAGAAAAGAACACTATCAGGTATGCCAGTTTCCAGCCGTCCTGCAGCTAATAACAGAGCACTGGTAATGTCTCTCAGTACTTACCAGGAAGCTGTCACCATCGCTCCTTCCTGGCGGCGCTCGTACTCAGTGCAGAGGAAAAAAAAAAAAAAATTAAAAAGGGAGAATATTTTGACAAAAGAGATAAAGGAGATGAAATGGTAATGGTGAATCATCCTCCATCCTCCTCCTCCTCCTCCTCCTTTTCTCTTTCTCCCCCTTCTCTTCTTTTTCTTACTCGTAGTTTGCTTCTCTCTTTCTTTTGCATGGTAGAAATTCATGTCTCTCTCTCTCTCTCTCTCTCTCTCTCTCTCTCTCTCTCTCTCTCTCTCTCTCTCTCCCCTTCTCATCGTTCTCTTGCTCCTTTTCTTCATATTTTTCTTGGCCTCTTTTCTTATATTTCTTTATCCCCATTTATTACTTTACCCTTTTTCTCTTGTCACTCTCCATCTCTATCTTTATCCTTTCTCTTCCTCCTCCTCCTCCTTCTCTTCCTCTTCCTCTTCTTTATTATACTCGTCTTTATCTCCGGCCTTCTCTTTCCTTCTCCTGCTCTTCCTTCTTCCTTCTTGTCCTTCTTCTTCTTCTTGACCTCATTTTCTTCCTCGTCCTCTCTTTTCATGGAATCTTGTGTGGTCTCTCTTGTTTTTCCTTCATTATTTTCCCTCTTCCTCTTTCCTCTATCGTCATCCACGTCTTTGTCATCTTCGTCTTTCTCCTCAAAGTTTAAAAAATTTCCGTGTTTTTCTCCTCCTCCTTCTCCTCCTCCTCCTTCTCCTCCTCCTCCTCCTCCTCCTCCTCCTCCTCCTCCTCCTCATGAGCACATTACCAGGGCACTACAAGCAAGAGCAGCCAGCCACGTAAGGTTTTCTCAAGTAGTGTCATATAGAAAGGTGAGAGGATGCTAATTAATGCTTGGTACACGTGAGAGGAGAATACAGGTAGCGCTGGTGGCGATGGTGGTGGTGGTGGTGGTGGTGGTGGTGGTGGTGGTGGACGGACACAGGTAAAGGTGGTAATAATTATGAGGTTTTAGAATTATTTGTTAAATTACTAGTGAGTGAATGAGGTTTTGCTTATTTATTTATTTCTCTCTCTCTCTCTCTCTCTCTCTCTCTCTCTCTCTCTCTCTCTCTCTTTTGTCTCATAACTTCCTTTCAAGCTTCCTTTAACGTGTAAACTAAGTTCCTACGGTAAGAGGAGGAGGAGGAGGAGGAGGAGGAGGAGGAGGAGGAGGAGGAGGAGAAGGAGAAGGAGGAGGTTTTCTAAGAAGGGAATCACCTCACGAAAGAAAACTCACTTATTAAAAAACTTTTTGGGAAATCTTCCTGCTGCCCTCTGCTCCTCTGCTGATTCCCCCTCCCACCCTCACCCTTACCAACACCATTCCTCCTCCTCCTCCTCCTCCTCCTCCTCCTCCTCCTCTTCCTCCTCCTTTTCCTCCTACCTCTTTCCTTCGTTATCTTTCTACTCTTCCTCTTCTTCCTCTTATACCTGCTTTTCTTCTTTGTTTTCTTCCTTTTCCTCATCTTCCTCATCTTCCTTCTCCTCACAATTGATCTCCTCATCCTTCTATTCGCTCTTCTCTTTCTCTTCCTCCTTCTCCTTTTGATACTTCTTATGCTCCTATTCCTCCTCCTCCTCCTCCTCCTCCTCCTCCTCCGGTTGCTTGTCCTACTCCTGCACCTCACTCTCACTTGCTAAATTCTCTCTTTTTCTTCCTGCCCATATTTTCATCTCCTCCTCCTCCTCCTCCTCCTCCTCCTCCTCCTCCTCCTCCTCCTCCTACACGTCCTCGTCCTTACATTTTCGCTCTTATCCTCTTCATATATTTTTCTTGTATTCTCTCTCTCTCTCTCTCTCTCTCTCTCTCTCTCTCTCTCTCTCTCTCTCTCTCTCTCTCTGTCTGCCACAATGCTTTCTTTCCTCCTTCTCCTCCTCTCTTTATCATGCCTTGTTATCCCAAATTTTCCTCTCCTCCTCTTCATTTCCTTCCTTTCCTTCCTCTCTCGCTTCATCAAGTTTTCTTTCCACTGTTTTGTATTTTCTCTTTCTCTCGGTTTTCTTTCTCTCTTCACCTTTCGTCTCTTTCTTTTCTCTCCATTTCACTTATTATTTTTTTCCTCTTCCCATCAATTAATCTCCCTCCTTCTCTCATCAGCCTTTCCTCTCTTCCTCCCTCATTCATATTCCTCAGTAATTTCTTCCCTCACTCTTTATCACTTCTCCCCTTTCATTTTTTCTCTTTTTTTCAATCTTTTGTCTTTTTGTTTTTCCTCTTTCTGTTATTTGCTTTGCCTTCATTCTCTCCTCATTCACCATTCTCCATTTTTGTTTTATTTCTATTCATATGTCTTCTTTCTCTTTTTAATTCTTGCTTGGACTTTTATATCTTTCATTGTTCCTTTCATTCCTTATTAAATTTATTCTCTTTTGTCTTTCTTTGTTCACTTTTTTTTCTGCTCCTCTTTTTTCTCTTCATATATACACCTGCATAATAAGTCTTCTCTCTCTCTCTCTCTCTCTCTCTCTCTCTCTCTCTCTCTCTCTCTCTCTCTCTCTCTCTCTCTCTCTCTTTCCATGTATTATTATTCTCTTATACATATGCATGTTCCATAAAACGAGCTACGTAGCCTCGGTGTATATATGTAGCAGCAGCAGCAGCAGCACCAGCAGCAGCACCAGCACCAGTAGTAGTAGTAGTAGTAGTAGTAGTAGTAGTAGTAGTAGTAGTAGTAGTGGTAGTAGTAGTGGTGGTGGTGGTGACCACCACTACCACTACCACCACCACTACCCACCACCACTGCTGCTACCACCACCACCACCACCACTACCACCACCACCACTACTACCACTAAGTACTTACATCTCAGACTAACTTCTATATTCACTACTCTCACTCCTCCCTATCTCTTGGCATGAATATTCTACTACTACTACTACTACTACTACTACTACTACTACTACTACCTACTACCACTATTTCACTTCACTGCTACTACTACTACACTACTACTACTACTTTACCACTAACCACCACCGCCACCACCACTTTATTAACACCAAAAGTACCTACAAAAACACATTCATTACATCTCAGACTAACTTCTATATATTCAGAACTTATCATTCTCTCTCCCTCTCCGTCTCTCACTCTCCCTCCCTATCTCTCTTGGCATGAATATTCTAAAAACTCACGTAGAGTAACTTTCTCCACAGTCAATCCCCTTGCGAGGCTCAGACAGGATAACGGAAGCTGGAGCCGCCCGTTGAATGCAAAAAAGGCTCCCCTGGTGTAACATAATCAGGAACGTTAATCATACCAAACCCGATACCATTATTTTGAAGACTGACTGTGTGTGTGTGTGTGTGTGTGTGTGTGCGGTCCTGTTCTGTTTGGCGAGACATGAAAGACAGCATTTCTCCACGGTCACGTCAGGGATAATTGGCTTCCCGCTCAATACGTCAATGGCCGCCGGGTAATGAGAGGTGATAATTAATTGGTCAGCTCTGTTAAGCCGCACCGACGCTAACTGACACTGAACTCCCGCTACACCCTTGAATGTGTGTGTGTGTGTGTGTGTGTGTGTGTGTGTGTGTGTGTGTGTGTGTGTGTGTGTGTGTGTGTGTGTGTGTGTGTGAGAGAGAGAGAGAGAGAGAGAGAGAGAGAGAGAGAGAGAGAGAGAGAGAGAGAGAGAGAGAGAGAGAGAGAGAGAGAGTCGGAGTGGAGGGTGTTTGGCGATTACAAGAAATCAAGTTTAAATTTACTATAACTTAATCGTCTCTCTCTCTCTCTCTCTCTCTCTCTCTCTCTCTCTCTCTCTCTCATACCAGACGGCGCCACGGAGGCAGATCGATAACAATGAAAACAGAATTCCTCAGCTCAACATTTCGCGCGTCTGCAATTCTCGGAGATCACAAAATAATTCGCTAAAGTCAAGACTTCTGAAAATACGCGGGAAATCCTGACAGTCTTGTTCAAAAGCTACTTACGACAAACATCTGTGCTGCGCGAGACAGGGAATTCCTCGCCGGGATTCCGCCTTCTTCGAAAACATATAGGAATTGTCTCTCATAAGCCAGGACCCGCTGTATTCCGCCGGCCGGGAGGAGGAGGACGAGGAGGCTGGCGGCGAGTGGGTGGACGAACGGGCCGGAGCTGCCTCGCTGACTGACTGACGGACTCTGACTCACTGACAGACTGACTGACTGAATGCCTGGCTGACTAGCTGGCTGGCTGGTTGGTTGTTACCTCCGCATTCCCTGCCAGTCGAAAGACCAAGTTTCAAGCTTCTCACGACCCGATTTTCCGTTCCATAGTCGTCCTCATCAGAGGCGGAGGCAGCAGCAGCAGCTGCAGCAGCCAAAAATCACGTACGTGGAGGCCTTCCCGATACAGTTGTTACTCGTGAGCGCCGCTGCGGTTCCATTCTTAGATAAGAAAGCAAATGAAAGTCTCGGTAACTTTCATTTACTTTCTTATCTCCGTAACTCAACTTCCGTCCTAATTCCACCTCCCCTTATCTCCAGTGTATCGAACATCGGAATCTGCGTGTTGGTGATGGTAGTTGGTGGTGGTGGTGGTGGTGGTGGTGGTGGTGGTGGTGGTGGTGGTGGTGGTGGTGGTGGTGGTGGTGGTGGTGGTCCCTCTGCCTCCACTAACACTCAACAATCAATGAAAAATGCCTGGGAGCGTCTTGCTCGCACTCACGCGGACACAACCTCATGCCAGTGACCCCAGACTGATCTCAGCGGTGAGGACAGGCGGGGGGACGGCGGGGTAGAGAGTGATGCTGGGACACAGCAGGTGATTGGAAGTCAGGGTTAGGAGAGGGAGACTGGGATGGGCTGAGGGGGAAGACTTGATGGAGCACATGACTGCCACACGCCCCAGGGGAAGAGAACACCGGGCGGTCTTCGTCAGCGGGGCAAGACAAGACACAAATACTCGTGAAATCTGATTGGACATAGTGGTGCGTCGCTCCCTTACCGCTCTCCAATCACCATGGGGCGGCAGGGACGACAGGGGATAATATTACAGCATGGCACGCATCAGAGGGGCGTGGCAGGGGAAGGGGCAGGAGTGTAGCCATTGGGAGGTGAGGGCACGTCTTTGTATGGGTTCCTTTAGTGTACCGTCACTAAGTCCTCGCCTCCCTTTGATCCTCGCGGCACAGAATCACTCCGGCGTGTGATTCTGAGTGTCCTGAGCCTTGAGCCGAGACGCGCCGCCACAACAAACAACACCGGAGAATGCTTACTAAATTATGATGAGACAGGGAGACGAGACGGACACTCTAGATGGAAACGAGAGCAGACAGACGGAGTGGACAAACAAGGAGAGAGAATAATTAATAAATTATGATGAGACAGAGAGACGAGACGGACACTCTAGATGGAAAGGAGAGAATACGAGATGGGGCGAGGAAAGCACAGACGGAATGGATAGACAAGGACGGGATACACTAATACGAAAGGGACAGGAGTAGACAAGGCAGGGCGAGGCTATGAGTAGCACGGCCGGATCCCCAAACAGCTAGGTCATCCTATTAAAGCAGCAACACTGGCGCTGGTGGGAGTTGCTATATGCCACACGCTATGCGTTCATCGGGCATTCCAGCGCCTCCCTCACCCACCCGCCAGGAAAATAGCCGTGGGACCCGAGGGACGGCACGCCAACAAGCCTCTGAGTCGATACATTGTGGAGACGTGTCGTGCTCGCGTTTCCCTTCATGAGGAAAATCATATTTTTACGCGGCACGACATTAGGGGACATAAAGTTTGCCGTCCCCACGTTAAGAACTCCCCGTGTTTCTGTGCAGGTTACACGGCTGACTGAGATAGACAAACAAAAAGGGACACAGCACGGTTACTGATAGTGTTCTTAATTCCGCCATTCACCGTGACACAAGACTCGCTGATTCTGAGGAAGGTGGTCGTGTCCCAAAAGATTCTTACTCCCGCCACACTTTTTTTTTCCTTTTTATATATTATCCTTTTCTTTGCGTGTCAGAGAGGGAACATGTAACACACACACACACACACACACACACACACACACACACACACACACACACACACACACACACACACACACACACACACACACCTGCGCTACCCACAAAACCTCCCAAATCCCCTAATCAGGTCTAGCTATCCAGGTTTCTTCCCTCTTCCCTCTCCCTCCCTTCACCTCATTACTCTTTCCTGCCTCTCCTCTTGCTCTCCACCACTCCCTCCTCCTCTTCCTTAACCCTACAATCTCCCTCCTTCCTCCATACGCATCTATTCCTTTCAACTCTTCCATCACCTCACTCTAGCATAAGCCAAAAAGTCTGCTGTTGCTTGTTCGTCACCTGTGTTCTCTTGTGACCCGTTAGATGCTTCCCAGAGCAAGGAGGAGCAAGTGTTTTCACCCCAGGAAGACTCGAGGTTGAGGTGCGCCGCCACGTCCCGCGAAATGACGTTATAATTTACCAAGTCGTGGAGTCTCGTGCGTGTTGGCGAGGGCAAACGTGCGTCCAGGCTCTCCACGACGACGACTAAGGCTGAGAAGGAGGAGAGGCAGAGGTAAGACTGGCACGGAGGGGATTGAGGAAAGGGAGAGGAGGTGGTGGTGGTGGTGGTGGTGGTGGTGGTGGTGGTGGTGGTGGTGTTATTGGTGATGGGCTAAAAAAATATGTGAGAAGGTGTACATAAGTATAAGAAAAGGAGAATGTGTGTGTGTGTGTGTGTGTGTGTGTGTGTGTGTGTGTGTGTGTGTGTGTGTGTGTGTGTGTGTGTGTGTGTGTGTGTTATAACACACACACACACACACACACACACACACACACACACACACACACACACACACACACACACACACACACACACACACACACACACACACACACACACACACACACACACACACACACACACACACACACACACACACACAGGCTTCCCCCCCCCCTCACGTCTCCCCTCCTTAAAAAGCAAACATATAACGCCTGCCCCACAAACACACCAACAGACACAAACACGCTTTGTCCAAGGCTGAACATGCCCTTTGAAAATGCTACACAAAAGAGAATGCGATACACTCACTCACTCACTCACTCTCTCTCTCTCTCTCTCTCTCTCTCTCTCTCTCTCTCTCTCTCTCTCTCTCTCTCTCTCTCGAGGGGCTCAAGGTCAGGCTATCTTGTATCTCTCTCTCTTGTAGGAGTCTCTCTCTCTCTCTCTCTCTCTCTCTCTCTCTCTCTCTCTGTAAGGTAAGGTAAGGCGACTCCACCTTTAGGTAATCCTCTTAATGGGCTTATTTAGCTATCAGTGAAGTCGTCTGGTGCAGCGATACATTATATTCCACGCTTATTCCCGCCGCTCACCACCTCGGTGTGTCTGTCCGTGTGTCTGACTCTGTGTGTGAGTGTGTGTCCTCGTCACACCAAGATACGCACTGCGGCGACAGGAAAGGCCAGCCCTGCCAGCCCTCGCGCGGCACTGAAGCCCTTAACAGCCTCTCGGTGCAGCCTGAAACCCCGGCCACGGCACTGATTGCACCGCCAAGATGACTGAAGCCTTCCTCATGGTGGTGATGGAGGTCCTGAGGAGATGGAAGCTCTGTCTGCAGAAGTGACATTCCTAACTAAGGAAGACTGTAGCCCTGATTACAGCTCTGGTAACACTCCTGACTACACAATAAGGGGAGTGGAAGCTCTGTTAACAGCAGCAATAATTGGCATAGGGAAGCTTAGAGGTCTGGCGCAGTGAACACAGCTCTCACTACTTCATCAGCAGCAACAGACCATGATAACACTAAGGGCACAATAGTAGCTATATACCTATAAAAATAGCCAAAGAGAGAGAGATTCAATATCCAATGTGATATTAAACAACAATATTACCCGATTGAAATATTACACGAGGCGCTAAACACGTGACATTTGCACCGTGAGTCACACAAAGGGCCTGTAGACACGCTGCTGAAGTCACGAAGGATCAAAGCCTCTGTGCTCACCTCCGTTACCTTAGAGTCATACAAACTGTCACTGTAAATACAATGCTGGAGTCACGAAGCCTCTGACCCACTCTGCTCACCTCCACTTCCTTACAGAGTCACACAAAAGATGCCTGCAAATCCACTACTCTCGAGGGATTCAAGCCACTGTGCTCCCCTCCGCCGCCGTGCACTGTGGCTGGCGTGACAGGAGGCGGTATAACTCAACATCTCACCGCAATAGTGTAATGTCAAGAATGAACTCGGCAAACTCAATAAAAAAGCCTTCAGTGAGATTAAAGTGTAAGTCAGTGTGACCTACAACCGAGGCTGGCTGGCTGGCTGGACCTAACGGGCATTGGCTGACGCGGGAAAAGTAAATAAGTCGAACTTTGACCAATTTTTTTCCTCGCCCGGGTTGGGAAGAAAATGTTGCAAGTTGTATCAGGAAAAACAAGACGCTTTTTCTTTCTCATATTCAGAAAAAAACCTCTTTGTTTTTCCGCTTGCACTTGAAAGCCCGTAGCTCTCTTCAAAGGAAATGAGAGAGAGAGAGAGAGAGAGAGAGAGAGAGAGAGAGAGAGAGAGAGAGAGAGAGAGAGAGAGAGAAGAAGAGCAGGTTGTATTAAATTTCTGGTAGTAAGAGTAGAGGCCAATAACGGCACTCCTTCACCACGCTGTTTACGGTAATGTTGTCAAGTGGTAATATAACATTCCTCACTGTGCAATAACCAACGTTGCTTTGCCTTCCTTTTCTTACCTCAAGTTTGTCCTCTCCTCTCCTCTCTCTCTCTCTCTCTCTCTCTCTCTCTCTCTCTCTCTCTCTCTGACCTGCTTCTTCATTCTCTGTCGCCTTAATTTCTGCCAAGCTCTAGCGGTGAAAATAATGGAAAGAAAAGTCATCAATATTCTCTCGTATTTCTCAGCAGTCTATCAGTCAGTCAATAAACACACACACACACACACAGAGAGAGAGAGAGAGAGAGAGAGAGAGAGAGAGAGAGAGAGAGAGAGAGAGAGAGAGAGAGAGAGAGAGAGAGAGAGAGAGAGAGAGAGAGAGAGAGAGAGAGAGAGAGAGAGAGAGAGAGGTAGCACTAAACTCGTCTCTAACAAGCCAAAAAGTTAGACAACATACATATAAAAAAAATTCATAAAAAGTTTTCCTGGATTTCCTGAATGTGGATAAGATGTGGCGGAGATGAAGCTTCCAGACTCTGCTTCACGGAATGTTGCAACGAAGCCTCAATTAAAACGAAGCCAACGTCACGGAAATTGTAAATAAACGCTTTCTTCATCTCTTCCCACGGTGTGTTTTATATATATATATATATATATATATATATATATATATATATATATATATATATATATATATATATATATATATATATATATATATATATATATATATCTCTCTCTCTCTCTCTCTCTCTCTCTCTCTCTCTCATTTTTTCTTTGTGTGTGTGTGTGTGTGTGTGTGTGTGTGTGTGTGTGTGTGTGTGTGTGTGTGTGTGTGTGTGTGTGTGTGTGTGTGTGTGTGTGTGTGTGTGTCTCTCTCTCTCTCTCTCTCTCTCTCTCTCTCTCTCTCTCTCTCTCTCTCTCTCTCTCTCTCTCTCTCTCTCTCTCTCTCTCTCTCTCTCTCCTTTGTCCTTCCATTACATCATATCATTAACATGAGTTTTATTCTCTTCTCTTTATTTATTTTCTTTTCTTATTTATTGTAATGACCTCAGGCTCTCTTTCCTCCCTTCTTTTATCTTTTATCTATTCATCTCTTTCTTATCTTCCTTCTTTCTTCTTTTTCTTGTTTTGTTACCTTATGATTCTTTTTTTTTCTTTCTTATTGTGCTTCTTCTCTTCTAATCTTCTATTTTAAGTTTTCTCTTTTTTAACGAATATGTGTCTTTATCCTCCTCCTTCTCGTCCTCCTCCCCCTCTTCTTTCTCTCCTATTCCTGTTGTCTTCTATTCCAATCTTATCAAATATTGCTCCTGACCTTTTTCTTACCCTCACCTTAAATGCGTTCCTTCCTTTTCTTTCTCTTTCGTTCTACCAGACCACTGCCACCCTTTTCTCCTCCTCCTCCTACTCTCTCACGTAAACACGAACACACGCCTACCTTAAGACTCCCCTCACTGGAATATTTCACAGTCCAGGGAACTAATACAGGCAAAACTCCCTTCCCTTCCACGTTAATGGGCCGAACACGCGAGCTGGAGCAGAGAGAGAGAGAGAGAGAGAGAGAGAGAGAGAGAGAGAGAGAGAGAGAGAGAGAGAGAGAGAGAGAGAGAGAGAGAGAGAGAGAGAGAGAGACAGACAGACAGACAGACAGACAGACAGACAGAGAGAGAGAGAGAGAGAGAGAGAGAGAGAGAGAGAGAGAGAGAGAGAGAGAGAGAGAGAGAGAGAGAGAGAGAGAGAGAGAGAGAGAGAGAGAGAGAGAAGGGAGGGGGGGTTCAAGCCGGGCTCAGCAGATTTCCCCGAGAGTGTTGCACCTGTTCAGTGTTTATCAATGCACATTTAATTTTGCCAGCAGAGAGAGAGAGAGAGAGAGAGAGAGAGTGCAATCAAGCGTAAGAGCAAGCTAGGTTTCCTTTCTCTTTTTCTCTCAACCTCTTCTTCCCTCTCTCTCTCTCTCTCTCTCTCTCTCTCTCTCTCTCTCTCTCTCTCTCTCTCTCTCTCTCTCTCTCCTTCCACGTGACAGTGTTTGTGGAGGCTTGAGATATGACTGAGTGAATGACCTGCTCTCTTTCCCATCCCCTTCCTTCCCCTCCTTCCCCCTCCACCTTTCCCCTTCCCCCTCCCTCTCTTCCCTCCCTTCCTCCCGTTCCCTCCCCTTCATGTTGACATCAAATAAACGTTACACTCAGAAAACGAAGCTAAACTCACGAATATAAAACTAAGAATACGATTTTTGTGAGAGAGAGAGAGAGAGAGAGAGAGAGAGAGAGAGAGAGTGGGTTAATTAGTGCAACTCTAGTTCTTCGTGATGTGAATTGTGTGTATCTTGTTTTCCGTTTAATTAATTATTTATGTGTTTATTTATTCGTTTATTTTCAGACAAAAGCGACAAGTTTGTAATGAATTAAGTGCAGATTTACTCATCATTATTGCGAAAAACATCTGTTATTGTTATCATCGTTATCATTGTTGTTATTATTACTGGTGGTGGAGAAACAACCCCCCCCCCCTCTCTCTCTCTCTCTCTCTCTCTCTCTCTCTCTCTCTCTCTCTCTCTCTCTCTCTCTCTCTCTCTCTCTCTCTCTTTATTCTTGTCTTTCTTATCTTCCTTCTTTCTTTTTTCTTCTATTGTTACCTTTTTATTCTTTTTCTCTCTTATTGTGTTTCTTCTCTTCTTATCCTCTATTTCAGTATTCTCCTTTTTACGAATATTTGTCTCTCTCTCTCTCTCTCTCTCTCTCTCTCTCTCTCTCTCTCTCTCTCTCTCTCTCTCTCTTTCTCTCTTTGTACAACCAATATATTGCTCTAACACTCGATTTAGATTAATAATTAAAACTGATTCCTCGTATAAAATAAATACTCAAATACTCACAGAAATTAAACTCTCCATTTTGATTTGGGAATATCGTATGCGGTGCCCTGCTCTGGTCCATTGATTTTAGTGATTAATTGTGAACGTGTGTGTGTGTGTGTGTGTGTGTGTGTGTGTGTGTGTGTGTGTGTGTGTGTGTGTGTGTGTGTGTGTGTGTGTGTGTGTGTGTGTGTGTGTGTGTGTGTGTGTGTGTGTGTGTGTGCAGCAAATTGTCAGAAAACACACTCACACACACACACACACACACACACACACACACACAATCTCTTGCAACAGCTCTCTCTCTCTCTCTCTCTCTCTCTCTCTCTCTCTCTCTCTCTCTCTCTCTCTCTCTCTCTCTCTCTCTCTCTCTCTCTCTTACAACATCACCTGTCCCTTTCTCTCACTCCTACTCATTTCCCTCCATTTTGTCTCCCCACTCACTCTCCCTCTCCTTCTCCCTCTCCCTTTCCCTTTCCCTCTCCCTCTCACTTTCTCCCCGTCTCTCTCTCATCCTCCCCAGCCAGACAGGCACCTCGCCCACCTGTTATTATTAATTATTCCTGTCTCA
>NC_059287.1:13880133-13885133 GCF_017591435.1 Portunus trituberculatus | reverse complement strand
AGAGGCAGCGCGGCGGGGCAAGCAGTCAGTCCAGGGAAGCCGTCAGTGGTGTAGAGAGCGAGCTGGACTGTCTCGTGTCCCGCCTTGCCGCCTTGCTGTTCCTCGCTCATCTTGGCGCCTTCTTCATCGTGTGTCTCAACTTTTCTTTTGTGCATCGCTACGCTAAACTCAACTTCCCCAAACCCTCATTAATACTCTTTTCTCTCTTTTCGTGGTTTTTGTATATGAAATGTGTTAATTCATCTTTTTTTTTTAGTTGACAAGCGAGGGTGTTGAAAGAAGGAAAGTAATACGTGAGGCGGCAAACTGTTGATCAGGCAGCGGTGGTGCCTGGCGATGTGACTGGCGCGGCAAGAAAGCCAGGGGAAGGGAAAACAGTGAAGGGGGACTTGCTATATTTGCGGGCCGTGCTCAAGCGTGAGCGACGGACCAGCGCGGCGGAAACTTTGGTCAGGTGTGCAGAGTGTCGTGATGTGCCACCGCCCCGCAACACACCTGTCCCTTTGCCGGGTGGTGTGGCGAGCAGGTGTGGTGGTGTAGGTGTGCACAGGTGTGGCCTGACACTGCTTAGTTGTGTGCCGATGTGACCGAGTGTCCGCCTCATCACTCGTCCATCACTGCAAGAAAACTTTCACAAGGCAATTTGCAACATTCTCCAAGGCAATCCCTCTCCATTACACGGCAGCGAGGTAGCTCCCTCCGCCCCTTCCTTCAGGACGCAAGCAACACCTACAGGTAAGAAATGTGCCTGTTTGTTCCACCTGCTGCAGTCAAGGTGTGTGTGTGTGTGTGTGTGTGTGTGTGTGTGTGTGTGTGTGTGTGTGTGTGTGTGTGTGTGTGTGTGTGTGTGTGTGTGTGTGTGTGTGTACACGTTGGCCTCTAAAGACTGTATACTGAATCTCTCTCTCTCTCTCTCTCTCTCTCTCTCTCTCTCTCTCTCTCTTGTACCACCTCCATCCTTTATCCGTCTTTTCTCCACCAGCGACGCGCCTCTCTCCGCACCTTCATCTCTCATCGCCGACCTCCCTTTTTCTCCATCACACACTTCCTTTCACTCTTTATAGCCGCCTTCCCTGCTTCCCCCTGCCACCCTTGCTTCTCCTGCCTCCCATGCCTCCCCCAGCGTCCCTCCGTCACCGAGTACAGCCCGATCGTTCGTCACAGCGATTCTTACACCGTCAGGAGATACTTCGCGCATCGATCTCCTCCGTCTTCCTGCCGTAGGCGATGCGTCATATGAATGCAGCTCTCGACGCCTCCCTCCCTCACCTAATAGCCTATTTATCCCAACCTCTGCGGCAATAAGGATCAATTTCCCGCACCTCCCATGTTCCTGGACCAGCGCTGGGAAGGAAGCGTGGCGGGGAGGGCGCGTGATGAGAAATTAAAGGCCCCAGGTGTATAAAGAAACTTGCAGGTGAGCAGGACGAGTGCGAGTAAGAGAGAAGGGATCAGGAAGGATTACTCTCTCTGTGTAGGATTGCTAGGAAAGCCTCCACGAGCAAGGCGAGATAAAGAAAAGAGAAACACAAAATGATTCAATGAAAAGTGTCTGAAGGAGGTGACGGAGTTAGCCGAGGAAGGAAAAGAGAAAAATAATACAGCAAAACTCGCTATCTAAGTGATGAAATATACGTAAAGTTTCTCAAGGATGTGAAGAAGTTACCCGAGAGAAAAGAACCCAGAAAAAAGAATAAAAAACACAGCTTGAAAAGAAAACTCAATGGAAAGAAGGTGATGCAATGTAAAGTGGTGAGAGTGAGGCGGTGACGGCGGCGGGCGGTGAGACAGGTGGGGAGAGCGACAGGTAAAGGTGTTTCCGCTGGGTGCCAAACTACCTGGAAAAAGTTTGGACTGATTACATGAATGCCAAGTGATCTTGAGGCACTGCTCTGAATGAGGGCCACTTGTGAGGGAGAGGAGAGGGAGAGGAGAGGAAGAAAAAGGGAGGGAACGAGGGTTATTGAGAGTTAATGGATGGAGGAAGGCAGAAAAAAAGGAGATGGAGAAAAGATCGTAAAGGGGTGGAGGAATGGATAAAGGGAGAGAAAGGGAGGTAATGAAAGAGGGTTATTGTGAGTAAATAAATTGAAGGAGGAAGACAAAAGGAGGGAGAGAGAGAGAGAGAGAGAGAGAGAGAGAGAGAGAGAGAGAGAGAGAGAGAGAGAGAGAGAGAGAGAGAGAGAGAGAGAGAGAGAGAGAGAGAGAGAGAGAGAGAGAGAGAGAGAGAGAGGTGTATGAGTTAAGTTAAGGGATCAGCTTCAAGTTGGTCTCCTCTGTGCTAATTAAGGCAAGTGATCGCAGTTGAAGGACTAACTTACTCACCTTCTCGCCTACTCACCTACTCACTCACTCACTCTCACCTCTCTTCCTCTCCCTCTCTCCCTCACAGTCACACGGGGCCTGCAAACTTGGTGGACTGCAGTGAGTGTATTGATTAACGGTGAAACTGATTGTGTTGACGAAATAAGTCTTGCATATCCGATTGACTTCAAAACTAATGATGATTGAGAGGTGATCAGTCCTCCCTGTTTGTCCTCACAGCTCTTTCTCCCCCCACCATCTGGCCCGCCTTGTCCTCCGCCTCACTCGTGCTACATTAAGTATTGTTTTTATCACCGCTATCGTTTATATCAAGTGCGTCTCCATTGCGGCTATCATATTCTGTCCTGTAATTGTTTTTTTTTTTCTCTTTCTTCTGTCCCGCACTTCCACTGTTTTTAAATGTCTCCAGTTGAGATTACACTTGTTTTTAGGTGTTCTTTTACAGCGCAGTGACAGATTAACCTGATTTCCACATCAAAACAAGAAGAATCACTGTGAAAAACGAGGCTAATCATCTCTGTGGCCTTTGAAAGCAATCGTGTCTTATTATCGCGTTGTGCTGTAGTTATGTAGGTATTAGTGCTGTTATGGGCTGCCCTTACTGTATTACAGCTTTCATGTGGTGCACCATTACGAATATTTATACCATCTTCGTTATCAAATGTGCAGCATTATATTATTCACATTTATTCGCTGCGCTTCCTGTGTTAGTATGACGTCTGGAAGAGGTGCATAGCAGGTATTACAGCTGCACTACATTCGCACCACTGCACTGCTGCTATCTGCTGCACAACATACTCTCCTGTGTCCTGTGCTTACGTAATCCACAGCCGTGTAGCAGTGGGTCCGTCTTCCGCTTCGCTCATTACTATGCATCACACCTGTATAGCCAATTAACCTGCAAGTTACCTGTGTCTAAAGGTATATATCTCCTGACAGACTTGCCGCCGAGAACTTACTTACATATTGATGCCTCATTTCACTGTCTTGCATATTCCATTTATTCCATTCATTACCATACATCACTGACTCAATTCCCGAGTTCTGCAAGGCGTGTTCGTTCACCTCTCAGTTTGTTAATCCTTATGTCACACATCAAGAATCTATTTACGATACAATTTGTCTACCATATAGTTTACCACAATTCCACCTTTACCTGCCCTACACAGCACACCTGGCCAAAACATTTCCTCACAATTAAGTGCCCACCGGATATCACTAAAAGCACCATTAACCACGTACCTGACGAGAGAGAGAGAGAGAGAGAGAGAGAGAGAGAGAGAGAGAGAGAGAGAGAGAGAGAATAAAAGAGGCTGAAACTTAATCTAATCTGATTCATGGAAATAATGTGGAAAGTTATAGAATTAAAGTTTTAATGACCAAAAAAGGAGCTTGGCAGTACAAGTTGCTGCCGCCAGAACACGGCACGCTCACACGCATATCCCTGGAGATTAAACACTCACGCACGCACACACACACACACACACACACACACACACACACACACACACACACACACACACACACACACACACACACACACACACACACACACACACACACACACACACACACACACACACACACAGACAGACAAACAGACCAGAGAGAGAGAGAGAGAGAGAGAGAGAGAGAGAGAGAGAGAGAGAGAGAGAGAGAGAGAGAGAGAGAGAGAGAGAGAGAGAGGACAAAAAGACAAAAAGGCGATTTCCCAGCTGGTGGTGAGAACAAGAAGGTGGCGGCGGCAGTGGCAGTGGTGGTGGCGGGAGGCGGTGGATGGAAGTTAAACCTGCCGGAACGAGGTGAAGGTGCGTCGTTACCTTCACCTGTGATTAGGGAGCCTCGCGCCCTGCTCTGGCTAACTCAGGGTGTTAATGGCCGCCGGTACCTGCTGTCTGGCGGAGGGCGGCAGGGCGAGGCCATACACACACACACACACACACACACACACACACACACACACACACACACACACACACACACACACACACACACATACACACTGGAAGGTTCAAAGACTAACGGAGGGGAAAAGGTCATAGATAGACTTTTGAGTATATATTGTGCCCTTCTCCTTTTAATATTTTTCCCTGTGTCCATTTTTCCCTCGTGGACATTGAGGAAAGGTGTGTCTTAGAATAAAACACTAAGTGAGTGCATTGCCGTTGGCTATTTACGATTGGACGTGTTAGGAATAAACTAGATTAAAGATTCAATGAAGCTGAGATTTAAATTTTTATGGAGGGGAACATTTTTACGTGGGGGAAAACAAGGCAAGGGGAGGAAATGCGCAACAGAAGAAAATTAACAAGCGATGATACATCAGGGGGATAAATGTCACGAGGGAAGAGACCCGGGGTGGAAAATACCCACCGGGAAAGTATGTGGAAGAGAACAATATCCACGACAGAGAGAAAAAAAAAGACAAATATAAAAGAAAAAACATTACACGTCATCAGATCACAGTGACAAGGGTGAAGGACCAGGATGAGAAAGGTCACAGGAGGTCATATCAGGTCACAGCTGGGTGGAGAACCAGGATGAACTAGACGGGAGAAAAGGGTCAAGAAAGGTCACAGCCGGGTTAAGGGCCAAAAATGAGGTCAAGGAGATAAACCAGGTCACAGAGGGGTTGTATCCGGGTGAAGGACGAGAATGAAAGAGGTCAGGAAGGC
>NC_059287.1:13872633-13875133 GCF_017591435.1 Portunus trituberculatus | reverse complement strand
CACACACACACACACACACACACACACACACACACACACATCTGCAAAACAAAATCCAATAAAAACAAAGGAAACACAAACACAAATCAAGCAAAAGGAAAAAAAAAACAGAAATCGTGCAAAATAAGAGAAAACACGATTCGCATAAACCGAGAGAGAGAAAAACAAAAAAAAGAGGAAAAAGCAGGAAAACCTCAACGTGCAAATGTGTCAAAGAAAAATCCAATAAAAAAAGGAGCAGCAAATAAACGATAAATGATGAAAATGGTGAGAAACAGCACGCCACAAGCAAGATTTTTCACCATTATTCACTCTTGCGGAACTAGAGAAGGAAAGGGACGGATGAGAGAGGGAGGGGGAGGGACGGAGGGAAGAAAGAGAGGCAGGGGAGAGGTGGAGGAAGTGAAAGGAAGAAAAGAAAAGGCAGGATGCGTGGAATAGCAGGTTCTTGCCTCCACTTCAGCGTATGAACCAATTAAACCTGAAAAGAATAAGAGATGGACCAGGAATTGTTGTGAGGAGTAGATGCGAAGAGGAAGAGGAAGAGGAAGAAGAGGAGGAGGAGGAGGAAAAGGAGGAATAGGAGAATCTACACAGGAATGAATGAATGAATGATTTTAAGGCCTTGCATAGTGACAGGAAGAGGAAAAAGAGGACGAAGAGAAAGAAGAGGAGAAAGAGGTTAAGCACGAGGAAGAGGAAGAGGAAGAAGAAAAGCAGGAGGAGGAGGATGTAGAGAGAGAGGTGGGTAAGCGAGACAGGTCAACAAAACTTTGGCAATAACGGTGGTGGGAAGGGACACAAAAATGAAGATCAAGGCTACTAAACTCTATATAGAAAAGTATCCTGAGAGATCCACTATATAGGAAAACATGCGTACACTGCACCTCACCCTGCCTTACCCTGCCTCACCCTGTTTCACCTTGCCTCGCCCTACCTCGTCCTGCCTCACCCTGCCTTACCCTGCCTCACCCTGTTTCACCTTGCCTCGCCCTACCTCGTCTTGCCTCACCCTGCCTTACCCTGCCTCACCCTGTTTCACCTTGCCTCGCCCTACCTCGTCCTGCCTCACCCTGCCTTACCCTGCCTCACCCTGTTTCACCTTGCCTCGCCCTGCCTTGCCCTGACTCACCCTGCTTTACCCTCCCCCTTCCTGTTTCACCTTGCCTCGCCCTGCCTCATCCTGCCTCGCCCTATCTCGTCCTTTTCCACAATACCTTACCATGCCTCGCCCTACCTCGCTCTGTTTCCCTATCTTACCCTACCTGATTCTGCCTCACTCTGCCTTGAACTGCCTCACCATACCTCACCCTGCCTTGCTCTGCCTAGCCCTGTTTCACGCTGCTTCATCCTACCTCGCCCTGCCTTGCCCTGCCTCGCCCTATTTCACCCTGCCTTGCCCTGCCTGATCCTGCCTTGCCGTACTTCACCCTGCCTCACTCTACCTCTCCCTGCCTTAACCTCTCTCGCCCAGTTTCACACTTCCTTACCCTGTCTCGCCCTGCCTTGCCCTGCCTCGCCCCGCCTCGCCACACACTCACCTCCAAATGTCTCCAGGGGCAAGGAAATAACATTACCCAATACGACCAAAAGTACATATTTCTTGTGCCAGAAGTGTTGAGGAAATGGACGTTTTCCCTAAAGAGGCGGAGCACTGGAATACTATACTTTATGAATATTGGCAAGACAGGACGTCCGCTCCGCTCCGCCTCCCCGCCTCACGCCCACCACTGTTTGCGTGTGTGTATGAAGTAATATATCTCATTTTTCCTTCCGTCGCTTCTCTCTCTCTCTCTCTCTCTCTCTCTCTCTCTCTCTCTGTGTGTGTGTGTGTGTGTGTGTGTGTGTGTGTGTGTGTGTGTGTGTGTGTGTGTGTGTGTGTGTGTGTGTGTGTGTGTGTGTCCCTTTTTTTCACCTCCATAATTCCCCACCTTAATCGCGTCGTAAGAGGAGGAAATATAAAGCAATCAGTCCCAAGCACCTTCCGCCCAACTCACAAACACCGAAGTGAAAGGAAAAATAATGAGAAATAACAGGATTTCATTCACGCAAAACTTACTGTGGAATTATTATTATTGGAATCATGATTAGTTTGGATGCGTTTCATTCCCTGCTCTTGGAGAGACGTGTGTGTGTGTGTGTGTGTGTGTGTGTGTGTGTGTGTGTGTGTGTGTGTGTGTGTGTGTGTGTGTGTGTGTGAATAAAGCGGGGAAGAAAATTACTGAGTTTTCTTACCCCAATTTCCAAGACCATTATTAGAAACACACACAAACAAACACACACACACACACACACACACACACACACACACACACACACACACACACACTATAAAGGAGGATGGAAGAATATCAACTCAATAAGACAAGTTTCTTAGGCGACGTAACACAACGACAGCGACACAGCGGCAGCGACAGACCAACACAAGCGAGGAAGGGCAAGGACATCGAGGCAATAATAACACACTGAACGTGAAGCAAAACAAACAACAAACATATTT
>NC_059287.1:13860133-13865133 GCF_017591435.1 Portunus trituberculatus | reverse complement strand
GTACATGAGTGGGTGTTTCCATGACACTTCCACCTTATTAAAACTTGAAAATCTAATCAACCTGTTTTTCTTCACTCTCTCGCTAAAAGAAAAAAAGTATTTCTTGAGGTAAAGATTCAAACTCATTAAAGCGCAGGTATTGAAGTGAGCGTTTCCACTGTACACAGTCACCACATTGAAATATGCAATTCTTATCAAAGTGTCTTTTTTTCTCCTTTGGAAAGTATAAAAAAAAATTTTTTAAATATAAGTAGGTACATAAGTGCGTGTTTCTAATGTAAAGACACGACTCATTCACTTTATTAAAATCTGTATATGAATTTTACAACCAAACTATTTTTTCCACACTGAAAAAAAAAAAAACATTTGTCGAGGGACACACACCAGCACATTAGACAGTATAGATGTGTAAGTAAGTGTGTGTTTCCAACGTGAAGACACGGCACTTCGACCTTATTAAAAAGTTATATCAATTTTTTTTCTCACTTTGGAAAATATTAATAAGCAAAAAACCTGCTCACGACACATTTCGCTTTTATAAATGTGAAGGGAATAGTTTGGAATTTATATTACCGGAGATTAAAACACTTCCGAGCTCATTAGGAATCACGATTATCAGATGGAAAAATGTGTATTCACTAAGATTAAAAAAAAAATATGAAACTAGATAAAGCGAAATTTGTATGTATATGTTGCTTGATATTTGGACCAGCAATCTAGACTCGCGTGTGTGTGTGTGTGTGTGTGTGTGTGTGTGTGTGTGTGTGTGTGTGTGTGTGTGTGTGTGTGTGTGTGTGTGTGTGTTTCTTCAGGCTGACGATTAGTGTTTTAAAATGCTCGTTCCCTGATTGCCTGTTTGACTCAAAAATTAGACTTCAAAATTCATGGAGCGAGCGGCGAGACAACCTTCCCACGACGGCTCTAGTAATTTTTCGTAATCAGCGCAACTGTCAGGATCAGATCACGCGATATTTGATACGCTCTCACTCTCTCTCTCTCTCTCTCTCTCTCTCTCTCTCTCTCTCTCTCTCTCTCTCTCTCTCTCTCTCTCTCTCACCTCACTTTCATTCTCTTCCGCGTTCGCTCCATTTTTACTTTCGTGTTTTCTCTTTCTCTCGGTCACACGTAAAACTTTTTCTGTATCCTGTCATAACTCTCTCTCTCTCTCTCTCTCTCTCTCTCTCTCTCTCTCTCTCTCTCTCTCTCTCTCTCTCTCTCTCTCTCTCTCTCTCTCTCTCTCTCTCTATCTCTCTCTCTCTCTCTATCTATCTATCTATCTATCTATCTATCTATCTCCTTTATCCTGTCCTCCTGTTGTTATCCTTCTCCTTTTGCGTGTTTTATTCCATCTCTCTCTCTCTCTCTCTCTCTCTCTCTCTCTCTCTCTCTCTCTCTCTCTCTCTTGGAATCCAATTTTCATTCGTAATTTCTTTATTGTTATAACTTTATATACGGCGATTTAAATCTTTACACATATACATTTTTTTCCCCTTTTATTTATTCTTTCATCACATTTGGTCTTTCCGCGATTTATTTTCCGGATATTTATTTTCCTCCTCTCATTTCATCGCTCAGCCAAAATATATCCAAACTTTTCCCATTTTTTTTATATCCCTGATCAACCTGAAATCTCTCTCTCTCTCTCTCTCTCTCTCTCTCTCTCTCTCTCTCTTATATTCCAGTATCATGTCTCTTCCTTAGTCCTCCTTCACTGCCTCCACCACCACTACCACATCCTCCTCCTTTTGCTCCTCCTCCTCTTCCTCCTCCTCCTCCTTCTCCTTCTCCTCCTCCTCCTCCTCCTTCTCCTTCTTCTTCTCCTCCTCCTCCTCCTCCTCCTCCTTCTCCTTCTCCTCCTCCTCTCCTCCTCCTCCTCCTCCTCCTCCTCCTCCTCCTCCTCCTCCTCGTGACATAAACATGCAACTTGCCTCGCAATATAAGAGGCAATGGGGAGCACAGGATATTGTTCTTGTCTTCTTTTACTTTTAAGAGGAAGTAAGATTTTTCCTTATAACTCTTGCTAAAAGTTGTACCTCCTCCTCTCCCTCTATCCCTCCCTCTCTCTCCCTCCCACTCTCCCTCTCTCTCTCTCTCCCTCTCCCATTAGTGGTTCCCCGAGGCAGGCTACGTCAGCGGGTAGGTTATAATTATAAGCTTCCTTCACTGTTACGTGCGTCATTATTCATTTTTTTTATATTTAATGTGCCTCCTTTCATGTAGCGGGTCGTGACTGAAGGCGCGGTATCTGGCGGGAATCACGAGGGGTATCTCACGACCTTGCGGTTTTGCTGCGACTCAATTTCAAGGGTTTATGTGTTCATTTCTATTACTCCTTTACAGTGTAGCTCTTTTTTTCGCTCTCTCTCTCTCCTTGGCGGCGAGGTGTAAGGAATGGCGGTTGTATTTTTGTCTTTATTTATGATCACAGCTTGGTATCTCCTTAAATAACAGGGGGAGCTTCTTATGCAACTCAATTTCAATGGTTTATATACCGTAGATGCTATTTTTCCTCCTCCTTTCTCTTCTTTCCTTTTTTTCATGTATGATATATAGTTTTTTTTTCATCATTATTTGCAGCTTGGTATCTCCATAAGAATCAGTTGAGCTTCTTATGAATCTCAATTTCAAGGATATACATCTCAATTTATTTCTCTATTTCTCTCTTTTGGTTTCTTTTTTAGCTGTGGGGCATAAATAAAGTTGTATTTTATGTTCTTGAAATACGCTCACGCTCTCCTTTGTTCTGAGGCCACGTTCCGCGCCACAGCCGTGTTCAAGTATCGTAAAGTTGACGATACTTAAGACTTACGGCGCCCAGGACTCATCCGAGACGAGCCTAACACTCATACTACATTTCACCATACAATATCCACTACGACACTTAAACAAACCATCTAAGAACATAAGGAAACATAAGAACATAAGAAAAATTAGGGAAACTGAAGAATCCATGAAGATTAATCCCTTCAGTACCATGACGTGTTTCCATATTCATTCTGCTTATTATTTGGTAATTTTATACAGCTGAGAAACTCATATGGGGACTAAAATAGTGAAGACTGAGGCCATTAATCTTCTGACCTCCATAAACCTTCCTAATTTCAATAAAAAGGTCTAATCGTACACAAATCTCAAGGTAAAAATGTGTCCCAGTAGTGAAGGGGTTCATCATAGCAGTTCCATGTATAGAAGCTTTTTCTCTCTTTCCCTTGTTATTACGTCATGTGGTCTGCTGGGGCTAAGATGGAGTCTCCTGTCGATAGCTCCTATCTAAAACAAACGTGCTTATTTTCACCTGGCATACTCGTCCTTACTCGCGAGACACTCATAGGGTATTTACAGAGAACTCATGGGACACTTACAAGGCACTCCCAGGACACTCATGGTACGGTCTTCCAGGGTACTCATTCAGTGAGGACACTAGTCACGGGACACCGCTAAGTGTGTGCTCCAATGGCCCTGCTCGTGCCTACTTACACACTTCTGAGTACCTTAGAGTGTATGAAGGTGTGTGTGTGTGTGTGTGTGTGTGTGTGTGTGTGTGTGTGTGTGTGTGTGTGTGTGTGTGTGTGTGTGTGTGTGTGTGTGTGTGTGTGTAGCTACATGAAGGACTCATCTCTCTACCACCACCACCATCCCCACCACCATCACTACCAACAGCAAGAACAACAACAACAACAACAACAACAACAACAACAACAACAACAACAGCAGCAGCAGCAGCAGCAGCAGGATCCCTCTCGGCGTGTCAAGGGCGGGCTTTAGGGATCCGTCAGGCTGAGGGGCGCGGCGGGAGCTTAAGCCTTGTAATTCGGTCACTGAAGATGGGATGGAAGACTCACAACTTGCGAGTGAGGGAGTAAGAGGCTTTGTCCGCGGGGCTGACACTGGCCTGCCATCAATAAGGCTGCGCTGTCCTCGCAGGGAAGGATGAACGCCCGTAGGGAAGGTCCTGAGGCGTGGCAACCATCTTACTATTCTTACGTAACTTAATCTTCATCCGTGTCTCTATCATCATAATGTTTCTATCAGCAAGTTTTTCTATTAGTGGCGGAGCGGTCCAATTAAAGAGTCCGGGAAGGATACAAGGAGCCGCTGCTGTTTGGTCTGCCTCTGAGTCCCTGGTAATCCTGGCCACTGTTACCCGTCTCCTACTCACTCACAGGTTACACAACTCCACACAACAAGTCCAGGATATCTCATAACTTTTCCTCCACTCATCCACGTCCGCCGTTCCTGTCTCCCATTTCTTTTCGACGTGATTTTTCTTTCCTCGGTCTTGTCTTCCCATTTTGTTCGGTCGGAAGGATACGTCGCCTGACTTGACAACATGGACAGGAAACATGAAGCAGGATTTACTACAAGAACACTACAGTATTTCACCGCATCTTGAGCATGACAATGGCTGTGACGGTACATAAGAGTAGCGCACCACACCACCCTGACATACGCAGCGCACCAAATTACCTCCGCCAATCCTGGGCTAATACTGCGGATGTGGAGGAGAGGAGAGAGGGACCAGAGGCAGTGAGGGGTGGCAGGGATGTGGGTGAGTGGGGAGGGTGTGGGGCAGTGTGAGGGCTGCAGGGGATGTGGGTGAGTGGGGCCGGGATGGGAGTGTTTGGTCTGGCAGGGATCACACAGGGAGGGAGAAAGGGAACGCAGTACAGGGAACGATTTACCTCAATAAACCACCTCGTTTCCTCGTCGTATAATCTGATTACATAAAAATGGCGGTTTACAGTGGTGGATGTTATGTATTCTCACCTCCTCCTCCTCCTCCTCCTCCTCTTCTTCTTTCTCCTCCTCCTCCTCCTCCTCTTCTTTCTCCTCCTCCTCCTGCTTCATCACTTACTTTTTTTGTGGGGTTCATTCTATTCAAGACATGAAAATAAAGGAAACTGTAAAAATCTATCAGGTTTACACGAGGTGGGCGTCTCTGTATACTCGTAAAACAGACCTTCCTATTTCCTCCCATCATCCCCATCCATAAATCCATC
>NC_059287.1:13850133-13855133 GCF_017591435.1 Portunus trituberculatus | reverse complement strand
AAAATCCAAGTTTACATACGCACAGTAACATACTCCCCCCCTCCCCACGCACACACACACACACACACACACACACACACACACACACACACACACACACACACACACACACAGACACGCACGCACGCACTCACACACGCAATGGAATGGAGGTAAAAGGTCAGCCAAATTTTATCTAACTGCTTTTGCCTCTCTGAAGTCAAAAAGGGAAAGTAAAAAGTGAAAAAAATAAGAAAAGAAAAAGATAAGAAAAGAGGAAAGAGTACGAGTGAGTGCGAGCGAAAAGGAAACTACCTCACGAAAGGAGAAAAAAAAAGAGAAAGAAAAGAAAGAAAAATCGACACTAGGGAAGGAGGAAAGCAATCAAGAAAGAAAAGAATAGAAACGGAATGAAGAGGAAATAAGATGGAAAAAAATGAAGCGCGTGGAGGGAAAAATAGAATGGAAAGAAGGAAACACACAGGCGGCGCACCTTTCATTCACCTTTTGTTCCTTGGCGCCAAAAAAAATCGGTGACGAATATTTCACAGTTTTGTGGTTGGTGCGAGGAACCGACAATTTTCAGGCGCCGCGTCGTTAGCGGAGGTAATTCAGGCTCGGGAAACGTTTGCCAGAGAGAGAGAGAGAGAGAGAGTGTGTGTGTGTGTGTGTGTGTGTGTGTGTACTGTTGCCCACAATACGAAATGGAAATGAAAAAAGGGTGTAACTGATAATATCGTTTCCTTGTCACGTGAATATTCAAATTGGTGCAGAAAGGAGATTAGCAAAATTATCATCCTTGACTCTCTCCTCTGATTTCTCCCCTTGTGTGTGTGTGTGTGTGTGTGTGTGTGTGTGTGTGTGTGTGTGTGTGTGTGTGTGTGTGTGTGTGTGTGTGTGTGTGTGTGTGTGTGTGTGTGTGTGTGTGTGTGTGTGTGTGTGTGTGTGTGTGTGTGTGTGTGTGTGTGTGTGTGTGTGTGTGTGTGTGTGGATAATGGTGGTGTACCTTGCACATAAAGACGCACGGTGCTTTCATAGTACTAGTTGACTCACCACCTTCATTATCATTCTTGCTAACCAGACCTTCTCTTTACTCGCTTTTCACTACACCACCACCACCACTACCACCACCACCACCACCGCTGCTAACAGGATGAGGAAAAATCTCAAATTCACAACGTCTTGTAATTCTGGCGAGCTCTCAACGGCTTAACAGGCTCACAAATCCCCCACGACACTCACACTAACCCTGGAAAGGCTGTCTCGCTGCCCACCATAGCGCCGCACAATGAAGACTTTACCGCAAAGCCACCGCCAAAAATGTAGCGCAGCCCAGCGCACTCCCTCACCCTTTAATCTTGAAACGAGACTTGGCTGGAATTCTCGAAGCCAATTTTTGTTTTATAATTCTCTGGTGAGCGAGTTAGGGGCAAGAAGGATCGATGAGTGGTGAAGGGCTGAAGGGCTGACCGCGCCCTTTGAGGGGCCAGATGGCAGATGTGCTATTGCTACAGCAGCAGCAGTAGCAATAGAACAATAGCAACAGCACCAGCAGCAGTAGCAGCAGCAGTAGCAATAGCACGTTAGCAACAACAGCAGTAACAGCAGTAGCAATAGCACAATAGCAGCAGCAGTAGCTGCAGTAGCAATAGCACAATAACAGCAGCAGCAGCAGCAGCAGCAGCAGCAGCAATAATACAATAACAGCAACAGTAGCAATAGCACATTAGCAGCAGCAGCAGTAGTAGTAGTAACAAGGCACGATAGCAGCAGCAGCAGCAGCAGCAGCAGCAGCAGCAGCAGCAGTAGCAGTAGCAGCAGCAGCAGCAGCAGCAGCAGCAGCAGCAGCAGTAATGGCCGCGTCTGGGGCAGACTCGATGAACTTTCTCTAGTCTTGTGTTGACGTGGCCGAGTCGATTCGAGGCGGAGATTCACGGGCGAGTGACCCTTCGCTGTTCACTCGAGGGACTTCGCCGACCGGAAAATGGACCCAAGAACCATCCGCTGGTCTCGTCCCCTGCGATGACAAGGCCGAGTTGTTAAAGACGAGGAGGACCAACAATGAGCGGAGGAAGCCAAGACGTGTGTGTCCCTCGCTGTCCGCTGGCCCACGCATTGCTGCATCGCTGTGCACGCCATACTGGCCGCGGAGGTCAAGGCTGTGGGATGCCTCACTACCTGCACCATTGACTTGTGGCTCCTCTTTATTTGTCCCTGTCAGTGCGACCATCGGCTATAAAGTTCGTGTGTGTGCATTTCCTGCCGCCGCGGACCAGGCACAGACTTATGGGACACTCTACTAGGTTTGCCGCCTGTCCAATCTGACGAAAAGCTCCAGAAGGGGACGCCGCAGTTAATGGACTGCACCCACGCTATGTCAAGCCGCTCACTGGGAATCGAACTGAGCGAGGCACGTGTCTACTTCACTACCCATAATTTTGTTTTAGCTTCCCAGGCGCTTATGGTTGGCAATAACGTGTGCTAATCAGTGGTGCAGCGTGTACACAGTGGTTGCCTAAGCAGCTGCAGGGGAGAAAAAGCGCGGCATCATTCTATCATGAAATGGCCTGATGAAACTTTAATGTCATTTCAGGAGACACAAGCATTATCACTCTCCTCCTTCTCCCTCTCCCTCTCCCTCTCTCTCTCCCTCTATGACAGCATATCACAAGGTACATAATAAACAGCCTGACACAAACCATCAATCCTCCTCCTTTTCCTCCTCTTCCTCCTCCTCCTCCTCCTCCAAAGTACAAAAACGAGGCACAAAAACGAGGCACACTCCTCCTCCTCCTCCTCCTCCTCCTCCTCCTCCTCCTCCTCCTCCTCCTCCTCCTCCTCCTCCTCCTCCTCCTCCTCCTCCTCCTCCTCCTCCTCCTCCTCCTCCTCCTCTTCCTCCTCCACTTCGTCCTCGTTCTCCAACTCGTTTCTTTTCCCTTTCGTCCTCTTCCTCTTCATCATCATTATCCTTAACCCGCGCTCAACCAACAATCGAGTCTTGGGCAAAAATTTAAAAGTCGTCCCATGCAAAGTCATGTTAATTAGGTCCCTCTGCCATTACTTGGTCTAACAGGTCCGCCTCCCTCCCTCCCTCCCTCCCTCCCTCCATGCTTCCATCCACTCCTCCTTTCAGCTTTCCATGCCTAAATACATTTCTCTTTACATTTTTCAATGCTTTCCTTCATTTCTCCCTCCAACCCTCCATTTCCTCCTCTACTCTTATATCCCTCCTTCTTTCTATTTTTCTCTCCACTCTCTCCCTCCCTTCCCTTCATCTCTCCCTCCAGATAGAAAGTTCTCTCCCCTCATCTCTCCATCTCTCTCTTCCTCTAGATAAACAGTATTTTTCCTCCATCTCTCTCCTTCCTCACTATTCCTCGTACAGTTTCCTCCATTCTCTCCCTGCTCTACTCCCTCCCTTTCGGTCTCCCTCCAAGAAAGATTGTTTTCTCCCTCACTCTCTCTCCCTCTCTTCCTCTGGCGAGGGAAAACCTGAAGGAGAAGGAACCCTTTATCCGTGTTATGACAGCGGGAGGGTGACAGTCTTCTCTCTCCCTCTCCCTCTCTCCCTCTGCCTCTCCCTCTGCTGCTTCCACGCACTCTTGGGATGAGAGCAAACCCACACTTTTCTCTCTTACTCTCTTTTTCTTTCTCCTTTTTCTTACGTCTTCTTGAGGTCATGTAATTGCACCCTCCCTCTTTCCTTCCCTCCTTCTTTCCCTTCCTTCCTTCCTCCCTCCCTCCCTCCCTCCCTCCCTCCTTCTTTCTTCCGCGGAGAAAGAAGACATGTCCTCCACATCTTTAACTGAGTAAATGTCTAGTATTTTTCTATCATGTCTGACAATCTGTGTCTGTGTCCCCTCCGAGCGCACTTCTCCCATTCTCTCTCTCTCTCTCTCTCTCTCTCTCTCTCTCTCTCTCTCTCTGGTGCATTAAACCTCCCGGTGCTTACGATTCACTGGCGCCGATGTCCGATTAAATTCTTACGCTGCCGCTATCGATTGAGCGAATGTTAGCACCGACCTCTATTCTGTCTCTCTCTCTCTCTCTCTCTCTCTCTCTCTCTCTCTCTCTCTCTCTCTCTCTGATTCTTCTGTAATTATTTCATTCATTTTCTTTGTTAATTATTCTGTATATCACGTTTTGCTCTTTTTCATTTTACTTCAATCCTTTCTTTCTCACCTTTCTTCCCTTTTCCTTCTCTCTCTCTCTCTCTCTCTCTCTCTCTCTCTCTCTCTCTCTCTCTCTCTCTCTCTCTCTCTCTCTCTCTCTCTCTCTCTCTCTCTCTTCCTACCTGCCTCCTCCCACCCACCTACCTCTTCCTGACGTTAAATAAATTGCATTCTCCCAACCCTCTCCCGTGGAGGGAAAAAATATATATATTACTCAACATTGATATCCTGCCACATCCAAATTTAGTTGTGAGAGAGAGAGGAAAAAATGGTGAATATCTCGTGTCTTCTCCTGATCTTGTTAAGGGAAAAAGGGAAGGACGGAATTGCAACCATGGGGAATATTTTGTTCCTGGAAAAATATGTTATTGTGATATCCAGGCACAGGTACAGGCACACACACACACACACACACACACACACACACACACACACACACACACACACACACACACACACCACTTGAAGGGACAACTAACTAGCTCTTCCAAAGCCCTCTCCCTCTCTCTCTCTCTCTCTCTCTCTCTCTCTCTCTCTCTCTCTCTCTCTCTCTGCAAAAAGGTCGAGGGATTAACGGAGCACCACAACTTCACTTGCGTCTAATGAAAGTAGCATCTTCCTCTTCTAAGTCAACCTCTGATATTGACTGGAAGAAGAGGAGGAAAAGGAGGAGGAAGAGGAGGAGGAGGAAAATAAGAGAAGAAGGAGAGGAAAGAAATATAATCCTGCGATGGAGGGATGAAGCATAGCAAGAAAAAGAAAGAAGGAAGGAGAGAAGGATGGAAGGCAGGAAACAAGCAAGGCAGAAGAGATAGAGTGCATGGAGGAATCACGGAGGGAAGGAGGAAA